>NC_080185.1:2944348-3296848 GCF_950295315.1 Erinaceus europaeus | reverse complement strand
TCTGAGGGCACCATAGGGAATGTCCAGGGGCTTAGATGCATCACTGATGGGTTTCAAACAGGCACACAGAGCAGGGGGGTCAGGGGCTGACTTCTAAGGCTTCTTTCTGCCCTGTTTCAGTGTAGCTGGAACTGTCTGAACTGGAAGACGCTTTGAAGAGGGTTAAACTGGGAACAGCTGCTGGCTATGATAACATCACTCCAGAACTCATTCTTAACCTGGGCCCCATGGCAAAGAAGTGGCTCGCTTCATTCCTGTCCCACATCTTGGAATCTGAGTCTATGCCCAAAGTTTGGCGTCGTGCGAAGATTATAGCGGTTTTGAAACCAAAGAAAGACCCAACACTGGCTGCCAGCTATAGACCAATTTCTCTCCTCTCCTCTCCGTGTGTTACAAACTCCTCGAGAGGCTGCTTCTGTCACGTATTTCTCCTCTTACAGAGAAATTCCTATCACCCGCCCAGGCTGGTTTCCGCCCAGGAAGATCTACCTGCGAACAAGCCCTGGCCCTCTCAACTTACATTGAAAATGGATTCCAGAAGAATTTAAAGACGGGTGCTGTCTTTGTTGATCTCACAGCAGCCTATGACACGATCTGGCACCGTGTCTCCTGGTCAAGATCTCAAGATGCCTGCCTCCATGGGTGGCCAACACTATATCGTTTCTTCTCCAAAACAGAAGATTCCGGGTACATCTGGGTGACAAGTCTAGCAGATGGAGACTTGTCTCAAGTGGCCTCCCCCAGGGCTCTGTTCTGGCTCCTACGCTATTTAATATTTACATCAATGACCTCCCAGAAACTTCTTGAAGGAAGTTCATCTACGCCGATGACATCTGCTGTGCAACTCAGGCATCCAAGTTCGACATCCTCGAGGAAACACTCACGAAAGACATGTCTCTGATATCTGATGACTGTAAAAAATGGCGACTAATTCCTAGCACTGCTAAAACAGTATCATCTGTTTTCCATCTACACCATGCCTCGGCCTCGCGTGAGCTTAATGTGCAGCTTGGCGATGCGAGAATCCGGCATGAAGCCCAGCCAGTCTATCTTGGCGTTACTCTCGATCGCACTCTGTCATTTCACAAACATCTCAAAAAAACTGCAGCAAAGGTGGGCGCGAGGAATAACATCATTGCAAGACTGGCCAGCTCTTCATGGGGCGCGAGCGCTTCCACACTACGATCATCATCTCTGGCATTATGCTATTCCACTGCAGAATACTGTGTCCCAGTATGGTTCCGTAGCCCCCATGTCCACTTGGTCGATTCGAAATTATATTCCTCCATGAGGATAATTTCTGGAACCATCCGTTCCACCCCGGTTCCATGGTTGCCAGTTCTTAGCAACATTGCCCCGCCAGATATTCGTCGGGATGCGGCATCATCTAAGTTCATTCCCACATCCACGCTCGACCGGACCTGCCAATATACGCGGATATCTTCGCCCACCCTGTCCAACGCTTGACGTCTCATCACCCAATCTGGTCCCCTACGCCTACACTGAACTTCTCTGTTCCAGTCTCTTGGAAACAGAGTTGGCAGTCAGCTGAGGTAAAGAACAAACACCTCATCGCAGACCCCTGCAAGCGTCAACCCGACCTGAATTGCCCCTGCGGCTCCAGACAGACAATGACCCACATAGTCAACGACTGCCACCTCTCCAGATTCAAAGGAGGTCTTGAAACTTTACATCAGGCTCAACCTGACGCTGTTGACTGGCTATGGAAGAAGGGCAAACGCTAGAAGAAGAAGAAGTGTAGCTGGAAGGCCAGTTCACAACAATACAACAGGTTTCCTTGGCAAATGTCAGGCAACTCCCAAACACAAGAGCCTCTTTCTCCAAATAATTAACGCAAGCTGAAAAGGGCTGAAAGCACCAGGAAGTGGGGGGGGGGCAGTACAGACCACCAAAAAGAAAGGGAGGCCTTGCTAGTCTAGTCGCCCATGTGCAGAAGAAAGGAGATGCAGGTGGTGACACACATCAGGTCCAAGGACATACAGGCTTGTGAGCCCAGCACAAGAGTCATGACTGGGGCCAGCAGGAGGGCAGCAGGTTAAGAGCACATGGCACTAAGCTCAAGGAAGGACCAATGCAAGGATCCCACTTTGAGCCCCCGGCTCCCCACCTGCAGGAGAGTAGTTTCACAAGTGGTGAAGCAGGTCTGCAGGTGTCTTTTTCTCCCCCGTCTTCCCCTCCTCTCTCGATTTCTCTCTGCCCTGTCAGACACTAATAACAACAAAAATAATAACAACAACGATAAACAACAAGGGCAACAAAAGGGGAAAAATAGCCTCCAGGAGCAGTGGATTCGCAGTGCAGGCACTGAGCCCCAGTGATAAACCCTGAAGGCAAAAACAAAGAAAAAAAGTTATGATTAAAGGACAAGAAGTGAATTCAACGGAGTGGAGAACAGCCTGTGCACAGGCATATGGGTGAGTGAGCCGGTTCAGAAGACTTGCAGGAAATGTTTGTCAAAACAGTGAGCTCAGGGGCAGCAGACCCAGGGCTTGCTAAGTGTTCCAGCCATTAGAAGTCACCTGGGCAGGCCCACTCTGTGGTGGCAGCATTCTGGTCCTGCAAGCTTGAGGTCCCAAGAGAGTGATGCTCCCACATCTGTCTAGTGAAGTAGACAAATCTTTTTTAAAATCCCACCGCTATGCCTAGAAATCTCTCGGGAGCCAGGATCTACCTCTCAGACTCAACTCTCTTCTTCCAATGCCCTTCCTCCCTCCCTCAGCAGTGGCAGCACAGGCCACACAGCCATGCTCCAAAACCCCAAGGCCAAGTCCCCCCACTATACTCAGAGCAGCTGCCAGAGAGGGCCATTAAAATGCAAATCAGATCACTTACCTTCAGAGCCAAGCCGAAAACTATTCCGGCTCCCTCTCTCTATGGGGGAAAAGACTATAACTAGAGAATTTGGCTTAGAAGGTCCTAAAAAATTACCAAACCCTACCTTTCCAGCCTGAACATGCACTCTGAACCCTGGCTGTTGGGCCATACCATCCTCCCCCCACACCCAGCTTATCCTGATAGCTTAGGCTCATGCTGACCTCTGTCTTTCTGGAAGTATTCAAAAGCATGTCTTCAGCCCCAAGAAAAGTACCTTCCTCCTTTAATCCCCAGGTTTCTCTTTCAAGTTCCAAAATAAACCTGGCCACCAGGACTTTCTCTGTACACCTTTTTGCTCTTCCTCCTGTCACAGGAGAACCTTCCTGACCTGCCAGTGTTGCCCACCAGACAGCTCAGCACAGCCCAACCCAGCCCAACCCAGCCCAGCCCAGCCAGAGTCCCCTGGTGTCAGCCTGGGGCCTCTCTGTGAGGCAAGGCTAAAAAGTCCCTGCCATCCTGGTCCAGTGGGCCCAGGCTGCCAGCACCTCATAAGCAAGATTGCTGCTGTGGACAAAGGTTCCCATCTATGACCAAGGATCAAGAGTGAAGACCCATCAGGGAGACTGTTGAACAGGGTCCCAAATGGTGAGCAGTACTTATTTGGAGAGAGAGTAACCTCATCAAAATTCCAAGGGATCCTTATTATCATGTAACCAGACCCCAGGAAGTCACACACAGCTGTTTTCAGGAAGTGCCGCTTTGACAGTGCATGGCAGGCCCCAGGCCCTCCCAAGAAGCACCCCCTGGCCCCCAGGAAACACTCCCATTAACAATCCTTTTCTTCCAAAAGAAAGCTTTGATTGTGGAACCTTTCCCCTCCCAGTCTGTGGCCCCCAGGTCCCCTCCTCAGCCCTTCAAGGCATCCATTTGGAGGTAAAATGCCCCAGCTTCTCCTTAATTGCCCTCCTTCCACATTATTTTAAAGGAGGCAGTTTTCCTTTGTCAAGATTATTCATCCACTCCTAGAGAAACCTAGAGGAGGGCTTTCCCCAGGAAAGACCCTTCCCTAAACTCTGAATTGAGTTATGACAACTACATCATAAAACCCATGGAGAAAGAAGGAGCAGGAAGAGGAGGAGGAGGGGGAGGAGGAGGGGAAGGGAGAGGAGGAGAGAGAAGAAGAAAGGAAAAGACATAGGCAGAACTGTTTTCCTTGAGAAGAAAAATGAGAAGTGGCAATATGTCTATGGAACTGAAACAGGAAGAGAGAGAGCAGCTTAGCAACAGCAGGACCACAGTCATTCATCTGCTGAGAAACGTGCAGAAGCTGCCGGGAGCTTGACTCCTAGCAGGGACTTCGGCCAGGAGTGGCAAACGGGTGGCCTGTGTCACATAAGAGCACCTCAGACAAGCAGGGAGACACAGGATTTCCTGCCTGTACATGCTGACTTTAGAAATGACACCAGGAGAGCACAAAGCTGAGACTGGGAACCAAGTGCCCTGGAGCCAGAGCTGTGCAGCCCACACTGGCTGCTCTGCTAGAACAAAAGCCCCAAGCTGTCAACACAGAGAACCAATTCTGAACTGGGAATCGCATCAAATACAACAGAAGCCACACATACTCTCTGATTTAAGGTAAACTTGCAAATCAAGAATTCTAAGCCTATGGGGAAAAGAAAGAAAAAAAAAAAACTGAAGGAGGAGTAGAAACAGATTCAACAAGTATAAGGCTAAAGTCCCAGACTAATTCAGAAATTTGAAAAGGGACTTTAAATGAGTGTTTGTCATTTTTGAAGAACTAAAGGAACAGGCTTCTGAAAAGCAAGAACAAGAGGTTAGAAAATAAAAAGAGGTGAATCAGAAGTGGTTTATGGAAAACAAACAAACAAAAAAAATCCTGCAAGCCAAGTCTCCAGACTGGAAAACAAGTCCTAGACTGGATGTGACAGGGATGTGATGAGTGACTTTTCAGTTCTTTCAGAGGAGCAGGCTCCAAATAAAATAAAATTAAAGCAGTAAATGAAAGAAGTTAAGTAAACCAGAGAATAGATACACAAGTTCTAAGCAAAGCCTCACAGTAGTGGCAAGGGCAGAAGGATAATGGCAGGTGCCCAGCTAGAAGGCTCATGGCACAGGAGTAACGTGGACCATACTGGGGGCTTCCATGACAGTGGAGCTATGCTGTGGTGTCTCTCCCCCCTTCTCTAAGTAGAAGGAATGAAAAAGTTGCTCTGGGAACCCTTGGAATCACAGATGACTGTAGTTCTGGGGCCTCAATTTTAAGAGTAATAATTCCCAAGGAATATCTGTGGAAACCCCGATTTCTTAATGCCTATTGCTTGAGACTGAAGACCCCTGGATTATAATGACTGTTACTCACTGATACATTGGTGATTCCTCTGCTGACCTACTCTCTAACTACTGAGAAGCTCTGTATACAATAAAAGGAATGCTGATCACCTACAGTCTCTCATGTTCCCCCTCTGGCTATGAATCCTGTTTTCTGATGGGCATCTGGTGGATGTCTTAAGCCAATGAGCAGTATGGGTCAACAGGCCCAAAGGCCTAAAGCCACATACCGTGACAAACACCGCCATCCCTCACAGATCATGGAATGCATGATGTGGACATAATGAGTACCTACTGTGTAGCCAGAGGATTACATAACAATGCGATGGTGGCCTGGCATTCACTGTCATCAGTTGTGTCTCCCTGCAAAGATGCTGTTGATGTTTCTCTGATATAATACAAACTTTTCTCAAAAAAAAAAAAGTTCTATTGGAATTCTAGATGGTGTCACATTCACTCAACACAGCCGTGTGTGTGTGTGTGTGTGTGTGTGTGTGTGTGTATGTAACTATACTAATGTAAACCATCATATAATAGTACTGGAAACAGGCATCTGCATAATACCAAACAAAAGGTCTACCACATATGAACAGTAATATTTTTTTAAAAAATCAAACTACAAGAAATAACAATACAAACAAGGACAGTCAGAAAGTATAAACAAACGAAAAGGCCAAGCTGTGACAGTCCTATTTGTCACCTGGGATACAAGATATTAAATCTGTTTCCTCCAAGGAAGACCACTGAACATATTTTGCATATATTCCCAATCTAGGAGAAAAGATCCAGAAGGCCTGACATCACAGTTCTTAGCAGAACCACCTCAACAGATACTCTACCTTCTCACTCAGCATTTCCAAACCATTTTTAATGTTCCATTTTTAAACAGAAACAAACAAGCATGGAACCTAAGACCCAGGAGGAAAGAAAGTCTCTAGCTTGGAAGATGAATAGCAAAACAAAGAAAGCATTGTAAGGAATTTGGAGAGAAAAAAGTTCCATGAGAAGAAAGGCATAATGCTATTGAGAACACCGGAGAGATCAGATAGGACACAGTATAAAGGAAAAAACAAGGTGAAGTTTCTACTAAAAATGTAGAACCCAGGGGGTCGGGCGGTGGCGCAGTGGGTTAAGCGCATGTGGCGCAAAGCGCAGGGACCGGAGTAAGGATCCCAGTTCGAGCCCCCGGCTCCCCACCTGCAGGGGAGTCGCTTCACAGGCGGTGGGTGAAGCAGGTCTGCAGGTGTCTTTCTCTCTCCTTCTCTGTCTTCCCCTCCTCTCTCCATTTCTCTCTGTCCTATCCAACAACGAATTGCGTCAACAAGGGCAATAATAATAATAACCACAACAAAGCTACAACAAGGGCAACAAAAGGCGGAAAAAATGGCCTCCAGGAGCGGTGGATTCATGGTGCAGGCACCGAGCCCAGCAATAACCCTGGAGGAGGAAAAAAAAAATGTAGAACCCAGGGCATGCATTACCATGGGCAAGGACCCAGGTTTGAGTCCCTGCTCTCCACCCACAGGTGTCTATCTGTTGCCTCTCTCTCTCTCTCTCTCTCCCTACCTCCCTCCCTCCCTCCCTCCCTCCCTCTCCTCCCCTCTCAATTTCTCTCTGTCCTACCAAATAAAACAGGGAGGGGAAAAATGGTCACCAGGAGCATTGGATTCATAGTGGTGGCAAGAAGGCCCAGCGATAATCCTGGTGGCAATAAAATAAACAAACATACAGAGAGCTCAGAGTACATCTTTGTAAACCGTTATAAGTCAATAACATGGCTGTGGTGCTACAACTGTCTGCTCAAGCAAAAGTGGTTGAGAAGTCTCTGCATGGGGACGGAGGGATCAAAGCACAGCCCCACTGTCAGCTTTGCTCCCACTACTACTACAAAGCAGGAGGTCCTGAACATAAGGAGGTCTGAACTACTACAGATACAAACTCAGCAAAAGTCAGGGTGGACGACTGGCTGCAAAGACCACTGGCGAACATGTGCCCTCTGTGGGAAGGGGCAAGAAACCTTACCTGGTGGTGCTGTTCTTAGAAGTCCACTAGTGGTGCTTATGATTCACCAAGTTCCTTCCAGATTCTGGGGCGAGGAATCCTCAGGACTTCCAAACAGACCTGTGTGTCCAGAGCACAACTGGTGAGGCTATAGAGTAGCACAGTGAGGCTGGGCCACTTGGGCCCCGCTCAAGGCCCCACCCTGGTATGCACTGGTGGGAGAGTGGTGACCACAGCTGCCTTCTGGGATACCAGCCTGTGGACCCTCCCTGCCAGAAGGGTAACAGGCCACTGGACATACAGCCTGCCTCCCCGCTCTGCTTATGACTCCACTGTGATAGGAAACGTTCCGTTCACTCTCAGGAAATAAAACTAAAACACTTTCCTCCCAGCTGCTGGTAGTTCTGACCTTTCATTTTCCCAGCATGGGATCAAGAGGGACCTAAGTATATGACTGCTAATAGAAAAGTAAGGACCAAATTGGGTGTTGGCACTTTCCCATTCTCACTTGTGTACAAATGTTGAGTGTAAGTTCTGGGGACACAAAGCATTAACACAAAGCAAAATGGTTCAGTGAACAGGTTTCAGCAGCTCAACTTTAAAACATCTATACATAGATGTACTGAATTTTTCTTGACAATGTCACCATTCTTTTAAAAAAGTAATAAGTTTTTTTATCAACAGCAACTAATTGGCATCTGTTACATTTACATCATAGGAAGTCATCATAATTACAATCTATCTGCTCACTATACTTTCTGAGGTGTGCTATATACACATACCTGTTTCGAATTCTGTTCTCTGTGCTACTCATGTAAGGTAGCTCTTAACTACAGAAGACCATACAAAGGAAATTAAAATAACAGAGGAAACTTTAAAAGTTCAATGAGAGGGTTGGTAAATAAAAGTTGGAAACAGCCCCCATAATGAAGCATTTAGACAAACAGATGAAACTCAAACAAATAAAGTATAAGGAAATTATAAAACCAGTCGTGGAAAACCAACATTTAAATAGTAGGGAGAAGGGACCAGGTGGTAGCACGCCTGGTTGAGTGCATACATTACAGTGCACAAGGACCCAGGTCCAAGCCCCTGGTCCCCACCTGCAGGGGGAAGCTTCACAAGTGATGAAGCAGGGCTGCAGGGGTCTCTCTCCCTGTCTACCCCCCCCTTCCCGCTCTATTTCTCTGTCTCTAACAAATAAATAAATAGTAGGGAGAAGGGGAGAGAAACAGAAAACAAGAGACCAAGAAGCCAGAGGTGAGGAGAGTGAGGGAAAGAAAAGAGAAAAGGACAGAGAAAATGGCAGGAAATACATCCTGGATGAAATAACTGAAAAAAAAAAATTATCAGAATGGATTCAAAATCATCCTCAGAAGTGAACAGCCAAATCAGCCCTCCGTACAACAAATGAAAACAGGCATTCATGAGGACCCGACATTGTCAGGCTACTAAGGGAAAAAAAAAAAAAAAAGAATATCCTATATGTGAAGTTGAGTCCCAGAGGGCTGGCTTTGGACTGTCTGCTGTGGCCACGGGAAGGGGTGGCTACAGACTGACAGATTGTTTTGAATCGCATTCTGCAGCTACCCTCTGGAGGCAGGACAGTCTTAAGGGAATCCACCCTCCAACCCCTTCCTGGTCATGGGACCCTCATCACAATGGAAACTAGAGAGGCAATTATGATTTTGAGGAGCCTGGTCTCAGAGGAAGGAGGATTTGGGGGTCTCCTGGGAGTCCTCCCCCACCTCTCAGATTTTCTCTGAATCCATCTCCTGGCCATTATGCCCTCCCCCACATTCACATGTTTAAAAGGCTAACACTCCTGGGTGGGCAGGGGCCTTGATCTGAGCTAATAAACCACGGCCTCACATTCTTCGATATAGTAGATTTCCCCTCCTACAAAAGCAGACTTGGTTGTTTCAGCTTTCTGTGGCACCCACAGGCAGGTACCCTTCTTTGACTTCACATTTTCTAAGAGAAAGAGATCCAGTTCAGCACAGGTGTTCAGGAACCAGAATGGCTTTGGAACTCTTAAGCCATGATTCTAGAAGCTAGAAGTAAAGAGATGCTTTCAAACTCATTATTTCCCACACAGAATTCTACACTAAAACCAACAACAAATTGTGAGGGTAGAATAAAGAAGGAGAGTGAAGGAGAAGTGTGTGATATAACTATGCTACACAGAATTTTAAGATCCAAGTGTATTTTCTTTTCTTTTTTTTCCAAGTGTATTTTCATACCAATACATAGTGTTGTTCTTATGAAGTCCAGAGTGTGTGTGTTTTGCCAAGTTCTTACTATGTGCACTTAACCCAGTGCACCACCACCCAGCCCCTTTTTTGCAAGTTCTTATAGTTTAATCATCTATATTCCACATGTGTGAGCGGAAAAAAAAATGTTTTTAAGCATCAAAACTATTTGTCTTTGCCCATGCACACTTTCTAAAAAAAAAAAAAAAAAAACCCACTCTAGAATTTGAGAATGTACATAAAGGAGAAAATAAATGGCGCCAAGAGAATCTAACTGAAGAGAAAGGGGAAACGAACGTCAGGACAGTGATGAAGATCTGGCAGCTGGCAATAAAGCAGAAGGAGAAACAGGTTGAGGCAACAACAAAAAGAAAAGTCACAGCAATTTCAAGAAGATAAAGTGAGTGAAATGCCTTGGGTCTGCATATACAGAGATGTGGACAACAGTTTGTGCTTGAATTAGAAAATACATAAATATACATATACATATATATGCATATATTTATATATCGAAAGTAAGCACATCTTAAAATGACAGTTATCCAAGGAAATAAAACAAACACCAATGAGGGTAATTTAATGATACATCCGGGAGCATGGACAGTCCACCCTCCCTAAGTGCTATGGAGGTAACAGGTGGGGTTGAGGGTCCTGAAAAGCTGACTAGATTTAGTAAAATAATTCAGGACTATCAGGATGAGCCCAATATAATCAAAAGTGTCCATAAAAGTGGACAGAGGAGACAGAAGAATTGATGTCAGAGTGGTATGATGTGAAAAAGACTTGACCTGACATTGCTGACTCAGGAGGAGGAGGAAGGGACCATGAACCAAGGACTGCAGGCTATCTCCAGAAGCTAGAAGAGGCAAGGAAATAATATTGCCCAGTCTCCGGAAAAGAACTCAAAGTTGCCAAGCTCATGAAGTTAGCTCTGGAAAACCTTTAAAATAAAAAGAGCACAATTTCTGATATATTTCTTTTTATTTTACTTACTTATTTTTGATAGAGACAGAAATTGAGAGGGGGAGGGGGCAGAGAGGAAGAGAAGAGAAGACACCTACAGCATTGCTTCCCCACTCATGAAGCATTCCTGCCGCAGGTGGGGACCAAGGGCTTTGAACCCAGGTGCCTGCACATTGTGTAACGTGTGCTTTATCAGGTGAACCACTGCCAGGTCCAAACTTGCTGTTATTTAAAGTCACAGAATGTATGGCAACTACAGACAGAGAGCTACTACACCATAATATCTGCCTCAGCAACCAATGGCTTTATCCTAGTCACAGTACTAGGCCTACAAAAATCAATATCATACTAGAATTCAACAATATGAGGGCTTGCAGGCTGCACAGGATTTTAAAAGAACTTAAATCCTTATCTTCCAATATAGGCATTTTTTTAAGTCTAAACACGTCAAATCAACAAGGATCAGTAGAAACATGTTATTCAGTTGTCCACAAAGATGTGGACAACTAATCGTTTGTGCTTTTTTTTGAAAAAAAAAAATATATATATATACATCAAAAATAAGCACATCTTAAAATGATAGTTATCCAAGGAAATAAAACAAATACCAATGAGGGTAAATTAATGATACATGCAACAGCATCAACATTTTTATTTTTCAGAAAGGGCTAAAAATGCCAGTTTTTTGAAAGGGCAGGGAACTATTATAGAAATATCTGACTTTAAACTTAGTAGTCCTGTAGTTTTCATAAATATCATTTTTTATTGTGACAGATCATAGTTTTAGGATATTGCTTTCAAAAACAGAATAAATGTATCATCTCCTATAAAAATAAGCCAAAGAGGGAGTTGGGTGGTAGCGCAGTGGGTTAAGTGCATGTGGCGCAAAGTGCAGGGACTGACGTAAGGATTCTGGTTCGAGGCCCCGGCTCCCCACCTGCAGGAGAGTGGCTTCACAAGTGGTGAAGCAGGTCTGCAGGTGTCTCTCTTTCTCTCCCCCCTCTGTCTTCCCCTCCTCTCTCCATTTCTCTCTGTCCTATCCAACGACGAACAACATCAACAATGGCAATAATAATAACCACAACGAGGCTACAACAACAAGGGCAGCAAAAGGGGGAAAAATGGCCTCCAGGAGCGGTGGATTCATGGTGCAGGCACCTAGCCCAGCAATAACCCTGGAGGGGAAAAATAAATAAGCCAAAGAGTAGCAAACTGGAATAGAACAAAAATTGAACTGAGAGATGAAACATAAAATCCCCTTTTACATAACGTGTAATAAAAGGGGAATGAGACCACAGAAACAACAAGTGTTGAGGCTTGTGGGTGCCAGGCCTGGTAGAGCACATACCTTTCCATGCACAAGGACCTGGGTTCAAGCCCCTATTTCTCTATATTAAAAAATGGGCGCTGAGGGGAGTCAGGTGGTAGCACAGCAGGTTAAGTACAGGTGGCACGCAAAGCACAAGGATTGGCGAGGATCCTGGTTCGAGCCCCCGGCTCCCCACCTGGCAGGGGAGTCGCTTCACAGGCGGTGAAGCAGGTCTGCAGGTGTCTGTCTTTCTCTCCCCCTCTCTGTCTTCCCCTCCTCTCTCCATTTCTCTCTGTCCTATCCAACAACGATGACAACAATAATAACTACAACAATAATAACTATAACAACAATGAAAAACAACAAGGACAACAAAAGGGAAAATAAATAGAAAAACAAAAAAGGAAAATTTTTTTTTAAAAAAAGGACACTGGAAGTAGTGGAGTCATCATGTAGGTACTGAGTCCCAGTGACAATAACCCTGGTGGGGAAAAAAGAGAGAAAGAAAAGAAGCAACTAATGTTAGCAAGGATGTGGGGAAAATGTAATCCCTTCTACACTGCTGGTAGGAATGCAAATTGCCCAACCCCTGTGGAAAACAATCTAAAGTCTCCTCAGAACACTAGAAATGGACATGACCTATGACCTGAAAATTCCTTGCCTGAGGATACAGCCAAAGAAAGCAAATACACCTATCAGAAGACATCTAGTATACTTAAGGTCATAGCAGCACAATCTGTAATAGCCCTAACATGGAAAGAAACCAGATGCCCAACCACAGATAAGTAGCTAAGAAAGTTGTGGTACATATGTGCAATGGGATAATATTTGGCTGGTAGAAATGAAGAAGTCTTCTCCTTTGCCTACTCCTGGAAGCATTTTGAAAGGATCATATTAAGTGAGATAAGCCAAAAAGAAGGACAAATATCAGCTGATCTCATTTAGAGGCAGAACTTAAGAGATGAGAACAGAAGGGGAGGACATAAGGTCAAACTTGGACAGGATGTGGTGTTAATACACCAAAGCAGAGAAGAGAAGTGAAGAGAGCATTGGGGGCCCAGTGCACAACAGGGGGACAGACCCAAGTTAGGGGTGAGAATGTTTGCAGACACCTGTCACGGGGAAATGAGAAAATGTATTTAGATGTCAACAACTGAACTATAAATAATTATTCCCCAATAAAATTCGAAGAAAGAAAAATCAAAATCAGCAATTTTAAAATGAAACTCTGAGAAATTTGAAGAAATCAGGAGCAAGTTAAACCTATAACAGAAGGTGGAAATAATGAAAAAGAAGAACTCAATGAAATGGAAAGCAAAGGGGGGGGAGAGAATCAATGAAACTGAAAGTTGACTCTTTTGAAAAAATAGTCAATAAAAATTAGTTGCGTTTTGCAGAGACTGGTACAGACAAAAAGGAAGTGTTACCCAACATCACTTATGAAGACAAACATGTCACCACTCATCTCACAAACATTAAAAGGCTAGTAAGAGGCTAACCCGAAGAAATGTAT
Source organism: Erinaceus europaeus (assembly GCF_950295315.1). Taxonomy (NCBI): domain Eukaryota; kingdom Metazoa; phylum Chordata; class Mammalia; order Eulipotyphla; family Erinaceidae; genus Erinaceus; species Erinaceus europaeus. Next base: position 3,283,626 of record NC_080185.1, on the reverse strand, counting down.
GTAAATAACCTTAATAGTGTAGATTAAATAAATAAATCACTTGAAGGACACAAATCTTCAAATCTTACTCACGATACATAGATAAGTTGAATGGCCTTTTTTTTTTTAATTTTATTTATTAGATAGTGACAGAGAGAAATTGAGAGAAGAGGAGGTAGTAGAGAAGAGACAGAGAGACACCTACAGCCCTACTTCACCACTTATGAAGCTTTCCCCCTGCAGGTGGGGACCGGGGGCTCAAACCCAGGTCCTTGCACATTGTAATACATGAGCTTAACCAGGTGCACCACCACCCGGCCCCTGAATGGCCTTTTATTTGTTAAACAAATCAAATTCATAGTTGAAAACCTTTTGCTCATGAAAATTATAAAGAAAAAAGCACTGATGGCTTCATTAGTGGTGTCTAGCAAACACTTAAGGAAGATACAGTGCCAGCTCTACACAAACTCTTCGAGAAAATGAAGGAACAGTTCTTAAACTCATTTTATGAAGCCAGAGTGAGTCTTTGCCAAAATCAAATAGATTAAAAAAAGAATTAAAGGCCCCTGTCCCTAATGAACACAGATTAAAATACACACACACACACACACACACACTTTATAATAAACATTAGCAAATGAAATCCAGAACACATCACGAGGAAAACAAAAGTTAATCAGGCAGCCTTTTATGCGGCAATGTGAAGGTAGCTCAACACTTGAAAAACAACCACTACAATTCACCAGCTCTACAGATATTAAAATATCATTTCAATACATAATACAAAAAAAGTTTGAAAAAATGCAGCATATATTATTGTGTCAAATTCCTGAGTAAACAATGGATAGATGGGCTCTCCATCAAACTCATAAATAGTACGTGAGAAAGTCTACAGCTGACCAATTTGAATGGCAGGAAAGTGAACACTTCCTCCGGCAAGCAGACAGCAGACAAGGGGGTCCAGAGATAGCACAGCGGGTTAAGTGCACACGGCCATGGCGCAAAGCACAAGGACCAGTGTAAGGATCCCTGTTTGAGTCCCCAGCTCCCCACCTGCAAGGGGGGGGGGGGGTGCCTCACAAGCAGTGAAACAGGTCTGCAGGTGTCTGTCTTTCCCCCCTCTCCATTTCTCTGTAGTGCAGGCACCGAGTCCCAGCAATAACCCTGCCTGAAGGCAAGGGAGAAAAAAAAAAAGGGGAGTCGGGCGGTAGTGCAGCAGGGGATGCGTTGGATCGACCTTCTCGTGGTGCATCCCGTGAGTACCCATTCATTGGGGAAAGTGATGATCCTTCCTAGCCGACTGAATCCACATGGATCCCAGTCACTTTCAAAGCCAGCAACAAGCAGCTCAACCTGACGCTGTTGACTGGCTACGGAAGAAGGGCAAACGCTAGAAGAAGAAGAAGCACAGGTGGCGCAAAACACAAGGACAGGTCTAAGGATCCCAGTTCGAACCCCCGGCTCCCCACCTGCAGGGAAGTCGCTTCACAGGCGGTGAAGCAGGTCTGCAGGTGTCTGTCTTTCTCTCCTCTTCTCTGTCTTCGCCTCCTCTCTCCATTTCTCTTTGTCCTATCCAACAACGATGGCATCAGTAACAACAACAATCATAACTACAACAATAAAACAACAAGGGCAACAAAAGGGAATAAATAAAATAAATTTAAAAAAAGGAGGGGGTCGGGCGGTGGCACAGTGGGTTAAGCGCATGTGGCGCAAAGCGCAGGGACCGGCGTTAAGGATCCCGGTTCGAGCCCCCGGCTCCCCACCTGCAGGGGAGTCGCTTCACAAGCGGTGAAGCTTGTCTGCAGATGTCTATCTTTCTCTCCCCTTCTCTGTCTTCCCCTCCTCTCTCCATTTCTCTCTGTCCTATCCAACAACGAATTGCATCAACAAGGGCAATAATAATAACCACAACGAAGCTACAACAAGGGCAACAAAAGGGGGAAAAATGGCCTCCAGGAGCGGTGGATTTATGGTGCAGGCACCGAGCCCAGCAATAACCCTGGAGGAGGAAAAAGAAAAAAGAAAAAAAAAAGATGAGGACAGCAGGCCAGGCAGGGAAGTCTGATCTAAACCTTTGATCCAACATTTGATTACAAGTCCTATCCAACTCAAATACAGTGAAAACAAAACTAGAAAACTTACACAAGTTGGAAAAGAGACAACAAAACTGTCTTTATTCCTAGACAACATAATCATAAGCATAACCGATTCTAAGAATCATAGGGAGAAAAAAATCAATATACAAGATCAATTGCATGTTGACAACAGGCATTCAAAAGTTGCCATTTTAAAATGCCACTTATCACAGTATCAACACTAACATTTACAATAAATTTGATAAAATATATGCAAGAACTATACTGTGAAACCTATATAAAAAATAAAAACATTGAGAGGCTTTTAAGAATAATGAAAATATATGCCAAGATCTTATGTCAAGAGACTCAAAGTTGGCAAGATGCAATGTCTTCTCAAATTATCTATAAATTGAATTCCCACTAAAACTACCAGCAGAATGTTTCTGGAAATACATTGATGACTTGGTTATAAATTATTGATGAAAATGCAAAGGACCTCATAGCCAAAACAGTTTTCCAATGTCAAACCAAATTGGAGCATCCACAGCACCTTATTTAAGATTTACTATAATCTGACAGTGAAAAATATCCCAGGTATTGCCAAATGTGTGTGTGTGTGTGTGTGTGTGTGCACGCGCGCGCGCACGCGCGCACATGTGTGTATGAGAGGGAGAGAGACAGACAGAGAGAGATGGAGGTGGGGCAGGGGGTAGAGGATCACCTCAGTTGAGAACCATTAACCAGCAGTCACTGATACAGTGTGGAAATGTAACTTCAGGGATAGAAGGCATTCATGTGCAAAGACTACATGCAGGCCTCAGATTTACTTTGCTCCAAAAACAGTGGTCACAAAGACAGGCATCAGATATCTAAATCATACATTAAATCTTTCTGTTTCTAGAAGACAACAAATGGGAGCATCATTTTGAACTCAAGGTAAAGACTTCTTGTGCTATATACACAGGAAATAGAAAATCCATGTAGAAAATGCAACGACACGAGAAAATATGTTCAAAACAGCACTTTTAAATATCTGTTATCTTTACACAGATATACATATAACAACTCAGTAGAAGGAGTCCAAATATCCCAATTTTAAAACTGCCTAACAAATTGACTGAACATTTCTTCAAAGAAGAAGTAGAGATGATCTGACAAGAAGAAAGATACAAGGTTAAAGTACAAAAGTCCTATAGGCCAGCTAGAAACGATGGGAACTTTCAAAACCAAAAATACAAAATCTGTTTAATTTATAATAATAACAGTACTTAACTTGGTTATAAACCAAAAACATATAATGTCTACATGAGGGGAATCACAAAACTCTAATGAAAGAAATCATCAAAGAGGGTCTAAATAAATGAAGAGCTGTTCCATGTTTCTGGGTCAAAAAATGAAACACTGTTCAGTTATTCCCAACTGGGTCTACATATTCAACATAACCCCAGCTAATTATTTTATGAATAACAACAAAGTGATTCCAATGTTAATATGTAAAATTCAAAGATCTGGAATAGTCAGGACAGTACCCAGAAAAGCAATGATTAAATTCAAAGGATGAGCACTACACAACTGAAAGAATTACTCTAAAGCTACAGTAAACAAGCAAGTGTGGAATTGGTGAAATAGGTAAATGATCAATGGAACAGAGTAGTGGGTCCCAAAACTGAGTTAACACTACATATGCAATTGATCTTTGACAAATTAGCAAAGGCAATTCATGGGGAAAGGATTAGCTTTTGTAAAGAGTGTTGGAACTAACTGGATAACCATACACAAAATGTGTTTTACACCCAAAGTACTTTGCACAAAAATAATTCAAAATGGATCATGGGCCAAAACGCCAAGTCTAGCATTGCTAGATGATAACAAAGGAAAAACCAGAGAGGCCCTTGGGTTTGGTGATAAGTTTATAAATAGAACACCTAGAGCTAGATTAAGTTAAATAAATAAAATATGATAAATCAGATTTCAATTAAAAATATAAATGTTTGCTGTGGAAGACCTTAACAATGTGCCCCAGGACCTTCCCTCCCTCCCCAGAGCACTTCTCCACTAGGGAAAGATAGAAGTGTGGATGGAGTATGGATTGACTTGCCAATACCCATGTTCAGTGGGAAAGCAATTACAAAAGCCAGAATTCCCATTTGCAAGTACTAACAGGTGTTGGTATGACTTAGAAAGGAAAAGAAGAAGTGGGAGCTGGGGGGGAGGCAGTGGCATGCCTCGTCAAGGGCACGCATTACAGTGTACAAGGACTGGGGTTCAAGCCCCTGGTCCCTACCTGAAGGGGGAAAGCTTCACAAGGTATCAGTTTACTTCTCTCTTTATCTCCTCCCCTCCCCTCTCAATTTTTCTCTATCCAGTAGAAAGTAAATAAAATTTTTAAAGGATCAAAATTTAAAAATTAAAAAGGGGGAGCCGGGTGGTGTCACAGCAAAATAAGAGCACATGGAGCGAAGAGCAAGGACCGGCACAAGGATCCTGGCTCGAGGTCCTGGCTCCCCACCTGCAAGGAGGGTTGCTTCACAACCAGTGGAGCAGGTCTGCAGGTGTCTTATATTTCTCTCCCCATCTTCCCCTCCTCTCTCCATTTCTCTCTGTCCTATCTAACAATAACAATAATAAATAACAAGGGCAACAAAAGGGGGAAAATAAATGAATTAAAATAAAATAAATAAAAATTTAAAAGAAGAGAAGGTAGGATCATAGATGAAATGGTCAAAATATAAATATAAATATGGATGGTGGGGCAGGGGTAGATAGCAGAATGGTTATGCAAAGAGACGCTCATGCCTGAAGCTCCAAAGTCCCAAGTTCAACCCCCCCACACCACCATAAACCAGAGCTGATCAGTGCTCCGGTAAAAATAAATAAGTAAATATAGGTAGGTAGGTAGATAGGGATAGATAGATGAAAACAGAAATAACAGTCAGCCCATATCTGTGACCTTGGGAGAACTACTGCAGTTTCCAATGAAGGGAACAGTGAAGAATTATACCCGTTATCTCCTAATTTTGTAGAACAATATTAAATCACTAATAAAAAATAACTGCTGTGTAAGTGATGCTGTCCAGAGGATGAAAAACACAAGGCACAGATATGAAGGAAGTATTCACAAAATACACACATGGGAAGGGATTTTTACCTACAGTAGTCGAGAGAAGAAAAAAAAAAAAAAAGCCTCTTCATACTCAGAAATAATAGCCTATGTTTTTAAAAAAACAAAAGATCTATACAGCAAAGAAAATAAATACATGACAAATATTTAATAAGCTGTTGAGGTCATACATCATTAGGGAATTGCAAATTAAAATGAGATGCCACTACACATCCATTAGTGGCTGAATTCCAAAATGCTGACTGCATCAAGGGCTCATTCATTGCTGGTGGGAATGCAAATAGTATGGTCACTTTGGAAGACAGTCTGGCAGTTTCTTATGAAGCTAAGTATAGTCTTACCACATGATCCAGTGAGTGTGACCTGGAGTATTTACCTAAATGAGGTGAAGACTTACATCTGCACATGTTATGTATAGCAGTTTTATTATTAATTGCCTAAACTGAGAAGTCCTGCGGTTCATAGACAACAAGATGGGGCAAACAGAAGACCGCGCTAGATGCAGACCAAACACAATGAAGCCCAAGTCATAAAAACACATGTAAGATCTTTAAATACAGATCACGAACTGAAAAAAGTTCATGTGAAAAGGTGACAGTTGCACGATGTCAACTATATGACATTCTGGAAAACTCAAAAATACATACAGACAGAAAAAGGTTCATTGCTTGTCAGGGATCAGTCAGAGGAGGAAGTGAAGAATAACAAGGAGCACTGAAATATTCCAGTGCCACTAACACTGACACCACCACCGTGACTACATGACATACATCTGACAAACCTCACACAAAATGGAAAAACACAAACTTGGAACCCGGGTACAAAGTATAAACTTACCAGCATACTAACCTGATTCAACAGTTCTCACAGTACAACCCACTACCACAAGATCTTAACAGGAAACTGAGGTGAGTCTAGAGAAATCTCTACACTTTCTAGCCAACACTTTGGTAAACCTAAAGGTGGCTCCTAAAGCGATTACATTTAGAAACGATTAAAAATAGGAAGGCCTGGTGGTGACACACCTGGTTGAGCCTACAAATATCAGTACACAAGGACCTTGGTTCAACCTTCATCCCAGTCCCCACCCTGCAAAGGGGAAGCTTCAGGAGTGAAGTGCTGCAGGTATCTCTGTCTCTCTCCTACTCTATCTAGCTCACCCACCTAGCTCAATTTTTCTGTCATTAGCCAAAATAAATAAGAATAGAATCTATTTTGAAAAGGGAATTATGAAGTGCGAATAAGGCTGTTAGCTACTGTACAACCAGTGGGAACAGAAAATTGCCCAGCCACTGGAAGAATGGCTTGGAAGTTTCTCATAAAGCCAGCATTTTCATAACTGCATCCAAAACAAGAAATCCTCCTTCAGGGACACTCACCAAGCAGAAATGCAAGAATGTGTGCAAATGGAAACCCATGAAGAACATCTTTCAGGCACTATTCAGACAAGCCAGCCTCAATGTGAAAACAACCCACAATCACAGAAAGAAAAAAAAAGGAAAGAAAAGTAAAAGAAAAAGAAAAAAAAAGAAAAAAGAAAAAGGGAAGGGGAGGGGAGGGAAAGAAAAAGGGAAGGGGAGGGAAAGAAAACAAAATAAAAAGAAAAAGAAAAAGAAAAAGGGAAGGGGAGGGGAGGGAAAGAAAAAGGGAAGGGGAGGGAAAGAAAACAAAAGAAAAAGAAAAAGAAAAAAGGGAAGGGAGGGGAGGGGAGAGGGGAGGGGAGAGGGGAGGGGAGAGGGGAGGGGAGGGAAAAGGGAAGGGAAGGGAGGGGAGGGGAGGGAAAGAAAAGAAAAGGAAAGAAAAAGAAAATGGGAGGGGAGGGGGAAAAAGGGGGAAGGGAAGGGAAGGGAAGGGAAGGGAAGGGAAGGGAAGGGAAGGGAAGGGAAGGGAAGGGAAGGGAAGGGAAGGGAAGGGAAGGGAAGGGAAGGGAAGGGAAGGGAAGGGAAGGGAAGGGAGGGGAGGGGAGGGGAGGGGAGGGGAGGGGAGGGGAGGGGAGGGGAGGGGAGGGGAGGGGAGGGGAGGGGAGGGGAGGGGAGGGGAGGGCAGGGGAGGGGAGGGCAGGGGAGGGGAGGGCAGGGGAGGGGAGGGGAGGGGAGGGGAGGGGAGGGAAAGAAAAGAAGGGAAGGGGAGGGGAGGGCAGAGGAGGGGAGGGGGGAGGGGAGGGGAAGGGGAGGGGAAGGGGAGGGGCAGGGTGAGGGTGAGGGGAAGGGGAGGGGGAGGGGAAGGGGGAGGGGAAGGGGGAGGGGAAGGGGGAGGGGAAGGGGGAGGGGAAGGGGGAGGGGAAGGGGGAGGGAAGGAAAGAAAAGGGGGAGTCAGGCGATAACGCAGTGGGTTAAGCGCGGGTGGCGCAAAGCACAAGGACCTGCATAAGGATCCAGGCTCCCCACCTGCAGGGGAGTGGCTTCACAAGTAGGTCTGCAGGTGTCTGTCTTTCTCTCTCCCTCTCTGTCTTCCCCTCCTCTCTCCATTTCTCTCTGTCCTAGCCAACAACGACGACGACATCAATAACGACAACTACTACAGCAATGAAACAAGGGCAACAAAAGGAATAAATAAAATATTAAAAGAAAAGAAAAAGAAAAACGAGGTCAGATGCTGAACTTGTGTTAAGTGAAAGCAGCCATACACAAAAGGCTACAAGCTACACAACTCCCTTCCCAAAGCTGCCACAGAATTCCCACTACAGAGATTGAAAACAGAGCGAGGTTTGCCTGCCAGTGTAGAATGAAAGGGAGGGAGGCCGGACTACAACAGGCGTCCAGTGGACCTTTCCAGCTGAAGGACACTGTCTTCACACCAGCACATCATGTGCGTCACAACCCTGTGAAGTGGATACTCAAAGACAAATTTTGTCTTCCTTTTGTAATCTAAATTACAACTAGATAAGTTAACCACACTGGAAACGTGAGTCCTACAAGTATTTCTTGCATGCCAGAGCATTATTAGTCAAATTGCAAACTTCTATCAAAACCTGTACAATAGACTTGAATGCATGCCAAGATGAAAGATATTCAGAAGCAGGAAATCTCATCATCCACAAATGTCAACTGCTCTCTGAGCCATTCTACATTTCAATCAAATTCCATGAAAAGCCAACCTGACTTTCCTAAAACCCAAAGTGTTTTTATTTTTAAATTAAGATAAAGGAGAAACGGGCTGAAAATAATCAAGGCCATTCAGGAAGAACAAGAGAAGTGGTATGGATGTGGGTAAGGGCAGAGAGCAAACAATAATTCAACCACACAAATACAAGGCTCATTATAAGGCATTCGTCAGTGAGACAAAACTAGCATAGACAGATAGACTAGTGATGCATGTAGCCACCCAGAAATACATGAATGGGCAAAGTTTATTCTAAAGCAGTTATGTGTAAATGGCATTAAAACAAATAGTATTTCTCTGGGGGGGGGAAGATTCGTATTTCCATTATATATAAAAATGAAATCCAGATGGTCTTTTAAAAGCAAACATAAAGCAACAACTTTAAAGGCTTCAAAAGATTGGGGGGAGCACATTTTTTATGATCGTGGGATACTACACTATTTCTTAAATATGACAGAAAAATCACTATTCATGAAGAGAAAATGGATATATATTCATCATGGAAATTTAAAGCCTCTGTTAAGGTAAAGACCCCATAAACAAAACAGAATCAAGGTGGCACAATAAATACAACCTATAAGTGACAGATAATTATTATCTAGGATACACACACACACACACACACACACACACACACACACATATATATATACACATCTTAGCTATGAATATGTGAAAAACAGCAGCCAAGCAGAAAAACCAGCAACTGTGGATAACTCTGGCTGCTGTGTTCTTAAAGGAAGCTGAGGCTTCAGAGAGGGAACATGAAGTTAGCTCTAATGTTTTATTAGTTTCATTAAAATGTATCGGAAGCAGGAATGACAAAATGGTAACCCTTACTCACTCCAAGCAGGAGATGTACAGTTATTGGCTTGTAGTTTTGACTGCTTCTCTGAGTTTCATAAATATTTTAAATTCTTCAAAATTAAAAAATGACGAAGAAAATAAACCTGTGAACTATAAATTTGAAAAATCTGAACTAAGTTACAGAACTCAAAATCCTAACCAGCAATTTCCAAGCCAGCTGCAGAAATCCTGACAGGTATAACTTCTCCACAAAACTAAAATCGTAAAATAGATGTTACTGATACTATCCCTCCCGCCCCTAAGTAGACAAATTGAGACCACGCAGCTAGAAGTTGAAGAGCTGAGGTAATAAAAATGATTTTCAAACTACAGTAGTATTTAAACTTAGCAACTAGGACAAGATACAGACTAGAGAGAGTCGGGTGGTAGCACAGCGGGTTAAGTGCAGGTGGCACAAAGCGCAGGGACCAGCGTAAGGATCCCGGTTCGAGGCCCCGGCTCCCCGCCCACAGGAGAGTGGCTTCACAAGTGGTGAAGCAGGTCTGCAGGTGTCTATCTTTCTCTCCCCCTCTGTCTTCCCCTCCTCTCTCCAATTCTCTGTCCTATCCAACAACGACAACATCAATAACAACAACAATAATAACTACAACAATAAAACAAGGTCAACAAAAGGGAATGCATATTTTTTTTAAAGATACAGACTAGACTAAATGGAAACTAGAAAAAGCCCCAAGATAACACACTATGTATAACAATGTCTACATATTAGATGTGGCATCACAGAACACAAGGAAAGGATGAATTTTTCAGCATTGTATATTTGTGAAACAACTGGAGGGAAAAAAATGATTTAGAAAATCACCCTATACAACTCACTGAAAGAAATCCCAGAAGATTAAACAAGCATAGGCAATAAAACAAGGACCAAAATTCTTATAGCCATGTCTTCGGTTCTGGATAGGGAAACATTTCTTAAACATGAATTAACTTATCAGGGAAAGTTACAAGTGGAATATATATATATATATATATTTGGAAAATAAAAATATACAAATAGAATATATATATATATATATATATATATATATACAAAAATTAAATTGCACATAAAATGTACCTATCTTGGTACTATTTCCCACCTGTTCCACAAAGAACATTCTAATGTCTGCTGATTGCATAAGTCATCCAAAGAGATGAATATGAAACACTTAAGTTCTTAACAGAAATGAAGGCCATGAGAAAACACCCACAGAAAGTAAACAAAAGGGACCAGGTGGTGGCGCACCTGGTTGAGCGCACGTTATAATATGCAAGCACCCAGGTTCGCCCCCCCCCCATTCTCTTTCTCAGGGAGAAAGCTTTGCAAGTGGTGAAGCAGGGCTGCAGATGTCCCTGCCTCTCTCCCTCTCTATCTGCCCCCTTCCTCTCAATTTCTGGCCATCTCTATCCGACAAATAAAGATAATTTCTAAAAATTAAAAAAAGAGAGTAAACAAAGGTGATCAAGAAACACAACTAAGTACTCATGCTCCCTGTAACGAAACAAATTTTAAAACCGTAGATCAGTTTGCTTCTATCAAATTAGTACAGATTTGAAAGGAAGCAGTAGCAACCCCAGCACAGGTAGGTGAACAGATACTAGCCCTGATCCAGTAGGACAAGTTCACATGCCTATCAAGAGCCCTTAAAATTTAATATCCTTAGGCCCAGTGACACCTCTTACAAAAACCCCTCTGAAAAAAACAGTTCACTCCAGTGATGTTTAGTAAGGATCTGCAGTGGTCAGTATTGTCTTGGCAAGTGTGAGCTACAACAGTGAACAAAACAAGAGGAAAAAAGCTTTGTTCAAAGGGCTTACACTATCATACATAAGACAGACAATAAATGTGTAAAATCTATGGGCTGTTGCTGAACCAGTCCAGGGGGAGGAAATGCAATAAGGAAGCAGCAAGAGCATGGGGGCAGAATGCTGTGTTCTTCTGTTCACCCCTCATGGAAGCCCTCACTCAGGTGACATCTTAATAGACACGTGAATGAGTTAAGTTGCAAGGGAACGGTTTTGAATGGCTGCACACGCTGCAGGGCTTTGCACAATAAATCACAATGGAAGATAATTTAAATAACTAATAGAGATCTGCTAAACAATTGTACAACAGAAAACCATGCAGCTAGTAACAATTATCTGAAGGCTGTTGAATGGTTCCAGAGAAGGCTCCCAATATAAAACCAGTGGAAAAGCCAGATATGGAATATGGTCTGATCCCAAATTATGCAAATAGTGAAGCACATCTGAAAGGAAACAGAGCCAATTACTGCTGGACTAGGTATTTAGAGGTAATTTCTGTTAACGTCTCTCCATTTTCCAAATGTTCTTTTATGAGGCTGTTTTATTTTTATAACTAGAAAAAAAAAGCATTAAAGGGGTAGACATGGCAGCCTGGAGGTCGACTGGTAAATGTACAATTGTTTCATGCTGGTGCTATACAGCCAGGCTCAGAGACCCAGGTCCAGATGTGGGTATTCCATGTTAAAGGGATAGCAAAACCAAACCCAAGCATCTCCTGTAAGAGACCCTCAAAATAAAAGTCAGGTGAGTTCAAGGCTTGGGAATAGATAGATTGGGAAGAAGAGGGTGAGGCAGAGGAAAAAAACTGGGAATAGCTCAGCATTCCTGTTCACCCAAGGAGCAAGAGAGAGATGGGCAGGACACAAAAAGCATGGAGAACCTGCCAGCAATCTCAGGCCCCCTACACTAGTGCTCAGCAACCTTTTCCAAAACTGTTCATACTGAGTAAGAAGATTGCCCTCACAGGAGGGCCGCAGGGCCTGGATTCCTGAGTTCCTGTTGGACTTTGGCAAATTTGATTTGATTTGATTTGATTTAATGTTTTACTCCCAAAATCCCGCCTTCGTGTGCCTACCTGGCCCCTCCCTCTCTTCAAAAATAATCTATCCACTATTTGATTCCTTTTAAGAAATTATTTCTTAAAGAAAAAAAAAACCTTAAAAATATACATCCTGGGAGCTTCTATTCTTTCTTTTGTGTGTGGTGGGAACACATACTGAGTACAAACATCAATACTTTTAAAACCAGTTTTTAAGTGTCCAAATACTCTTCTACTGCTGACCAGTATTTCCCTTTGTCACATGGCAGGCCCCCACCCCGAAGAGATGATCTAGACCATTACATCTCAGACAGGAGATAAGTGCTGTGCCTCGATTTCACAGCAAGCACCCGCTCCGTAGGCTCTGCAGGGCCCCTGGTGCAGTCCCATATACAATCGTTAGTATGAATTAAACAAGTGACTGGCCCTGGACTTCCTGTAAAGAATCATGGGGATGGCATGTACAATGGAATGCCTCCTCTGCAGAGCCTGACAACTGGGTGGGGCTTAATAAGCCCTCCAGGTACAGAGTTCCCTTATCCATCTGACAGGTCTAGAGAGCAAAGCTCCAGCAAGACAAGTAATCCATCCCCCACCAATGACACCAGTCCCACTTTACAAGAGGTTTTCAATAGCCAATGCCTCAGATTTCCTCTGCCTGGTCAGAGCCTCTTTCTCTAACTTGTTGAGTGGAGAGAGTTGGGGGATCTGGGAAGGGTGCTGATTTGAGTTAGAGTTAAACACTCATTTACTAGTATTAACACTGCTGTAAAATCCTCTGATGATGACCACCGTATCTCCTCCTGAAAGGATTTCCCTCCTTACACTTGACGCAGTGTCCAAGCGACCAGAGAGTTCACACAGGACAATGCCTATCTCCTGGTCAAACCCAGGTGCCTTAAGATAACAGCCGTCACTTCTGCTCTGCTCACATGCCAGAGTCCATGCTGAGGAAGTGGTACGCATTTCAGAAATCTTTGTGTGACCAATGGCTGGGGCCCCTCCAATCTTGGCTCTTACATAGCACTGTACTCTCCTGAAATATCCTTTTGTGGCCTTCACACAGGACATCAGTGTTTCCCCATACTCTAAAGCAAAGTGCTTATGTGTGCATGCGCACGCACACAAGAAATCCGTGAATTACCTTCTTTTTACTTCACAAACTGCTTCTAGATCACTGACTTACCAGGAAGCCTCTGCCTCTGCTGCCCAGGGCTCCCAGCACACATTCTGTTGACTGTGTCCAGCACCTCTTGCTAAACTCCTACCTCTGGCCACACATCTCCCAAACAACATCTCACAGCCTCCAACACAGCTGAGCTCTGCACTGCTCCCAACATGAAGCCTCTGCTTCTCTGCCTATGAGGCCCTTCCCATCGCCCAAACTCTGGATGCCCCAAGTTCAAAGAGTGCCAACATCACTTCTAGGAAAGCATTCTTTAAAAAGGGGGAGAGCGGGAGTCGGGCGGTAGCACAGTTAGTTAAGGGCACGTGGTGCAAAGCGGAAGGACCGGTATAGGGATCCCGGTTCGAGCCCCCGGCTCCCCACCTGCAGGGGAGTCGCTTCACAGGCGGTGAAGCAGGTCTGCAGGTGTTTATCTTTCTCTCTCCCTCTCTGTCTTACCCTCCTCTCTCCATTTCTCTCTGTCCTAGCTAACAATGACGACATCAATAACAACAACAATAATCATAACTACAACAACAATAAAAAAACAAGGGCAACAAAAGGGGAAATAAATAACTATAAAGAAGGGGACGAGAGCATGTACACCATAGCATCACTGCGGCATATGCAAAGCCAGTCATCAAACTCGGGGCACCATGTGTGCAAGGCTGGAGTTCTACCCATTGCACAAGTTGCTAGGCTGCCAGCAAGCAAGGTATCTGTGATGGCCCCCACATCTCATCCTTCTAGTTTTAGATTGTTTGTCTATTTCTCCTCTCTCCTGATTCGCTGAAGTGCTTCCAGATTACCACCCATGGAATGTATTTGCTCACTCTGCTCCTAATCTTTTCATCAGTCCCAGGTTTGTGAAACCCCAAGCTAGATTAGCTTCCTCTGTGACTTACCTCCCCAGCTCTACCCCTTCTACTAGTCCTCCACAACACCTGCTGTGACTGCACTAACACACACATAAGACTGGTTTGCAGACCAAGCAAGGACCCTGTCTATTCTGACGCCGCCCCCCCCCCGCCGCCCCCCCCCCCACCATCCATTGGAATCATCCACCTACTTCCAGAAGAAATCACTACTGAACACAGACTCGCTGCATGGTTGGGAGAAAGGTAAACAAACACCTGGCACTTCCAATGGACTGCACCTTTACCTGACTTCCTACGCTTCCTTCCAAGTCAAGTCGGGTGCCTTCTGGAACAGGTAAACTGGCCTCCCATTCCCCAGAAGATATGTAGGTGCTGGCTAGGCTGACTGCTGCCTGGGCATGTGCTCAGGGGAATCGGCCAGGACTTTTCTCCAACATGAGTGTGGTCCCAAAACGCCTGACTCGCGCCACATGGAGTTAGATCTTCCCCTGACCAGACATCTACTAAGGCCCCACTCTGTGCCCCGCTCTGTGCTCTGCACAAGACTCATGGCTGGGGCTACAATCAATTGTGCTAAGACAGCCCCCTGCTCTCCTGGAAGATGACATCTGAAAGTGAGTCTTCTCAAGGCTTTAAAAATAAAAGATCTCTATGACAGTCCACCAGCAGAGACAGGCTACTTAGTAAGGGGACTGAACTCTCCACCAAAGGGGATAGGAAACCTGAGGGGGGAAGGTCATCCAGCAGAGATGATTCGGAAATGAGAGATCCAGACCCTGGCACCACGCCCACTCTGGCTTTCTGAAGTGAGGCAGGTGGGCTGCTGCCAGTGTGGCCCAGGAATGAGCACTCACAAAACGGGAGCAGTGTTCTATGTTTGTATCTTCACTTTCATTTTCTGTAAATTTGCAGTTAATGAATCTCACCAAAGGTCCAATCTATCTATGATGGACTAGACAAGTGTGGAGACACCTCCTGCTCACCAAGCCAGTCAGGAAAGCACTAGAACAGCACCAGGACGCCAGGTTCCAGCCAGACCTTTCATACTGGCTCAAGCCATGTCAACAAACTGATATGGCCTGGATGGTCCCCCAAATGCCTTCTGAACCCTGACATTTGATCATTTCCTTAAGAGATCCTGCCAGAGCACAAAGGCCCTTAAAGAGGCCCCCAGGTCGTTTCAGAAATGGTAAAGCCAGTATCACTGAAGAAGAAGTCAAGTTTCCAGAAGGGGGACAGAAGGACAGTTTCCTAACAGCCAGGTCCATTTTCCACTGTGCGCTCCCTGCTCACATACTCTGTTCCAGTGAACTGTGTTTGGTACCAGCCCCTCCAGGAGGCCGGCCCTCATTTCTGAGAGGCTTCCTGCCATGACCTGTGTTCCTTCACCTTCCACATGCCATGTTAACCTTGAGTCCCCACCCATTCTCTCTCCTTTATGATCGTTGTGCTTAACCCCTCCTTCTGGAATCTTCCCTCCCACTGGAGTCTGGCTGCTAATGGCCATTGTGGGGGCATCGGAAGTGATTGCTGGTCTTTGGAAAAGAAAGGAAGACTTCTTTGTTCCCATCATCCCACTTGCTAGCAGACAGCAAGGATTAGCCAGGAAAAGAATATCTGTATGTGAAACCTGTGCTAGAAAGCTCAGTATGGTCACTGTGAGCCTGCAGAAAGGACCAGCAGACTGTAGCTATAAAAACTTGGCCTCCCAGATGAACTGTCTGATCACCAGAGGCTACATAGGAGGGATCTGACTCCTGCTTTCATGTCTGTGAAGAATCATTAATAACCAACAGCAAATGTGTTCTAGAAGCGTCACAAGGAACCAACGACCAGAAGTTACAAGGAGACAGATCTTGGCTTATCATGGGACTGACTTTCTGACAACCAGAGTTACTCCAGGAGACAGCCAGCTAACAAGCTCTCTGTCACTGCAGGCACTTCAAACCTAAGGCTTAGGACACACACCAGAACTGGGAAGAGAAGCAAAACTTACTGACCTTTAGGGAGCCTGCCAGTGCCAAGGTTTCAGTAGCCTACCATTAACAGGGTAGGACTAAACTCTCAGCAGGCCAGAGCAAGAGAGGACCAGCCTTTTGCTGGCCTGGAGGTGGATGAGGTGAGGACAATGGGAAAGTGAGGTTTTCCCAAGAATTCTTGTCAGCCTGGAAGGATACTGTGGGCAGACTGGGCTGGGCTGGGATGGGCAAGAGGCAGGAAGGAAGCTCCCCCCCCCACACTCCCCGCCATTGCCCACCAGTTCCTGACACTCTGCACCAACACCAAGCTTCCGCTCTCCAGAAAACCACCAACCTTGCCATGCAGCACCCTTCCTGCTGCAAGGCCACTGGGGCAGAATTCTCACCACAGAGGCTGGAGCACCTCATGGATGGGACCATGGGTTCAGGAAGCTGATGACCATTTCCACTCGCAATCAGGACAGCGGGCTGCTTTGTACCCATCAACCATTACCTAAGTAAGCTCTCTGTGCCTCGCTTTCCCATAGGAAATCAAGGATACTAAGAACAGCTCCCTCGTATAGCTGATGTAAGAACAAAACGTGTGAGGAGAACTGGGCTCCCACATGCACAAAATACTCAGCCCTCAGCAATGGCGCCAATCAGCACTGTTGCTGCTGGGATTGGCAGGTGGCCCTGCCAGCCATCCTCACTCCAACGCCCCCATCACTCCAGAGGGGCCTGACATCGATATCAGCTGCTGCTTGCATGTCTTCAGGTCTCTGGAACCTTCTGACCATCAGTAAGCCAGGAGACCCACCACCGCCCCGCCCCCAAGCTCCTCACCCAGCTGTCCATCTCCACTCCGCCCCTCCCCCGACCCTCCAGCTTGTGCCCACCACAGTCACCTCCCAGGGACAGCCAGCAGGGAAGCCAGTTCAGAACCAACCATCACTCCTTTCCCGCCCAAGGAGAGCTGGCCCTGAGGCACAGCTACCATTGGGCTGGACTGGGGGCGCCCAATTCCTTTCCAAGGTGGGGAGGGGGTGGCTGTATGGTGCCCACCCCAGAAGCCTTCCAAGTTTGTGAAAGAGCTCAGGCCCCAGGCTCTTGTGGTCAATGGGAGGTGTCCGCCGGCCGGTAGCGGTTATTTACAACTTTGTACTCACTCCTGCCTGGAAGGAGGCGGCCGGGCCAAGGGCTGCTGTCGCCTTCCCAGTCCAGGAGCTGCCACACAGAAAGAGTTAAGGGCAGTTCGAGTACCCCCAGCCCGCGCCCGGGCTGTCTGTTGCCTGGGGGTCACCACAGAGCAGTCTGCTCCAGCTGGGGGCCGCTCAGTGGCTTTCTGCAGCAGCTGCTGCCCCCCCCCCCCCCGCAATTTGCAAGGTCAATGCTGACCTGCTTCCAAAGAGGAACAAAACAATCCGCAGACAGTGGAGCCCCGTGCCTGGCCCTCCTCAAAGCGCCCCCACCCCCGCCCCCATCAGGTCTCACCCCAGCGCCTCCAGGCTGCCAGCGGCCCAGGGACCCAGCATGGCATCACAGCTGCAGACCAGCTCTCCCTCCCGCCCAGCCAAGGAGACTCCCGACGGGGAGACGGAGACGGGAGACGCTATCTGCCTTGCCGAGGAGCCCCAGTGGGGGAGGGGCGGGCCCCAGGGCCAGCGGGTTCCTTACCGAGCCACTGTCACTCCGGAGCCGGAGCCGGCTGCTGGGAGGATGAATGAACTGAAACAAGTTGGAGGCTGAGCTCTGGTGAGCGGGTTGCTGGAGTCTCCCCTCCCTCTGGGCTCTCTCTCTCTGTCTGTCTCCCGCGGTCGGTCCCTCTCTCCTCGCTCCCTAGCAGCGCGCTTACGCTCTCCCTCCCGCCTGCCCGCCCTCGCTGTCTCTCTCTCCCTCCCTCCCTGTCTCTCCTGTCCCTCCCTCTCTTCCTTTCTCTCCCTCCCCAGTCTCAGCCTCTCCCCCGCTCCCCTCCCCCTTTGCTGGCTGAGCACACGGTTGAACTGGGGCTCCGGGCACCCAGCCCTTAGATCTGTGGCCGCCTTAGCAGGGACCCAAGTATTTCATTCTTTCAGGTAGGCAGCTGAGAAAAGGAGGGAGATGAGAGGAGGGGAGGAGCAGAGGCAGCCTGGGGTGGGGGGAGCAAAAGGGAGGATAAAGGCAGCAGGGATTACCCGAGCCAGTGTGTGGCTGACTAGCCACTGCAAGACACCAGAGGGGCGAGCCTCCCTCTGCCGCTCCCCGACAGCTCCAGGGGCGTGCCTGCGGAGCGCCAAATCCAGGCTGGACGACTCTATCTGCTCACATTCTGTCTGAGCAAGATGACAACCACGGACTACAGAGGAAATACAAACGGACAAAACAAAACAAAAATCAATGTTCACCAAGGAGGGTGTCCTTGGCACTTGACACCAAGGAAAGAGTTCAGCCACCCTGATTCCCTAGTGACTTCACTGCTAGTCCCACCACCAACCAACTCACAGTTGTCAGCTGAGCTCCTCCTCCCCTCCAACAAGCACACAGACAGCAGAGTCCATACCTCTGCCATTCATATCCAAGGGTATTAGGTGTGTGAGCTGGGGGGAAAGGGGGTGCATGAGGGGAGGTTAGGGAGCTCAAAGTAGTGAAGAACTGTGCTCCCAATGGGGAGGGCGTTTACACTTTTCAGGAAGTTAGGGTTGTATCCCACATCTGATAACACTCCAGGAAGACCTTTCTCTTCTTTCCATCCGGGCTCCTCTCCCCAGAGGCCAGATGGATGGCAAAGGGTAGGGGTTGATTTTGAAAGGCCCTGTTTAGTCCCAACGATTATGTTCTAGGACTGCCTGGTCCCAGGTGAGGGAGGAGTTCATCTGTACCACAATGCAGAAGCCCCCCAAAGATGAGAGCCCCCAATGGCACCCAAACCACAGGGCCACTGTGAGGATTCCCTGGGTGAAGGCTGCTCCTAAGAGGACATCTCCACTGACAATCCATAGATTAGCACACGTTTTCTAAACCAAAGCCCTTCTGTTCTGTCCTGCAGTCATTCGGTCAGAGAATCAGGACTGTGAAGGCCAGGTTGTGGCACACTTGGTTAAACACACACACTCTAGTGTGCAAGGACCTGGGTTCAAACTCCCAGCCCCCACAGGCAAGGGCAAAGCTTCCTGATCTGTGAAACAGCTCTGCAAATACCTCTTTCTTTCTCTTTCCCTGTTCTCCGAATTTCTCTATCTCTCTCCAAAATTAATACATGAAGAGAGACTCAAGATGGCCAGTGAGGCGCCTGGCTACACCTATGTTATCTGTATGTGTGCCATCAGCCTCCCCTCCTTCAAAGTCCGGTCCTTGGGCTATGGCGCACTTCGCTCAATCCTCCCACGGTGTTTAATGTCTACTGAAACTAGGGTCTATTCTTTGTGCAGGAGGGGTGCCATGTAGACATGTTTCTACTCTCCCAGGAGTGGGTTGCTTTTAACTGGTTATGTCTAATATAACTGTACGATAACTGTACGATTTGTACGATAACCAAATGTTATGGTTGCCAGTTTTGTTGGTTTTTTTTTAATTTCTGAAATAGGCAGGCATGCTACGCTGTCTTTGATGTTCTTTTCAGTGAAATCCCCTTTCTTAAAATTCCTGAACTGAAACCAGCTAAGTGTCCTGTGGAGGGGGTCTGGGAGCTCATAATGCCAGAAAACAACTCGTGTGTTCTTCTCTGGAAACGACAGGGTAAAGAATAAAGGTGAGTTTGGTTAATAGACCAGAAATTACTAAAACCAAGTAAAATTTCCCTCCCATCCCTGGCCTCACAGTATGCTATTTCTATTCCAACTGCTGTCCCTTCAGATCCATCCCCCAACTGCAAGCACTCCTGTGTAGTGAGGCTTCTGCTCCAAGGTCCAGCAGGGGCAGAAATGTCTAACCTGCAGAAGACTCTTGCTCACTTGGTATCACAGTCAATCAGGGACAGTGACGAGCCCAGCACCCAGGCTGCTGTGCCTGGTACTTTGCTCTCTCAAAGTCACGCACAGCAGTCTTCCATGCAGCGAGCGCTATTACGAGCCCACGGCTGCACACGTTCCCTCCCACACAAGGAGACACATTTTTATGTGCTCACCGCTCTGCACTGCTGTCCCTTGAACACACTCAGCAAATGACAAATCAGCCAGTGGCGGAAAAGACATGCTATGGACTGGCGTGCTGTTGCTGTTATTCCCAAGGGCTGCCTTAGTAAATCTCATCATAAGTCTGGTGACTTAAAAATAACTGACATGAGTCACAGAAGGCTGTGCCACTGGTAGAGTGCAGGACCGGCATGAAGTGATGAGTACATGTCATTAGCCCTCGCTGGCAGAACTCTGATTATCAAGATGCCTGCTGGCATAGCCATGCTTCCCCCCAAAGGCCACAGGTGCAACTTATCCCTTATTTCTCTCAATTTCTGCTGGTTCCCTGCATTCCTTGGCTTGTGGAAGCATCACTGCAATCTTTGGCTTCATCTTCCCACTGTCTTCTCTTCTGTGGATCTATATGACTGAATGCCCCATCCTTCCTCTTACAAAAACACTAGTCATTGGACTTAATGTCAACCTTACATGACAAGAATAGGGCTTACTGCTGTAAGACACACATCCAAATATAATGGCATCCTTTGGTTCTGGGAAAACATGAATTTGGGGGAGGGGACAGTATTTAATGTCTCCAGTTGCTGACTTTTGTTTTTTGTTAAATAGACCACTTAGGTTAACCTAACTTTAGCTGTGTGAAAGATTAATAATAATTCCATGAGCATTGTTATTTCACTGTAAGCCACAGAAAAATACAAACTTTGGCAGGGACAGTTCTGGGGCAAATGCTGCTCCAGATAACAGTGCAATTCAAATCTGCCAAAGAGCTCTCTGAAGGCACTGAAAAGTTATCATAAGTAGACCCAAATTGCTTAACAACTGGGAGCAGGGGCAAAGCTGGGTGAATTTCACCCTTTTTAGGAATTTCTGCCTGAAGGCAGACCCCAGGCCAAAGCAGTAACAAACTCTAGAGTAGTCACTAGCAAGAGTGGCAGCTGTTAAATGTTTAACAGTTGTCTCTGGGCACTGGTGGTAGCTGAGGGAAATAAATAAAAGTCTGATTTCATGATTGATTCCTGGCATTTCTTAATCTACACAGTGTTCTTTCTCCCAGCATTGATAATGGGCTAGGAGAGAAGTTCGTTTGGGGTTAGGTACCCCAAAGCCTGTGACACTGACCACCAAACACAAGGACAGAGAGAACCTGGTGTGTGTGTGTGTGTGTGTGTGTGTGTGTGTGTGTTGTGGGGGGGGAGGGGACAAGATCTGATACTGTTCATTAGCTTCCCAGGCCTCTGGAAGAACCATACATCATGCATGTGGAAACAGGCTGCAGAAGGCCTACTCACAGGAAGCTGAAAGAACTCAACAGCCCCCAGTGCTGCCCACTGCAATAGAGTTTGCTGTTTCAGTTCAGCCCCACCAACAGCGTGCTAAAACAAACAAGAAAGCAAGGTTACACGGAGAATAAAAGAGATCTTCCCAGATTCTCATTCTTCAAGTTCAGGGTGCACTAAACCATTACGGGGGGGGGGGGGAGAACAGGGAGAAGGACAGCAGCAATCATGAACTGAACTCAAGGGAAGGAAAAAAAAACACAATAGAAACCAAACCCTAAGATGGAGCAGATGTTGAAATTAGCAAAAGAGAATTTGAAGTCAGCATCTCTACATTAAGAAGCACAAAGGAGAAGATACTTTTAATAAATGAACAAGTAGAGCATCACAGCAGATACCCAGAAACGATGATTAAGAGTCAGATGCAAATGCTAGAAAAGAAAAGGACAATGTCCGATGTAAAGTTCACTGGGTAGGCATAGCAGCAGATTGGAAATGAAAGCAGAAAGAACTTAATTTGCAGACAAATGAATCCATATTGCCCTATCCAGAGTGCAGAGAGAAGGAAGACTGAAAAAAAGATAAACAGAATCTCAGGGATTGACTGGATAGTATCAAGGTTCTAACAGAGATGCAACTGGAATCTCAGAAGGCAAAGGAGGAGTAAAAAAAAAAAATGCATGAAAAATGATTCCTGCACTATTTCCAACTATAATGAAACAGAAATGGGGGGGAGCAAAAAGCCCAATGACACCCCCCCAGCAGGTGCATCAAGGTAATACTGCCTGGGGTCACATGTGAAGGGTGGGGCTCTGAAAGAACACAGAATGAAACAGCTAAAGTGAGGAACAATACAACCAAGGCCTGGTCACTCCCCAGCAGTCAGATACCTATCAGTAAAGAATCTCACCTCCAGGGCCAGGTGGAGCACCCAGTTGGCCACGCATATTAGAATGTGCAAGGAGCCTAGTTCAAGTTCCCAACTGCACGTGCAGGGGAGAAAAAGCCTTGTAAACAGTGCAGAAGTGCTACAGGTGTCTCTCTGTCCCTGACCCTTGCCTTCTTCTCAATTTCTCCATCTCTATCCAATATATAAGTATTTTTTTTAAAAAGAATGTCACCTTTCATAACAACAGGGAGAGTAGTGTCCTGTCTGCAGCATATTTATATTATCAGTGTTAGACGAAATCGCTAACCCTTAAGGGAAATGGAACCAGAAGAAAGCCTAAATCTTCAGGGAGAAAAGATGACCAGGAAGGTCAGTGGTTGTATGTGAATACATTCCCCCCCCCCCCGCTCTGGACTTGAGGAATATATACTACACACATATGTGATGGGCTGTTGGAAAAGTCATGACACATTTTTTACACAGAAAAGATATGTCATGATTTTTCCAACAACCAATATGTACGTGTGTGTGTGTGTGTCCAGAAGTATAATGCAAATCAGTATGACACATGCAACAGTTCTAACATCAAACATGGGTGAGAATAGGGCATATATATGTGTGTGTGTGTGTGTGTGTATATTAGGAGTATAGATTAATACTTATTCACGAGACAGTAAGAAGTGGAACATCACTCTGGCATAGGCAGTGCTAGGAATTGAACCTGGGATCTTATACTTGCAAGACCCACACATTACCCAGTGCATTACTTCCCTGGCTACTAATAAGCTTATCACTACTTATCCAAAGATGTTACAGGAGTGAGGACAATAATGACTCTCAGCAAACTGAAAAACGAAGGGAACTTCTGGTCCCCGGAAGAGAGCTCAGAAGGCAGCAGTCCCTCGTAGCAACAAATAAAACATGTGAACTAACTGAAAGGAACAGTGATTCCAGGGCACATAGAGGAAGTGAAGACACAAGCCATAGGAAAGACCCTCAAACTGGATGCTGCAGGGGGGGTGAAAGGAAAGAGGGCAAAGGTCCCCTCTCTACACTGAACCCTATGTGAGAGAATCACAGGAGAGGCCGTCATGTTTCAGGGAGATGAGCATTTCTTGAGAGAAAGTAGAGGTAGAAAGGGAGAGGAAAGTACAGGCCTTAGAGGCAGGGAAGCATGCACAGGATCCGAGGGTATGTGCTCACATCTTCATGTTGTGGACTTTGCAGTCAGGTAGGGAGCAGGTATTCAGCAGGATGCAGACACACTGGGCTTCTGGGCCCTCTTCTGGCTATCTGCAGGGTGCAAGGGTTCGAGGAACTGATTTCCCTAAGTAACTCTCTAACAAAGAGCCAGGTGAGTGCAGGGGCCAAGACAGAGAAGCAGCAGCTGCAGCTAGCAGGAGACCTCAGGCCAGGGGTAGGAACATCTGAACTGGAACTGACAGAATTGTTGGAGGTTCCGGACGTGATGAATCCTGAACTCAGCACAGGAGCTTGACCAGATTCCCACAAGAAAATACTGGAGAGAAATTACACTATACTTCTTTCCCACTCAAGAAAGGGGAAAAGAACATTCCTGAAATATGCCAAGAGCATTCTGCTTTTAAAGAGGCTTGCCCTCAGGAGAACCCAGTCCAGTGGAACCAGACTTGCCAGGGTGTGTCCATGCTTGCTTGACCTGGAGGAAGCAAGTCTCCACTCTAGCCATCCTGACTCATCTAGGGGGATAGGAAGAGTGAGAAGTTGAGGTTCACAGTGCAGAGGACTAAGCTGACTAAAGCCTGAGACCTCAGTGTCATCATGTTACTATACACCTCTGCATAGCAGCCCCTTCAACCTGGTTTACCAAGAAAAAAGAAGTCACAAGGCTTGCCAAAGGGCAAAATGGCAATTTTGAGAAACAGAGCAAGCAAGAGAAGCAGAGATGGTTGGGAAATTGAAATGATCAGACTGAACATTTGAAACAATTATGATTCATATACTGAGGGATCTAATGAATAAAGTAGTCAGCACGAAAGAACAGATGGGCAAAGTAAGCAAGCAGACACAGAAATCCTAAGAATCAGAAAGAGAGCCAGAGAGACCACGCAGAGCTTAAGAGAAAGGAAGCCTGCTTCTGCTAGGCTCTCTCTGGTAGACTGGACCTAACTGAGGAAAGATTCACTGAGTTAGAGGACAGCTCACACCAAAACTCCCCACACTGAAGCACAGGAGAGATGAAGACAAACAAGATATCCACAGATTTGGAGCAACTACAAAAATTGTAACATATGTGGATGGGAAATACCAGATGGGGAAGGAAGGGATGGAAGAAACAGTTGTAACAATAACGACTGAGACATTTCCCAAAATAATATCAGACACAAAAAAGCAGAATCTAAGCAACTCAGAACAACACATCAAGGAAGAAAAATGCCCCAACAACAACAAAAGCAAACAAAAAGTAGGCATATCTATCATTGTCAAATTATAGAAATTCTGAAATAACGCTCAAGAAAATGTCTATTTTAATTACTATAGTTTAAAAAGAAGATTTGTTAATTAGTGGTAGGGAGAGATAGGAAGAAAGGAAGGGACGGGCAAGGGGAAAGGAAGAAAGGGATAGAGACAGGAGAAAGTTAGAGACAGAGAATGAACAAAAGAGAAAAGCAGAGCATCAATCTAGTGCATGCAACTCAGCATCTTGAGCTGGAGAATCCAAGGTCTTATCCCTGTACCACCTACTGGGTCACTAATTACCACAGCTTTATGGTGCAACGTGCAAAAAGTGGCATTGCGTGGTTTTGTATCACTTTGGGTATTAAGGCACTTTTCTGGCTCTATACAATTTCAGGGGGGTTTGTTGTTTTATTTTCTATCATCTTATTAGGCAGAGGGTGAATAAGCATCTGCATAACACACTCAAAGGCAACTTAGGTCCTTTTCTACTATCATGTACCAGGACCATGAAGCACGACCCCCTCCAGCTGCCTTTCTTCCCCACGGTCCCATGCATTGGCATTACATTATACCCAGTCCAAGTTTTGATTTGTGCTTTAAGGTTGTTTTTTTTTTTTTTTTTTTTTTTTTGCCTCCAGGATTACTGTTGGTGCTGTGCCTGCACTACAAATCCACGGCCATTTCTTTCCATTTTGTTATTGCTGCTGTTGTTGTTGGATAGTACAGAGAAAAATAGAGGAGGGAAAGACGGGGGTCCGGGGGAGACAGACATCTTCAGATCTGCTTCACCACTTGTGAAGCGACCTCCCTGCAGGTGGGGAGCCAGAGACTCAAACTGGGGTCCTTACACTGGTCCTTGCACTTTGCGCCATATTCACTTAACGCACTTCACTACCACCGGGGTATCTTCGCCCACCCTGTCCAACGCTTGATGTCTCGTCACCCAATCTGGTCCCCTACGCCTACACTGTACTTCTCTGTTCCAGTCTCTTGGAAACAGAGCTGGCAGTCAGCTGAGGTCAAGAACAAACACCTCATCACAGACCCCTGCGAGCGTCAACCCGGCTTTGACCTGGCACATTATGATCGGGCCCTCCTCAATCGCTATCGAACAGGCCATGGCCGGTGCGCTGCTATGTTCCATCACTGGGGAGCCAGAGACGACCCGAACTGCCCCTGCGGCTCCAGACAGACTATGACCCACATAGTCCACGACTGCCACCTCTCCAGATTCAAAGGAGGTCTCGAAACTTTACATCAGGCTCAACCTGACGCTGTTGACTAGCTACGGAAGAAGGGCAAACACTAGAAGAAGAACCACCACCGGGGGACCCCATTTAAGCTGTTTTTTATGAGTGAGATCATGCAGTATACATCCTTCTCTTTTTGATCATACCTAACATGACTCCTTCAAAATGCTCCCAACATAAAACAAAGGAGAAGGCTTCATTGTTTTTAACAGCTGATTAGTATTTCATTGCGTTTCTATACCACAACTTTTTTTTTTCTTGCCTCCAGGGTTATTGCTGGGGCTTGAATCCACTGCTCCTGGAGGGTTTATTTTTTCCCCTTCTGTTGCCCTTGTTATTTTATCATTGTTGTGGTTATTATTGTTGTTACTGATGTCATCGTTGTTGGATAGGACAGTGAGAAATCCAGAGAGGAAGGAAAGACAGAGAGGGGGAGAGAAAGAGAGACACCTGCAGACCTGCTTCACCGCCTGTGAAGCAACCTCCCTGCAGGTGGGGAGCTAGGGGCTAGAATCGGGATCCTTACACTGGTCCATGCGCTTGGCGTCATGTGCGCTTAACCACTGTGCTACTGCCTGGCCCCCATACCACAACTCTGTCACCCACTCATCTATGGTTGGGCATCTGGGTTGCTTCCAAGTTTGGGCTGTTACAAATTGTGCTGCTATGTACATGCTTATACACAGATCTCTCCTAATAGATTCATTTGTTTCCCTTGACTATATCACCAAGAGAGGAATTGACAAGTAATAGAACAAGTTTATTTCTAGGGTTCTGAGAAGATTTCAGACTGTTTTCCACAGGGGTTGAACCCATTTATATTTCCATCTGCAATACAGAAGGCTTCTTTTTCTCCCACATCCTTGCCAACACTTGGGTGTTTCTATCGCTTCTAATACATGGCATCCGTACAGGCTCAGTGGCTTTTAGTAATCTTTTATAACTCTGTTGGACCTCTGGATATCTTCTTTGGTGAAGATACCTAAGCATTCCATAGTTTATGATGATACTGACACTGGACCACATATTCTTTTCACATATTTTATCACCAGTGCTTACAAATGCAGCCCTACCTGTTGATTTTTATATCCTCCTTTTAAACTGCATTTGTATCAGTTCTAACAGTTTTGTGATTGAGTCTTTACAACTTTCTGTCTGTAATATCATATGTTACCCACAAATGTTAACTCTCTTCTTTGTATATCAGATGGCCCCCCGCCCTGTCTTGCCTCATTATTCTAGCTAGATCTTCGAGTATTTTGTTGACTGTGTGGTAAAGGCACTCTCATCTCAATCTGAACTTAGAAGTTAGCTCTTTTAATTTTTGTTGAGTATGATGTCACTTATGGGTTTGTTCCATGGGTTTGTTTTCATGGTTTTTGTTATTCATAGTTTGTTATTAGACTGTAATATTACAACATATAGTTCCACATAACACCCGCCACCAGAATTCCATATCTGCACCCTCCAACATCCCAAACATAGCCACGAAAGTTCTTACAAGTCTTACAGTTTGCTTGCTTCTGTTTTGTTTGTATTTTTTTTGTAGCAAAATCATGCAAATCAGAACTCTAGATTCCACTTATGAGTGAATGAAGGATGTATTTGCACGCCAACACTCAGTCAATCCTTAAGAATGTTTCCTGTGCACTTGTAAAGAATGAATATTCTTTTGGGGGGACGAAAGGATAAGTTCATCTAGTCTATGAATGTATTTAATGCCTCTATGTCCCTCTTGATCTCCTTGTCCCAATGATCTGTCTCTTGCTGTGAATGGTGCACTGAGGTCTCCAACCAATACTGTGCTGCTCTCAATGTCTCCTTATGGTCAGTAAGTACTTTTTCTATATAGTTGGGTACCCACATACTGGGAGTATATATATTGGCAACGGCTATGACTTTCTGTTGAATTGATCCTCTGACCAATGCATAGTGTGGATGTCTCTCTTTTTACCTTCTTTGCCTGAAAGTCTGATTTATCTGATATTAGAATACCTGTTCATGCCCTTTTGTTTGTATTATTGGCTGGGAATACCTTGTGCCAACCTGTCACTCTCCCAGTTCGGTGTCAGCGATCCCTGAGTATGGCCTTTTAGACACAGGAATCTCTCCCTCACCCCCTTTCTGTCCATGAACCAGAGTTGTCTGTACTCACCCGTGGCTTGGTGAGTTTCTGAAGAAATCCTGGTCTCATTTTTCTGAGTTTTCAGGTAATTTTTGTTGCTTTTCCTAGTTGACCAGGGAGAGCAGAATGCAGCTGGTGCTACTCCCCAGCCATGCCTCTGGAAGTCCCCCTCCACTGGGTTTCATATTATGTTGAAGTATGTTGTTTCCTTAAAAAAAAATACACTAATTGATGAAAGAACAGTTGGATCCAAATAATGGTGTAGGGCAGAGGGAAGAAGTTCAGTTGATTAGCAAAAGCTCTTTATTCACAATAGTGGGGGAGATTTTTAAAGGTTTTTTTGGAAATCTAGTTTTCAGTCTTACCCAATTTTCTCTTGGGATGAGCAAAAAAAAATTACACATATTTATAATATTTAACTTCTAATCCTTAACAGAACATCTTATATTTTAAAAAACATTTATGTAATACTGATTACTAATATAATGGTTGTTCTAGATGAACACAATTATAAATCTCTGTGTCTAACATGTTCTACATGCTAGCTACATGCTGGCTATATCCCATTTTTTAGCGCTTTTATCATGAACAGGTGCCAAATTCTGCCAAATATTTGTTTTTTTCTACATCTATTGAAATAACTATATGACTTCTCTTTCATCCTATTAATGTGGTGTGGACACTCATTGAGTATTATTGCATTCCAAGAATAACTGCACTTGACCAAGATATATGAACTTTTGACAGTATTGTTGAATTCAGTTTGCTAACACTAACTTTTGCATCTGTATTAATTAAAATATTGACCTATTATTTTCTTAAATTCGTTTTTTTTTTTCAATCAGGCTAAAGCTGACCTCATAAAATCAATTTGGAAGTATTTCTTCCTCCTCAGTATTTTTTTTTTCTTTGCCTGATCCCTGGCGGCCCCCAATCTGAGTTCTATGACTTCAGCATTTGAGGTTTTATAGATAAATGAGATCACACAGTATTTCTCTGCCTGATTATCTCACTGAGCATAAAAACCCCAAGAGTCTTCCATACTGTCACGAAGATCAGAATTTCTGCTTCCTTTTTAATGACTGAGTGTTAACACACACACACACACACACACACACACACACACACACACACACACACACACACACACCCTTTATCTATTCATTGCCACTGGATAGTTCGAGGTTGTTTTCATATCTTAGCTGTTGTGAATAATGCTGCGATGGGAAGGATTCAGATATCTTTCTGAGGTAGTGTTTTTGTTTTCTTTGAATATATACCCAGAAGTAGAATTGCTGAATCACACAGTAGAGCTCTATTTTTAACTTTTTCAGCAATCTTCACACTGTTTACCATAATGGTTGGACCAATTTACATTCCCACCAGCACTGCAAAAGTGTCACCAAAACATATTGCATCTTTTCTTTTTTTTTAAGTAGGGGTTCTACTAGGTGTGATGTACTCTCTCACTATGGTTGGGATTTTCATTCCCCTGAGGATTTTTTATATTAAGCATCTTTTATAAACTGTTCATCATTTTTTATGTCTTCTTTGGAAAATGTCTACTTGTGCTCTTTGCCCATTTTAATTGGGTTATTTTGCTTTGCTACTGCGTATAAATTTTAGAGGAGATTGGGAGTGTTCAGGGTGTAACTGAGTATGAATTTTGTAAATATATCTTTTAATGTACAGTAAATACATTTTATTGAAAATTAATCCCTTATCAGATAATTTTATAAATATTTTTCCTACTCCATATGCTGTCTTTACATTGTATTTGTATTTTCTGCTATGCTTACCTTTCTTAAATTTGATAAATTCAAATTCATGGACTTTGCATTTTATTGCTTGTACTTTGTGGATCAGACACTTTAAAAAAAATCACTGCCAAATCCAACGTCAAGGAACTTTGTACTATAGTTTCTTGTGGAAATGTCATGGTTTCATGTCTTAAATTTAAGATTTAATTCATTTTTAAACATTTTTTCACTTATTTATAAAAAGGAAATATTGATAAGACCATAGGATAAGAGGGGTATACTTCCACACAGTTCCCACCACCAGAATTCCATATCCCATTCCCTCCCTTGAAAGCTTTCCTATTCTTTATCCCTCTGGGAGTATGGACCCAGTATCATTATGGGGTGCAAAAGGTGGAAGGTCTGGCTTCTGTAATTGCTTCTCCAATGAACATGACTTAATTCATTTTAAGTTAGCTTTTAAGAGGGATATAAAATAGGGGTCCATTTCACACATTCTGTCTTTGAGAGAGGGAGAGGGAGGGAGGAGAGAGACAGAGAGACACACACAGAGAGAGATACCACAGAACTGCAACTTCATTCAATGTGGTAGACAGACTAGGCTTGAACCTGGGTTGTGCGTATGGCCAATCAATGCACTATCCCAATGAGTTATTTCATCAGCCTTCTTCTTTTCCTTCTTCTCCCCAGCCTCCTCCTACTTCTACTTCTTCTACCACTTTCTTCTTTAAAAAATTTTTTTTAAATATTTATTTATTTATTTATTCCCTTTTTGCTGCCTTTGTTTTATTGTTGTAGTTATTATTGTTGTGATGTCATCATTGTTGGATAGGACAGAGAAATGGAGAGAGGAGGGGAAGACAGAGGGGGAGAGAAAGATAGACACTGCAGACCTGCTTTACCACCTGTGAAGCGACTCTCCTGCAGGTGGGGAGCCAGCGCCACATGCACTACCACCCGACTCCCAGCCTTTTTTTTTTTTTTAGATATATACAAACAGTGTGGTAGAGAGGCAGAGGCAGGGAGAGTAAATAGCATAGCACAGCACGAAAGCTTTTGTCAATGCAGTGGGTAGAAGTTCACTCTTTTCCATGAGTATCCAGCTTTTCAAAATCATTTACTTAAGACTTTTCCCAGTGAATAATATTGGCACCCTTGTCCAGAACTGTATGACCATATATATATTGGTTCATGTCTGTGTTCTCAAATCTGCTTTTTCTTAAGTTTGTGTGCCTGTTTTCATACCAGTATCATACTGATTTGATCACTATAGGTTGATAAAATGGTTTGAAATCAGTTTGATGCCTTTTGCTTTGATACACTCTCTCAAGACTGTTTCCATTAGATTGGCACTTTGGTGATCATGAAAGAAAAAAAAGAGGGATTTTCTTTCACCCAGAGTAACTACTGAGTGGATCCAGTGTCTACATTATGACTCCACTGCTCTTGGTGACTTTCTTTCTTTCTTTCTTTCTTTCTTTCTTTCTTTCTTTCTTTCTTTCTTTCTTTCTTTCTTTCTTTCTTTCTTTCTTTCTTTCTTTCTTGGGAGAGAGAGAGAGAGAGACCTGTAGCACTGCTCCACCACTTCAATAACTTTCCCCTCTGCAGGTGGGGACCAGGGGGCTCCAGCCTTGGTCTTCAACACATGTTAACACATGAACACTACCAGGTGCAACAACAACCAGCCCTGGATTCTTTCTATTTCTGTGGAAAACAAATGCATTGCAATTTCATAGTATTACATAGAATTTATAGATTATTTGGACATATGAACAATATTAATCATTTAAGAATTTGTTTCATGTTACTTTAACCATGTAAAAGATTTTTAAGATTTAAGATGTCTTAAGATTTTTATGTACAGGAGTCGGGTGGCTGCTCAGTGGGTTAAGCGCATGTGGTGGCACAAAGCGCAAGGACTGGCTCAAGGATCCCGGTTTGAGACCCCTGCTCCCCACCTGCAGGGGAGTCGCTTCACAAGCAGTGAAGCAAGTCTGCAGGTGTCTTTCTTTCTCTCCCCCTTTGTCTTCCCCCCCTTTCTTCATTTCTTTCTGTCCTGTCCAACAATGATAACATGAATAACTACAACAATAAAAAACAACAAGGGCAATGAAAGGGAATAAATAAATAAATAAATAAATAATACATTTTTAAAAGATCTTTATTTACTTAGTATTCCTTCTTTTACTAGTCACTAACAGTGGCTGGTAGTTCCTATGTTTCAATTCTCTAGCTTCCACATCTGATTGAAACCATCCAGGAGTATTTGTCTTTCACCTCTTTACTTATTTTGCTAAGCATTCTCATCATCACTTCCACCCATTTTTGTCCCAAAGAATGTAGTATTTTGTGTTGCAGAATAGTATTCCATGGAGTATATATCCCATAACGTCTGCATCTAGTAATCTGTCGACAGGCATTTCCCATTCCTTAGCTGTTGTGAATAAGACGCCTATAAACATAAGAGTACATGCGCTCCAGAGATACAGTGCTTTCATATCCTCTGGCTAAATGCCCAAGAATGGTACTGCTGGGTCATAAGGTATTTCCATCTTTTAAGGACATTTCCACATACTTTTCAAAATCTGCAGTTTGCAGATTCAGGTATCTTTCAACTTATTTGTGTTTTCCTCAGTTTAATTAGTGTCCTGTAGTTTTCAATATAGAGATTGTTTTTCTTCCAGTTAATTTTATCCTGTATCATTCTTTCTCAAAATATATTTTATATATCTTTTTTATTTTTAATGATAAGATAGATAGATAGATAGACAGACTAGACAGAAAGACAAAAACACTGATTAGATCTGGATTCTGATGGCACCTGGGTTGAAACTAGGACCTCAGAGCTTCAAAGCATGAGAACCTTCTACATAACCACTATGCTATTTTCCCAGACCCAGGATTGCTTCCTAAGTTACTTTTTCAGGTAGCGCATTTTAGGGAACAGAAATCCAATTGGCAGGTGAAATGTTGATTCTGTGTCCCCAATTTTACTGAACTCAGTTTTTAGTTAAGTAGTTGCCTTTTGAAGGTTTTTCTATACAACATCTTGTCATCAACAAACATAAATTTAACTTCTTCTGTGCTGAGTTGGGTGCCCATTAATATTTCTTTTTTAAAATATTTATTTATTTATTCCCTTTTGTTGCCCTTGTTGTTTTATTGTTGTAGTTATTGATGTTGTTGTTGGATAGGACAGAGAGAAATGGAGAGAGGAGGGGAAGATAGGGGGAGAGAAAGATAGACACCTGCAGACCTGCTTCACCACCTGTGAAGCGACCTCCCTGCAGGTGGGGAGTCGGGGATTGAACCGGGATTCTGACGCCGGTCCTTGCGCTTTGCACCACGTGTGCTTAACCTGCTGAGCTACCAGCCGACTCCCCCATTGTTGTTTTCGATGCGGTATGTTGTTTTCGCCGAGCTGGCTTCACAGGCGGGTAACAGACGACCAGGGACTCATGGTTGAGCTGTAGGCAGTATCTCTTTATTCATGCAGGACGCAGCACAATCTAAGATGAGCTAAGTTAAACTCAAAGTACAGTACAGTAAAACTCACAATGCTGTCTTTATATATACTTGCCAAGTAAGGTGGAAACAGGATGTGACATAGAGAGGGTGGAGAGAAAAGTGACTGGTGAAAATCAGAGTGTGACAAAGAGGGGATCAGGGTGTGACAAGAAGGGGGAGTGGAGCAAAAACATTTCATGAAACAGTGGGGATTGAACCAATGCCCTGGAGGGAGGTGCTTGTTAACAGCGGTTATGTAAATAGAATGAAGTGGTTATGTAAATAGAATAGTGTTAAGCAGGGGGGATTTAAACCAAATGAAACAGAAGGGGTCTCATGCATACCAACAATTCCCCCTTTCTTTTTAACTAATGGCCATTGCGGGGTGAACAGAAACGTATATCGTACAGGCGTTTTCAAAAGAACTGGCATATGACATGGAAAATAAAATAGGTGAGCAGCAATAACCAGTGTGATGCCAAGTGGAGCTTTTCTTGCCTCAAAGGGCAAGGCCTAGCAGGCGAAAGGGCATTTTTTGCCTCTGGGAGTGCTTCATGCCTCTGGGGGCATCTCTTGCCTCAAAGGGCGTTTCCTGCCTCTGTGGGCATCTCTTGCCTCTTGGGGCGCTTCATGCCTCTGTGGGCATAACCTAATAAGGAGGGGGAGTTTTCTACCTCTGGGGCAGAGCCTGCAGGCGAGGAGACATGGTCTATAAAGTCTCAAGGCAATTGGCTGAAGTTAGTCTTTGAGAAACACAGCAGCATGTACCAGTAAGTCTGATGGAGGTGTCAGTCCAAAGTAGCTGACCACAGAAGAAAATGCCAGAGGATGAAACGCTGCACATCTGTCTCGATGGGGAATGTCGGCCGCCAGAATTCTGCTTTTCTGTAGAGAGTGAGCTTTGGAGTCTGTGAATCTGTTTCTTCAGGTCGTGCCAGGTCTCATCATTGGTTTCCGGGGGCGATGTCAGAGAACAGAATCCAAATGGATTTCCAGGAATTCCATTTGAGTAGATGTTTTTTCATGTGAAGACTTTGACAGCTGAAATTCACTTACTTGTCAAACAAAACTTGTAGTAGATTAGAAGTTTACTATAATTGATAACTCCATTATAATTGGAAGTCCTTTCTAGTATGATTTTAAGGTTGTTTAAACAGTTTAAACTCAATAAAATGTGGAAAGGTAAACAGAAGAACCACGGTTAAAAGCCTCAGGCATGAGAATAATTAACATAATCATTGCACTATCTGCCCCACCCATAACTCATATGGTTTTCAGGATTAAACGTTTCAGATTCATGTCAAGACGTAAAAGAGAAATCAAAGGAGGGAAAAAACAATTTTTTGGATTGTTTCTGGATGTCTCTAGAAATGATGGCTGCGTCCAGCATTTTTTTTTTAAGTCAATGTCAAACAAAAATTCAGTCATTCAAATCATTCTCTTATGAAACGCAACTTGAACCAAATTATCAAGATCTCACCATGTAGGATTAAGAGTCCCCGGAGGGCGTCCTAGTCCAAAAAGCTCCTCGAAATTCCATTTAGGGTGTTTCTGACTGTTCCTGCTGGATTGCTTCAGGCACCCATTTTTAAAAGTGTCTTCCCATCGAAGAAAGAATCCAATCAGGAGAGTAGAACTAGCCACGTGTCTCCATACTTGGGAACTGCCAGGGTACTCGAGAATGCTCCTCAAATTAGAGTAGTCCTTCTCCATGGGAAACATGTGAGAAGAAGTCCAGAAAGTCCCAGGGGAAAGAAATCCCCATGCATATCCCAAGGTCTATGATCACGGTCATAAAGAACCAAATTGTGGCCCGGAGCAAAATGTAGTCCTTTTCCTCAGGAAACATGGGAGAGGGAATCCAGAAAGTCCAAGGAGAAATCTCCGTGCATCTCCCAAGCTCTATGATCCCGGTCATAAAAAACCAAAGTTCCCGGTCAGGGAACCGAAGTGTGACCCAGAGTAAAATGTTCCAGAGACAGAGAAACTGTCTCATAATGAAACAGTAGAGGCTTTGGCAAACCTCTTCGTAAGTAGAAGAGAAGACCATAGTGCATAGGTACGCAAAGTCTTCACTTATCTGGGAGGTGCACAGGTCTGGTCCCACGTTGTAGCGCCATATGTTGTTTTCGACAGTTTATGTTGTTTTCACCGGGCTGGCTTCACGGGCGGGTAACAGATGACCAGGGACTCATGGTTGAGCTGTAGGCAGTATCTCTTTATTCATGCAGGATGCAGCACAATCTAAGACGAGCTAAGTTAAACTCAAAGTACAGTACAGTAAAACTCACAGTGCTGTCTTTATATATATACTTGCCAAGTAGGGTGGAAACAGGATGTGACATATAGAGGGTGGAGAGAAAAGTGACTGGTGAAAATCAGAGTGTGACAAGGAGGGGGCAGAGCAGGCAAGAATCCTATCACTGAACCACCAATGCCCTGGAGTGCTTTATGTAAATGTAAAAGTGCTTTATGTAAATAGAACAAAGCTTTGAATGGGATTAAATCTATCCCTATATAGGCATATGGTTAAGCAGAAGCCAGGGGGAGCTGGCATACTATCCAACACCCCATTAATGTTTCTTGCCTAGTTTTCTCCAGATCAGAATGTAGTTCCTTGTTGAATAAGAGAGTCGGTACCTTATTTCGGTTATAAGTGTAAGAATGAAAAGCGTCCCACTATTCACCATGGAGAATGTTAGCTGTGGGCCTCCTGAGTAATGTTCATGGTACAGCAGAGCAATCCTTCTATACTCACTTTGCTGAGAATGTTATTGGGAAAGAATAATTATTTTAAATACTTTTTCTGTGTTTCAGATTTTCATTTAATTCTCCATTGTTAATGTGGTTATCACATTTGTTGACTTCTAACTGTTGAAGGATCCTTATATCCCAAGAATAAATCCTACTAGACCTTGGTATATGATCCTTTTAATGAATTTAGTTTGTCAAGAATTTGCTGGAATACTTGCATCTGTCTTCAGCAGTAGTTTTCTTTCCTTGTAGTACCCATTCACTCAGAGGTATAAAAGATGCATTTATATCTATTGTTTTGATGTGTGTGAAACAAATTAACTCTCATACATGAGGGGAAGAAATGGAAAATGGCACAATTACTTGAAAAATGGATCGTTTCTCATGCAATTTAACATACACTAGTGCCTACAGTCCATCAGCCTTACTCCTATGCATACAAACAAAAGGAAGGAACTCCTGGGTTCACAACAAGAAAATTCATAGTAACACCCCAGGAAGTGGCATACTGGCTATAGTTTGGGACTTAAAAGCACACAGTGCCAAGTTGACACCAGAGTGATGGCTTGGAGTTCTCTCTCTCTCCTTTACTCTCTTTCTGATAAATAAATATAAAAAAAATAATAAAAGTCCGTAGCACTTTGTTTGAATGGCTAAAAACGGGGGGAAAAAGAGCCTAGGAGGTGCCATCATGTCCAGAATGTTAGGCTTACAAGGACAAGGTCTTCAGTTTGATCCCCAGCATTCACATGTATAAGGGTGCTGCTCTGGTCCTCTCTCTCCTTCTTGCCTCCATTTATTTAAGATCTGTGCATTTCAATGAATGCATCTTGTCCCAAATAAAGCCCTGTCATATAACAGAAAGTTAATCTGACTATCCTTAAAACTATTAAATAAATGAAAAACTATCCTCTTCCCATGGAGACAATCTAGGGCAAAGTGATTTTGTCGAAATTCCCTTCAACGATTCAAGTAA
This sequence comes from Erinaceus europaeus, assembly GCF_950295315.1. Lineage (NCBI taxonomy): Eukaryota > Metazoa > Chordata > Mammalia > Eulipotyphla > Erinaceidae > Erinaceus > Erinaceus europaeus. Next base: position 3,246,562 of record NC_080185.1, on the reverse strand, counting down.
GAAATAACTGACCTAGCAAAAACTCTTCCACAGAATAGACAAAGATATAATGTTCCCCAAATCATTTTATGAGCGTGTATAACCTTGAGACCAAACCCAGACAAGGACTCTGTGAGCAAATAATAATTACAGGCCATTCTGATTCACAGCCATGAAGGAACAAATCCTAAAAATGTTCATAAATTATGTCCAACAATAAAAAAAACAGCATAATATATCAGGACCTGCTTGGGTTTATCCCAGAAATGCAGTTTTACATTTTTCAATATAGTTTAACACATTAATATTTTAGAGGACAACAAGAGTTTGATTATGCAAAGGAACATGTGAACAAAAGGGTTTGATAGCATTCTTCTTAAATAAACAGCAAACAAGGAATACAAGAGAGCTTCCTTACTGTGATACAGTGCATTCTTACCAAAACAAACAAACAAACAAAAATGTTCTGCAAACATCAGACTTATCTGTGAAATATCAGAAGTCTTCTCTTTGTGACAAGTTGACTGCCATTATCAATGCACTCCCCCATCATGGTGCAAGTTACAGTCAGTTTGGTATGTTAATAATGAAAACATATACCAGGCTGTAGCACACCAGGTTAATACACATAGTAGGAAGTGCAAGGGTCCTGGTTCAAGCCCCCAGCTTCCCACCTGCAGGGGGGTACCTTCACAAAGGGTGAAGCAGGTCTGCAGGTGTCTCTGTCTCTTTCTATCTCCATCTCCTCCTCCTCTCAATTTTTCTGTCCTATCCAATAAATTTTAAAAAAATGGCCATCAAGGGCAGTGGAGTCATAGTGCTGGCACTGAGCCCCAGCAATAACCCTGGAGGCAAAACCTAGAAAAAATAAAAATAAAAACTGTGTGATTATTGCTTACATAGAAAAAATCTCAAAGGATCTATAGAGAAACTAATACATTTAAAAAAGAAATGCCTTAAATGTAGTTATTAAAACACTGGATGCAAAAATGACATACAGAAATCAAGTTAATTCTTATAAATGAACTAGAAACATTTAAGCAGTTAGAAGATCCTGTAAATGGGGAACCCATGAACAAAAACTGCAACACCCAGGGTGCAGAGAAACAGATTTCTTTTTATTTGCCCCCCAGCGTTATTGCTGGGGCTTGGTACCTACACTACTAATCCACTGCTCCTGGAAGCCATTTTTCCCATTTTCTTGTCCTTGTTGTTATTGTTGTTAATGTTATTGTTGCCGTTGCTACTGTTGGATAGGACAGAGAAAAATGGAGAGAGGAGGGGAAGACAGAGAGGTGGAGCAAAAGATAGACACCTGCAGACCTGCTTCATTGCCTCTGAAGCGACACCCCCCTGCAGGTGGGGAGCCAGGGGCTCAAAACAGGATCCTCGAGCCAGTCCTTGCACTTAGTGCCATGTACGCTTAACCTGCTGTGCTAAAGACTGGCCCCAGGAAGACAGAATTTAATGCATCAGACCCAGATTAGCTCACGCCACAGCCTCCTAAGCCCCAAATTCGAATGGAGTTTTCTCTTTTATATCATAACAGTCCATAAAGAAAGGCTGGGTAATGATTTAAAATTTTAGGGTTGAGTGCATGCTAATGTGAGAGAGGATGTTTGAGCCATGGGAAGGGAGTATTAACTTGCTTAAAAGCCCTCAAGGCCTTGCACACACTAGGAAAATGGACGGGGATTATACCTTGAATTTACAGAGGTCCTTTACACCTGGTAAGGCATTTGTAATTATTTTTAAACACTACTTCAATCCCCAGGTGTAATAGTATTAAAAAAATTCTATTAAGATATACTAATGAGTAAAATGTCAAGTGTAGCAATAATCCTCCACAATTAGGAAAAATGACCAAAAAAGCGACGATAAAAACAATAAACAAGTAAATTAATGTTTTATGGAGGGCAAGGCTCTTCAATGAGAATTAACTATCTGTAATAGTTTCTATCTATCACTTCAGGAAAATGCACCGCCTCTGAGAACAGGCTGGAGATTACACCTAGCCTACAAAGAACACCTCCACTGGGAGAAAGAAAATACAGCAAAGCTTTTAACAGGACTGAATGAAAAACTGAAAAGTTGATGAGACTTAAAATACCTGGCAGATTCCCCCTCAGACATCTGACCAGGGTTTCATATCCAAGAGATGAGCAAATCCGAGTTTACTAAAATTGTATCGCAGCCCTCACTCAGCTCTATATCAAACTGGATTGAGTTAAGTACTCTTACTTTACCAAAAGAGGGAATGGTGGAACCAGCTCCAGAATAACTCAGCTAGAGTGTCTATGGTTCTTTTCTACATGGAACATGACATATCAATACAATTAGAGGTTTCTAGAACTACTAGACCTGTATCAGAATGGCCAGACCTCAAACACCAAGTCCCCATGCTGTAAGTAAGGACTTGCAGCAGCAGTCACATTGCTTATACAGTGCTTGTGGGAATGCAAATGGTGCAGTCACCTGGGAAACAGTCTGGTAGTTTCTTATAAAACTGAGCATATTCTCATAATACAGTTCAGAAACCACACTCATTGCTTACAAATAGAACGGAGAGCTATGCCCACACTAAAACCTGAACACAAATGTTTATAGATGACATAGCCATTATTTCCAAAGTCCAAAAGTAACTAAGATGCCCTTCAGTAGGTGAATGGCTAGGTAAACTGGCACATAGAGGCAATGGAGTCTTGTTGAGTACCATCAAGAAGTGAGCTAAACACAACTACAGAAGCCAAAACTCCTTCCTTTTTCATCCCCAAAAGAATTTTTGTCCATACTCCCAGAGGTGGGAAACAAGAGGAGAAGAGGACCAGAGGGCTCTGAGTCCCAGTTGTACCAGGACCTGAAACGTTTGTCACCAGGAATCTTTGTTTTTATACCATCACTGAAAGGGAAGAGAATCTGGGTAACACCAGAGGAAGTCAGCTACTGTTTTACTTCACCTAAGAGGGAAGAGGAAAAGGGAAGGACGCTCTGAAATAGTAAGTATTGGTGTGACTTGGAAAGAAAGTGAATAAAAATGGGCTTAAAAAAAAAAAACACATTTAGCCATATCATCAAACAAAAGATCTCTGACCTTGGGAAAAGTATTGCAGTTTCCATTGGGGATGTTGGGGATTCAGAACGCTGGTAGTAGGAATGGTATGGAATTATACCCCTATTATCATATAATTTTGGAAATCACTAATAAAAAATTTAGAACATAAATTAGCTATAATGTCAAAAAAACAAACAAACAAAGACACAGAAGAGCCATCAGTGCATACTGCTACATGCAAGAAGCCAATCAGATATGTTTCATATTATGTGATTTCAATCATGATAATTCAGGAAAGGTAGAACGATAAACCAGTGAAACAATCAGTTCTTACCAGAAGTTGGGGGAGAGAAAGATGAGTAAGCTGAGCACAAAGGATGTTTTAGGAAGGGAAGCTCTTCTATTCGATACTAGAAATAAAGTTATCCAGACCCACGATGGCACAACACCAAAAGTAAACTGTAATGGGCGCTGGGTGGTAGTGCAGTTTCACTGTTGGCTTACCAAGTAGTAGGGCAAGTGCCACTTGGCCAGGGAATGCTAACCAGTGGAGATGTTATGCCTGAGTCCAGGGTAGGGGGTATACTAGAAATCTCTGTACCTTACCCTTATTTTTTCTATGAACTTAAAAATATAGCTGAAAAAAACTTTTTTTTAAATAAACCATACTTAAAATAAAAAATACAGTACTAGATAGGCATCTGGATATTGATCTAACCATACAATTATTTTCAAGTAAGTATGACCAATATTTAAAAAAGAAATGAGGAAAGAGGAATAAAATATATGAGAGAATAAAAACTCTGAGAAATGTTAGAAAAGATAAGAATCAATTTGCTATTTTAGAAGAGAACCCAGTCAATGGATTTAATGGGCTACTGGACAGTAAAGAACAAGATTATATAACTCTACAATGAGTTAATGGGAGGAAAAAAAAACCAGAGCAAAGAAAACAATGACTCAAAAGAAAAAATCGAACATTAGAGACATGTAGGTAGGATATAGTCAAACATCAAGCATAAGCATAATGAAAGAATGGAAGAAAAGGGGAAGAAGCAATATTCAAAGAGATGCTTTCGACGAAGTTTATGCAACCAATGAAAGACATAATCCCACAGAATCAAGACCCTCAGAGGACCACAGATAGAACAAGCTAAAAAGAAACACACAGCAGGCTGCGCAGATATCACAGCCAACTTGCACAATGTATTTTCATGGCTGAGACTTGATGGCCCCTAGTCCCAGTTTCAATCCCTGACACCCACCCACATACCCACCACACACACACACACACACACACACACACACAAACTCACACACACACTCACACACCACACACATGCAGGAACTGAGCAGTGCTCTAGATACATAGAAACAAAAACAGATGGAGGGAGGGGGAGGGGAGGGGGAGGAGAAGGGGATGGGGGAGAAGGGAAGAAGGGAGAAGGAAAGGGGGGAGAAGGGAAGGGGGAGGGAAAAGGGGAGAAGAGAAGAGAGGGGAAGAAGTTAGTGGAAGGGGGAAAGGGGAGGGGAAAGGGGGGAGGGCAAAGGAGGGAGAGGGGAGGGAAGGGGGAGAGGAGGGGGAGAGAGGGGGAGAGAGGGAGGAAGGGAGGGGGAGAGAGAGGGGAAGGGAGGGAGGAAGGGAGGGGGAAAGAGGGGGGAAGGGAGGGAGAGAGGGGGGGAAGGGAGGGAGGGAGAGGGAGAAGGGAGGGGTAGAGAGGAGGGAAGAGAGGGGGAGAGAGGGGAAGGGAGGGGAGGGGGAGCGAGAGGGGAAGGGAGGGGAGGGGGAATGAGAGTGGAAGGGAGGGGATAGGGAAAGGGGTGGGGAAGGAAAGGGGTGGGGAAGGAAAGGGGTGGGGAAGGAAAGGGGTGGAGGTGGTGGAGGTGGTGGAGGTGGTGGAGGTGGTGGAGGTGGTGGAGGTGGTGGAGGTGGTGGAGGTGGAGGTGGAGGTGGAGGTGGAGGTGGAGGTGGAGGTGGAGGTGGAGGTGGAGGTGGAGGTGGAGGTGGAGGTGGAGGTGGAGGTGGAGGTGGAGGTGGAGGTGGAGGTGGAAATCCACACTTTGACTCATCAGTCAAGCTTTTTTTTTTTCTGCACCATGAATCCACTGCTCCTGGAGGCCATTTTTTTCTCCTTTTGTTGCCCTTGTTGCTGTAGCCTTGCTGTGGTTATTATTATTGCCATTGTTGATGTTGTTCATTGTTGGATAGGACAGAGAGAAATGGAGAGAGGAGGGGAAGACAGAGAGAGGGAGAGAAAGACAGACCCCTGCAGACCTGCCTCACCACCTGTGAAGCGACTCCCCTGCAGGTGGGGAGCCAGGGGTTTGAACCGGGATCCTTACGCGCTGGTCCTTGCGCTTTGTACCACATGCGCTTAACCCACTGTGCCACTGCCCATCCCTCCATAGTCAAGTTTCTAAGAACCATCAATACTCAGAAAATTCTAGGAGAATCAAGATCGGAGAAACATTTAAACAGAAAGCAAACTTCTCAAAAAAAGAAAAAAAAAAGACAAATCAGGAGGCAGCGTTACTTTAACTGCTAGAGTACAAATAAACTACAACATATAGTTCTATACCAATGGAAAACTCTCAACAAGATGAGTGAAATAAAAAGGCTCTCAACAAAAACTGAAAGAATTAAGCAGATCAACTCTACAAGGTAAATGAAATACAAATCTTCATATTATGAAAATATATATATCCCAGACCGAAACATGGTCAAGATAAACAAATACTGATTCCGTGGATCGGAAAGTAGAATTTCAGACTTTATATTACATGCAAAACTAAGGTGCATGACAAAAGATAAAGCAAAATCTTGAGAAAGAATTGAGTTTTAAAGTCTGCAGCAGCAGCAGAGTAGTGCAAATAAATTGCATTAGACTAGAATTGCTGCTACACAATCAAAAGTAATTACTGAAATAGCAGGAGCTACAACTTATAATTCAGTAGAGAGAATCTAAATAAATTAAAAATACTTCTCTAAGAAAGCATATGAATGAATGTGTAAGGAGACTATAAAACAAATGACTCAAATAGAAAATGTATGTTTAAATGGTAGATATATTCTAAATAAGATTATACAAGTACTTAAGGCAAATCTCTCCAAGTCAAACACTAACTTGGTCAGATTAGGTTTTAGAAATCCAAATATATGCAAGCTATAAGATAAATTTTAATTTTTTTCTCTTTTGCTTCTAGTGTTACAGCTCTAAAGTGTTACAGCTCTAGGGTGCAACAGCTCGAAAGGATGAGTCTGAGGCCAAGACATCATGGAGGGGAGGCAGATACTTTATTTTAGCTGCAGGTGGAATCTAGTGGACTCTCGCCTGTCTGTCCACTGTGGAACTGGGAACATTTTATTTCACCAGGGTTATTGCTGGGGCTCTCTGCCTGCACTGTGAATGACCTCCCTACAGGTGGGGAGCCAGGGGCTTAAATCGGGATCCTTGCATGGGTCCTTTCCCTTTGTACTATGTGCCCTTAACCCAGTACGCTACTGCCTGGCCCCAGACAGGTATCTTGAATACGATCAAGAGGTTGTATAGACTTTTTTGGGGGTGGAGGGAGGACCTGACACACAGTATCTTAATACTCACGGAGGTGGAAGTGTTAAGACAAGCTCAAATCATAGTGTACCCAGGCCAGAGCCAGCTGTAGTCCCAAACCACTGCCTTGGGCCCCTCTCATAGCATGCTGAAGTACTGAAGGAGGCTGTACGACAAAAAACAAAAAAAAAAGTACTTGTCTAGCAAGTCCAATCTTAAAATTTCTGATGGACAGTTTTCATTGAATTTTTCCCTCCAGTGAAGAGGGCCAGACAGTCATTCTTGCTTCTTTGTATGTCTCTTAGTTTCTGTGTTGAAGACCAGGCTTTTTTTCTTTTTTTTTTCCTTTTTAAAGACCACATGTGTTATGAGATAATGTGGAAGCTGTTCTCTGGTGCTCAGATTCCCTCCAGTCCCTGGAATCTATTGTCAAATGTTTGCTTGGTGACTTTTCTGAATTATAGAGAGTCTGTTCTATGTGGGCACTGAACTTTTCTGCGTTTCTTACCTTGATAGACAGTTCATGATTGCATAGAAATTTAATTTCCGTAGGTGACTGGAAACAGGAATCTCTTAATCTAAACCAAGGCATTGTGTGTCCCTGTGGGAGCAAGTCCTCAACACTCACCTTGGGTTAACAACTCCACCTTGGCCTTCACTTCTTCATTGCACAGAGCCTCAGGGTTGAGAAGAGTTTTAGGACCTACTCATTTTGTGGGTAAGTCACAGGCCTGTGTATGAATGTGGCCTCCAGCCAAGTCATGGTTCCTGAGGCGCATGCGTGCGTGCACACTCATGTGCTTATCTGCGTTCCAAGCCCCCTTTGGGCCTCTTACTCCCCATTTTCCTTATCAGGGTTTTAATTAGCTTGCTATTGCCCTGTTTAAGGCCTGGGCAACTGAATCAATCAATAATAGTTTGGGATTGATTTTGGGGTTTTGATAGGTGCCCTAGGGAAGAGGGTATTCATGATGGGCAAGCATGTGTCAAATTGGTGAAGACAGTCTTCCATGTGGGTTCTCCTAGAGAGCCGGCAGACAAGGCAGAAAGGACAGAGCTCCATCCTCACTATTCTCCTGTGGTAGCCAGGCTGTCTATTTCCAGGGTAGGCGGGGACATGACAGAGGACAAGGCAAATCAAAATACCTCAGAGCTCAATGTTCTTACCGATAAGGCACCTGTCTTTCTTGAGTAGATGCTTCCCAGATTGTTGTACGCCTCTAATTGATTCTGAATCCTCTTAGACTGATTTACTACTAACATAACAGAGAAGATAAATCAGACCACCAGTCTGGCGTGCGATGCTGGTGATGGGATTTGGGACCCATAGCTTGAAGTCCAACACTATCCACTGCACCATCCCCTAGATGGCTAATACAGAGTTCTGAAAGAGACACTTTTGATAACCTTTCAGCTTTCTAATTTCCTGAGTGGTGGAGAGAATTTTCACAAGCCCTCACTGGCATCACCCTTGCCTGTGCTTAAAGGTGGTATCGTGTCTGCACTGACATTAGCTGACCTGTTTCCTTTGGGTCAGGCTTCTTAACTGAATCTGGGCTTCACTTCATGTAGCTTCATCTGCACCTATAAAATTGGGGTGCACCTTACTTCTACCAAGACTGTCTTGTGCATCTAATGGAGGGCTGACTTCCTCATTTTAAAGCCCATTTATTCTAGTAATATAAAAAACAAAACTGAGATAGCAACAAGCGATCATGAATAAGGGCAAATCTTGAAGAAATACACTAGCATAGATCACACAATGGTTAGCGTGATATTGGAGCAAGGATACACTAATGGGAATGACTGTGGATGTAATAGAAAAAATCTGTTGAGGGATATACTATCATCTGATCTTTTAATAAAAGTGATATTTCACGACAGAGATGAAACTATGACACTTTTAAAAATTGTGCTTTTCTAAGTGAATATTCCTATAGAAGCAATACAAATATATTGCAAAAATCTCTCCATATCAACTGCAAATGAATAGCAATTTTTCATTAAAACACAAACAGTAAGACCAGGGAGATAGTTTAGTATGAGGAAGCAGGTTTCTGGTTTGACCCTCCCAGCACGGCTTTATGACAAAGCTGACTGGTATCTGGTATCAGATACTGGTGCTCTGGTAACTCTCATTTACTGTATCACATATATATATATATATATATATATATATATATATATATATATATATCTTTTGAAAGCAATTTAAAAGATTAAAATTGTGAATATTTTATAGAAAACAACTCCATCTTTCTGACTGCAGTGTGGAATGTGCAGAATGGATCAGAAAAAGCACTGCCGATGACAGAAAGCACTGCAGACCTAGACCCATAATGAGATAGAGGCTGACACAGGATGTACATAAATCTTGCAAAGGACTTATATCAAGAATATACAAAGGACTCCTACAAAACATTAAGAAAAAATTTAGTAAGTGTAGTGAAATTGATTCTGTTTATGACTATTTCATGAGAAATAAACTGAATAAAAGCTATGAGGCAGGGAAAAAAAAAAGAAAAGAAAAATCCCACCTAGGGAAAAATAAACCACTGATAAAAATGTCGACACCAACTTCAAAGGTAGGTTGTTAAAATAGTCAATAAATAATCATAACAGAGTTCAGCTTTGTGTTGGTGGGAGGGTAGTAACAGCCAAGTGGCACCATAAGCTGCCAACACACTCCCACTGGGATGGACCCGTGCTAGTGAATCCTCTATGGGACTAAATGCAGGCCACAGTGCGCCCCATGGAAATGTTAGAGAACTGGGGCACTACAAGAAATATGAGAGCTCTGACTCATTGCAGTTCCCAGTTCAGAGGGGCCAGTATTACAACCACGGTCGTTCCCCATCATTCGGGGATCTCTGAATATAGATTTGGGAGACAGAATGGCCTGGTCCACCCTACCACTGAGATGAACCTGCAACACTTCTTGGTGTGTGTGTGTGTGTGTGTGTGTGTGTGTGTGTGTGTGTGTTGTGTGTGTTGTGTGTGTGTGTGTGTGTTTCATTTGATACAAGAAATTTGGAGAATTCTAAGCAATTTGCTCTCAAGCTGAAGCTATGCAACCCTTTAGTACACAGAGGAGCAATTCTCCCTCTGGGGGTCATACACCACAGAAAACACACATACTTTCACCAGAACACATGTCTGAGAATTCTCCTTGCAGCTTTATAAGAAGAGCCAACCCATTTGGATAGCACCCAAATCCCTATCAAGCGTGGCCAGGAAAAGCCAATGGTAATTTGGAGATATAATGGAGTACAATACATCAGCAGTAAACGAGCTGCAGTCCACAGGACTAATCTGGCCTATCTGCTGCTGCCATAGCCCCTCATGTATGTATCTTCCATTGACAAGTGATGACATTTTTAAATGATTAGACAGTTACCTGCATCATATTATCAAGTTTGTCTAGTGGTCCACAAGGATTAAGATATCCACTGGCTGTTCGGTGGCCCTTTAAGAGAAAACTGTGCTAAACCCTTGGATAAATCAATGCCAGTAACTGATCTAACACAGGGACTTGGGGACCAGTAGCAGCAGCAGCAACCTGCTAGAAGTGCAGTCTCCAGGACCTCCCCGCCCCTGCCAGAGGGAATCAGATGTCGAGACTGGAGCCGACAGTTTGTGGTTAACTGGCCCTCCTGTAAATCAGCAAGTACCTGCTTCAACTGTCCACCTAGGAATAAGAGGATGAGCATGGCAAACGCACTGCCGAATGCAAGAACACAGATGCAAGGAGAACAGACTGCAGCACTGATCCCCTTTACAAAGCATGCCAAGACAGGCAGCACTACGGAAAAGCCAGGACAGAGGCTACTCCTGGAAGAGGAATTCGCTGACAGATGGGAGCATAAGCTGGGACTTGGGAGTTGTGTTTCTTTCCTCCAGAACATTTTTCAAAGATTAACTGATATTTAAGATTGAGAGAGACCAGAGCACCCCTTGGCTCTGTCATACGACCATGCCAAGATTGGATTTGGGGTTTTAACAGGCTGAGTCAGAGTTCTGTTTCTTCATGTGGTTCTTCCAAGCACTGCCTATGGATTTGGGAAAACTCAGACCTATACACACATGGCAGGTATACAGCAACCAAACGTCCAACTGTTCTACAACCAGCAGGACTGGTGGAGTGTGTTCTAGGAAAAGAGAGAGAGTTCACTAGCCATCTGAGATTATGTGCACATTTGTATTATATTCCATGCATTTTATCTGACTGTTCCAAATCAAGATTCTATGAAGAAGGGCAATTAAAGAGAGTCTATCTACTCCTTGACTAAACATGTCAAATGCTGAGAGATATTATGTCCTCGGTACACTGGTGTCTTGCTGAATTCATGAATTAGAGGCTTTGCTATTATAATGATATCAATTCCCCCAAACCGATGGCTTCACTGCACTGCTATCAAGAATCCAGATGTTGAGATTCTGAAACATTCATCTTGTGTTTCCATCCATGTATTTTAGTTTCAGGTTTAATATCTAAGTCCTTAGTCCAGTTTGAGTTAATTTCAGTGCCTGGTGCTACTCATATGCAGGATATAAATGAGTGAAAAAAATGAAATCCCAAAAAGTAAAAGAAAAGAGGTGAACCAAACTGCTTCTTGAACCATGTGAGCACTAAAATGATTACAGGGGAGTGAGGCTCTAGGATGGGGGGCACAGAACCATGCTGTGTGGGGAGGGTGTATGGTGGGTTTTTTTTTAGGGCCCACTTTCCCGCATGCCTCTCCCAATCCATATCAAATAATACTGCATCAGCCGATCGCAGCCTAATCAATGCAGCGATTGCCACCTCAACATGCGTCGGCTCAGACTGTGTCCAGAGACTTCAGGTGTGGAATGACAACCCTTCAGCTTCATTGCTCGGGTGAGACCTTTCCTTCCATGGCATTCTCTAATTCCATCCCAGGTGGATCACTTTCTAACAAAGTCCCAAAACCTAGATATACACCAGGTTCTGTGAGAGAGAGCATATGTTCACATGTATCCATAAACTACTGCAAAATATATACTTGAAAGCAGAAGTACACTAGAGTTTGCAGTGGGTACCCCCCCCCCCCAATACTTCCTTCTCCACTATTCCAACCTTTGGGTCCATGATTGCTCAGCAATTTGTTTAGCTTTGTATGTTAACTCTCTTTTCAGCCACCAGGTTCCAGATGCCATCGGGATGCCGGCCAGGCTTCCCTGGACTGCAGGCCACACCGATATGTCCTGGAGCTCCACTTCCCCAGAGACCCACCCTACTAGGGAACGAGAGAGGCCGACTGGGAGTAAGGACTGGTCAGTCAATGTCCTTGTTCAGCGGGGGAAGCAATTACAGAGGCCAGACCTTCTACCTTCTGCAACCCACAATGACCCTATGTCCATGCTCCCAGAGGGATGGAGAGTGGGAAAGCTATCAGGGGAGGGGATGGGATGTGGAGACTGGGTGGTGGGAATTGTGTGAAGTTGTGCCCCTTCTGCCCTATGGTTTTGTTGATTTGTCCTTTCTTAGGTGAAGAATAAATTTAAAAAAAAGATTTAGGTATGGTGATTTATACATATCATCATCTGGGTATGAACACACTCCTGATATCTGTTAACTGAGTAAAATAGTGTTATCTTAAAATGTGCTATTTTTTTAAGTCTAGGCTCTGTTTTTCGTGTTTTACTTACTTTTATTTTGGTGTAGCTATGTCGATTGATGCTAAAATTTATTCAAAAGTGCAAAAGGTCAAAAGGATCTTCATGAATCTGCTATCTGTTTGAATGTCTTTTATCTGTGGCTAAAAAGAAGTCTGCTCAGGTCCTCTGGACTAATTTTACTTTAGTTGCCTGCTTTTTTGCAATGGGATTTGTGATATATTTATTTATTTATTTTTTACATATTTTGGATATTTACTCCACATCAGATGTTGTTTGTATTTACTGTCTCCCAGTCCATAGGTTGCCTTTTCATTTTGTTGATCATTCCTATGGCTGTACAACAGTTCCTGTTTCTTTCAGTTTTAGGCAGTCCACTTGTTTTTTATAGTGCTGTCTGTGTTTTAGGTGTTAGATGCAAACAAATCAGTAAGACCAATATCTTGCAGCTGACTTGTCAAAGTAACAATGGACATATCAAAGGACCAGCAAGTGAGATTTTCAATGTGCTTAAAGAAACTAATTAACAACCAAGGATTCTATAAGCCTGAAAGGATCTCTTAAGGATGGACATGAAGCAGCCGGAGAGGTGGCTTAGTGGAGTGGCACAGGAATGTGTGTGGCCCTAATTTTATACCTAGCATCCTTTACACCAGACTCAAGTTCCAGTCCTTTCTTGCATTGTTTTATTTAATGCTATAAAGATACTAAAATTGAAATACAAAATCTGCTCTATTTCTGAACATTTAGTAATGGGAAATGTTATACTACAGACAAGGATAGAAATCAGTCAAGAACTCGTGCGGGCAATTCTACAAGAAACTGACCTGACATCTTCAACAAATGAATAGTATAAAATGAAAAGGGGGGAGGGGGAGATATATATAATATTATACAAGAGATTAGATCGCATTTGCAGTTAAAAAAGCAACTGCTGAAAGGTATTTTGAATTGACTAAGGAAAACCATTGACGTGAGAGACTGGCAGACTTTAATGATGGCTCTTTGGTCACTACCAGGTCACCCCATCACCTGGGGCCCTAGTTAGGGAGTCCTGGGATTCCCACATAGACATGATGGGCCTCGACATCTAACAGATCCTTTTTGCCATGAGTCACTGGTCACCTCCATCAGGAAGAACATAATGGACCCCTTTGTGGGCCCCTATAGGACCTTGCCCTCAATGTGGATCAACAATGGTAGGGACAGCACCATTCTCCGAAGGGGGGTTGGGCAACATACTCTATCACTCAAGGAAGATGGGTCCTGAAATGAGTGCAGCCTACAATGTTCCTAGCCATGACCACAGTGTGTGAGCTTAGACCTCCAGAGATGCAGAGGTTACACAGGCTCCTGTGACGAATATAGGTCCCAGATCAAATTGATGGGGTTTACAGTTAACAATGCACACATACTTTCCTCATGTTTGGGATCTACTCTCTTCCCTGATCCAGCTTTCTAGTCCTCTTTCCAACTATGACACCATCTCCCCCAGACAATACCTTGCAAGGTCCACCTGCATGTTAGTTGTCAGGCTGAGGCAAAAACTAGCAAAGTCATGGGCCCCTTGGAATATACCTAAAATAGACCTACTAACTTTTCCCAAAACAGAGACCCCAAATCTCATCTGTAATAGTCTTGTCTTTAAGTTTCTGATTATTTAGTAATCTGTTCTACTTTCTATCTTAATGCTTTATCAGCCGCCAGGTTCCAGATGCTACCATGATGACAGCCTGACTTCCCTGGGCAGAGGACCTCACCAATGTGTCCTGGAGCCCCGCTTCCCCAGATCTTTGCCCCACTAGGGAAAGAGAGAGGCAGGCCGGGAGTATGGATCCACCTGCCAACACCCATGTGCAGCGGGGAAGCAATTGCAGAAGCCAGACCTTCCACCTTCTGCATCCCATAATGACCCTGCGTCCATACTCCCAGAGGGATAAAGAATAGGAAAGCTATCAGGGGAGGGGATGGGATATGGAGTTTTGGTGGTGGGAACTGTGTAGAGTTGTACCCCTCTTATCTTATGGTCCTGTAAACATTTCCATTTTATAAATAAGTAAATAGAAATATGTAACTAAAAAAAAAAACTACAGTGAGCAACAAGGGCAACAAAAGGGAAAACAAATATTAAAAAAAAACTACAGTAAAATTCCATCTTACACCTAAGAGAATGGCTTACATCAGCAAAATAGGAAATTACAAGTGTTGGAGAGGTTGTGGAGAAAAAAAAGGACTCTTCTACACCTACACCGATGGTAAGAGTGCAAACTGGTGTAGCCCCTTTGTAAGATGAAAGGGAGAGTCCTTAAAAAATAACAATTAAACTGCCCTATGGACCAGCAATACCACTCTTAGGCATTTATCCAAAGGACACTCAAAAAAATTATCCAAAAGGACATATGTACCTCCATATTCATAGTAGTAGTATTCTCAGTGGCCGAAGAGTGGAAACAGCCTAAATGCCCATCAACAGATGACTGGCTAAAGAATTCCATAGAATACTACTCTGCAATTAAAAAGATGATATTGTGTGCTTTGCGACAAAATGGAAACAATTGGAGGTGACTGTGCTTAGTGAAATAAGCAAAGAGATGAAGGACAACCACTGGATGGTTTTACTCATATGTGGAGTCTAGAGAACTAATACACATGAACTTGGAAAAAAAAATAACAAAAGCAAACAAACTATTTCTGACACATGGTTATCTTTAAGAAGTGGGACGATGAGAGCACACAACTTTGGTGGCAAGTGTGGTGTGGAACTATACCCTATAATCCTACAATCTTATAGCCTAAGTTTTTTATTGTTATTAATTTATTTATAAAATAAAAACTATCAACAAGACCATAGGATAAGAGGGGTACAGTTCCACACAATTCCCACCACCACAGTTCCGTATTCCATCCCCTCCCTTGAAAGCTTTCCTATTCTTTATCCCTCTGGGAGCATGGACCCAGAGTTGTTATGGGGTGCAGAAGGTGGAAGGTCTGGCTTCTGTCATTGCTTCCCCACTGAACATGGGCATTGGCAGGTGGATCCATACTCCCGGCCTGCCTCTCTCTTTCCCTAGTGGGGCGGGGCTCTGGGGAGGTGGGGTTCCGGGGAACACTGGTCAAGTCCTCTGCCCAGGGAAGTCAGGTTGGTGTCACGGTAGCATCTGCAACTTGGTGGTCGAAAAAGCATTAAGATATAAAACAGAACAAATTGTATAATAGTCAAGAACCTAAAGGCAAGAATATAGATGAGTTTTGGACTCTCCATTTTGGAAACAGCTAGGAAGTCTATTTTAGGTATGTTCCAAGGGGCCTATGACTTCTAATTTTTGCCTGAGCAGGACATATGGCCCAATTTTTTAAATAAAAATTTTAAAAGTGCCATGGGGTAACAGGAATATTTCATGAGTCTCCTCATTTAAATAACAAAGTCTAACAATTATAAATGTAAGAGATCATAAGAGGTATATCAACTAGAGGTAGAAGATGGGAGTTTCATCAACTTGAATACCTCACTTGCTGAAACACTTTTCTTCTTCAGATTAATAGAAAACATATTTTTGTTATGTTTTTAAAAACTGGTATTAAAATAAAACTTGTGCTGATGACTTGTCATGTCAGAATAACTTGCTGATTCCTTGCAGACAATTTTGACAGTGATAACTAAGGAGGTCAAGTGTGTGTGAGGCCAGGAAGGGGGGTTAAAAAGAAAACAAAAAAGCAAAATAACAAACAAAAAACAAAACAAAACAAAAAACACGAAGAGTAAAGAGGAATCAAAGCAAAGACCAGAGGCTGCTAACTTTTGAAACATTTGTGATAGACACATCAGTTAATGACAATATTTTGTACTATTTTGGTTTGCTGGACATTCCCCATAATTAACTATATTAAAACAATAGCTGTGGGAGTTGGGCGGTAGTGCAGCGGGTTAAGCGCAGGTGGCACAAAGCGTAAGGACCTGCATAAGGATCCCAGTTCAAGCCCCCGGCTCCCCACCTGCAGGGGAGTCACTTCACAGGCAGCGAAGCAGGTCTGCAGGTGTCTGTCTTTCTCTCCCCCCCATCTTCCCTTCCTCTCTCCATTTCTCTCTGTCCTAGCCAACAACAACAACATCGATAACAACAACAATAATAACTACAACAATAAAACAAGGGCAACAAAAGTGAATAAATAAATAAATATAAAGGACATTTAAAAAAAAAACTAGCTGTGAATAAAGGCATAGTGCAGACAAAAGAAAAACTGAAAAACCCATCAAGCAGAGACTCACTTTCAGATGACCTTGCATAAATGGCTAATAAGCAGACCTTTGTTTCCCCATAATCCTGGAGGCTGAAAGTTCTGGGTCCAAGTGTCAGATGGCTAGCTTCCTGTGAGACTCTCATCTAGGACTGCAGAAAGTCATCTCCTCACCATATGTTCACAATAGGGAGAAGAGAAAATCCAAGGGTCTCTTCTTCTAAGAGCAAATAGAAATCAAAACAGGGCCTCACACTGGCAATTTCACCTAACCTTTATCACCTACTTCTGGTTCCCATCTCCTAATACAGTCCCCGGGGCCTTTGGCCTTCAACATATGGATTTCAATGGGTCACAAAGATCAGTTCAGAGTATGGTGTAAAGGAGACACTAAGGGCTTCCTACCTAGAAGCCCAGAAATGCACCCAAAATGAAAACGATTAACCTTCTCAAAAAGTATTAACAAGATATACAATAATGATGTCTTTCTCAGACACAGAAATTTCTGACAAAATGCAAGTGAAAGTCAGGGAGCTGGTAACCATTTGTGCAGTAGTTAAGAGTGCCAATTTACAGTAAACTGCTATGACTCAAGAATGTATTTATATTTTCTATGGCAGCACTAACAAAAAAGTTAAAGGTTACCTTCTTATAAATGTGAATAACAATATACAAAGACAACAATAGAAGATATTTTTTCTTTTCTTATTTATGTATTTGTTGCCATTGCCAGACTTCCAGGCTGACTTTTTCAGATAGAAAGAGATAAAGAGGGAGGTTGGGTGGTAGCGCAGCAGGTTAAGTGCATGTGGTGCGAAGCTCAAGGAAGAGCTTAAGGATCCCGGTTGGAGCCCCCAGTTCCCCACCTGCAGGGGAGTTGCTTCACAGGCAGTGAAGACATCAATAACAACAACAACAATAACAACTACAACAATAAAAAAACAAGGGCAACGAAAGGGAAAATAAGTAAATAATTAACAAAATACTACAAAAAAAAAAAAGAGGGGGCGGAGCCAAGATGGTAACTTTGGAGCTTCAGCTGCCCTGAGCTCCAAGAGGCAGCAGGGAAATTCCTCAAGATAGTGGAGTCCATATATAGCAAACCTACAGCCAACATCATACTCAATGGACAGAAGCTGAAAGCATTCCCTCTCAGATTGGGGACTAGACAGGACTGTCCATCATCACCATTACTTTTCAACGTAGTACTGGAAGTTCTTGCCATAGCAATCAGGAAAGAGAAAGAAATCAAAGGAATACAGATTGGAAGGGAAGAAGTCAAGCTCTCACTATTTGCAGATGATATGATAGTATACATAGAAAAACCTAAAGAATCCAGCAGAAAACTACTGGAAGTTATTAGGCAATATAGCAAGGTGTTAGGCTACCAAATCGATGTACAGAAATCAGTGGCATTTCTTTATGCAAACACTAAATCTGAAGAAGAGGATATCCAGAAATCACTCCCATTCACTGTTGCAGCAAATCAATATAATACCTAGGAGTAAAGTTGACCAAAGAAGTGGAAGACTTGTATACTGAAAACTGAGTCACTACTAAAGGAAACAGAAAATGATACCAAGAAATGGAAAGACATCCTATGCTCGTGGATTGGAAGACTTAATATCATCAAAATAAATATTCAAATTTAAAGCAATGCCCATCAAAGTTCCACCAAGCTTCTTTAAGAGAATAGAACATAAACTGCAGCCATTTATCTGGAACCAGAAAACACCCAGAATTTCCAAAACAATCTTGAAGAAGAGAAACAAAAATGGAGGCATCACACTCCCAGATCTCAAACTATATTATAAGGCCATCATCATCAAAACAGCCTGGTACTGGAACAAAAATGGGCACACAGAGCAGTGGAACAGAATTGAAAGCCCAGAACTAAACCCCCACACCTACGTGCCAGGTTAGCTTCGCGGGCGGGAGAGAGAGACGACCTGGGACTCATGGCTGAGTGGTACGCAGTTCAGTCTTTATTCATGTGGAACACAGCGCAATCTAAGCTATCTCTAATCACAATCCTGTCCTTATATATCCTGAGGCGGAAGTGTCAGGTCCGAAGAGGATGTGCGTAGGATAGGGGGTGGGGAGAAGGAAAAAGTGTGCAAAACAATGAGGATTAAACCAATGCCCTGGAGGCTGGGCAGTGCTTAGTTAACAGTGGTTATGTAAACAGAATACAGTGTTAAGCAGGGGGGATTAAACCAATGAAACAGAAGGGGTCTTAGAAGCAGAATTTAGAAGCAGACCAACAACTGGCATACTTTAATGATGACCCTTTTAGTCACTATCAAGCCATCCCATCCAATCCACTGGGGCCCTATTCACGGAGTCCTGAGATTCTCAAACAGGCATGATGGGCCTGGACCTAAAATAAATGCCTCTCTCCATTGTTACCGGTCATCTCTATCAGGAACAACAAAATAGGTCCCTTTATGGGCCCCACATAGGTCCTTGCCCACAACTTGGATCAACAACGGTAGAGAATGTTCCATCCTCCAAAGAGAGGATGGGAAACATACTCTATGCTACACCTGTGGAAGATGGGTCCTGATATTGGGGCAGCCTGGAATGCTCCTACTCATGACCACAGAATGTAAGCTCAGATCTACAGGGATGCAGAGGTCACATAGGCTCCTAAGCTGAATATGAGCCGCAGACCAAATGAAATCAATGGGGTTTATAGTCAACAATATTTATACCCCTTCCCCATATTAGGGAGCCACTCTCTTCCCTGATCCAGCTTTCTGTTCCTTTTCCAGCCATGACATCCCCTCCCCAGACAATAACTTGGATCCACCTGCATTATCAAATTTCAGGCTCAGGCAAAAACAACAACAACAAAAAAAAAAACCAGTATAGCTACAAGCCCTTTGAAATATAACTAAAATATGCCTACTAGCTATCTACAAATGGAGCACCCCCCAACACTTCCTCTGCACTATTCCAACCTTTAGGCCCATGACTGTTCAACAATTTGTTTGGCTTTGTATGTTAACTTTCTTTTCAGCCACCAGGTTCCAGATGCTAGCAGGATGCCATCCAGACTTCCCTGGACAGATGACCCCACCAATGTGTCCCGGAGCTCTGTTCCCCCAGAGCCCCGCCGTACTAGGGAAAGAGAGAGACAGGCTGGGAGTATGGATCCACCTGTCAATGCCCATGTTGATTGAGCGGGGAGGCAATTACAGAAATCAGACCATCCACCTTCTGCATCCCACAATGACCCTGGGTCCATACTCCCAGAGGGATAAAGAATAGGAGAGCTATCAGAAAAAAAAAATAACAGGAAAAGGAAGCTGTGGTTAGAGAAGCTCTCAGATAATACCTTCTCCTTGAAGTCTTTTATAACCATCATGAGTTCTTCCTCCTCTTCTGGACCTCTTGAAGATAGCACCTATCTATTTAATACTATAGGATTATAGTAATATGAACATTACGGATGGGATTACGGAGACCTGGCGGTGGGAATTGTGTGGAGTTGTTACCCTCTTATCCTAAGGTTTTGTTAATGTCTCCTTTTTAAAATAAATTTAAAAAAAAAGAGAGAGAGAAAGATACAAAGAAACAGGCAGGAAGACAGAGAAGGAAAGACAACACAGGACCAAAGCTTCCTCCAGTGCGGTAGCGGCTGAATTAGACTACATTTTCTTTATTCATCTGCTGATGGAAATTTGGGTTGTTTCTATATCTTGGCTATAATGGATAATGCAACAACAATGGAACTGTAAAGAACTCGCTGAGATCCTGATTTCAATTATTCTAGATATGTGCCCAGAAAGACTGCTAGATCAGATCAGATGACATTTTTATTTGTAAATTTTGAGCACCTTCCTTACTGGTTTCCAAAGTGGAGGAACTATTTCCCATTCCAACTAAAAGTGTATCAAGGATTCAAAGGTTTTTTTTTTTTACATCCTCACCAAGACATGTTACCTTTAGAATTTTTTTTTTTTAACAGTAGCTATCCTTGACAGGTGTGGCATAACATCACACTGTGGTTTCAATCTTCATTTCCCTTGTAATTAGTGATGTCAAGTACCATTCCTTAAACTGATTAGCATTTTGTATAGATTATTTGGGTAAAGGTCTTTTCAAGTTTCTTTGAATTGTTTCTTTTTTATTGTTTTTGCTTTGGGGTGTGTGTGCGCGCGCGCACACTGTTGAGCTCTGGTTCATGGTATTCTAGGAGATTGAACCTGGGACTTTGGAGCCTCTGGCATGACAGTCTCTGCAGAACCATTATGCTGTCTCCCCCAACCCAAGGTATTTATTTATATGCTGCTGACTTCAATCCTTATCCATTCTAGAAACTAGACCCTTATCAAACGCAGGGTTTACAAATATTTTCTCCCATCCCATGGATTTCCCTTTCACTTTATTGATTGTTTCCTTTGCTGTGCAGAAGCATTTTTATTTGAATAGTGCTACTGGTCTATTTTTGCTTTGTTTCCTGTGATTCTGGCATCATATTCATGAAATCATTGCCAAGATCAATACAATGAAGCTTTCCCTCTCTGTTTCCTTCTAAGAGTCTGTTCCATATCTTATGTTTCAGTCTTTAATCCATTTTGAGCTGATACAATAAACTTGTCTCCATTTTTTTTAAAAAAATAGGAGGAGGGATGGTGGCACATCTGATAGAGAACACATATTTCCATGTGTAAAGAATCAAGTTCAAGCCAGGGGTCCCCACCTACACGGGGGAAGCGAGCAGTGAAGCAGTGCTGCAGGTATCTCTCTCTCTCTCCCTCTGTATGTCTTCTTTCCTTCTCAATTTCTCTATATTTATCTTGATTACTTTTGAAACAAATACGCAGAGGTCACACAGGCTCCTGTAATAAATCTGAATAGATAATGGGCCCTATAGCAGATCACGGTTAACAGTATTTATATACTTCCCTCATATTTGGGAGCTACTCTCTGCTCTGATCCAGCTTTCTAGCCCTATTCTCAATTCTGACACCACCTTCCCAGACAATACTTTTTAGCCCACCTGCATGTTAGCTATTGGGCTCAGGCAAAAATTACTAATATCATGGCACCTTGGAATATACCTAAAATAGACTTCCTAGCTTTTCCCCACACAAAGGCCCTTAGTTCCATCTGCTCTATTCTTTTTTTTTTCTTTTTTAATTTTTTATTTAAGAAAGGATTAGTGAACAAAAGCATAAGGTAGGGGGGGTACAACTCCACACAATTCCCAACACCCAATCCCCATAACCCACCCCCTCCCATGGTAGCTTTCCCATTCTCTATCCCTCTGGGAGCATGGACCCAGGGTCGTTGAGGGTTGCAGAAGGTAGAAGGTCTGGCTTCTGTAATTGCTTCCCCGCTGAACATGGGCGTTGACTGGTCGGTCCATACCCCCAGTCTGCCTCTCTCTTTCCCTAGTAGGGTGTGACTCTGGGGAAGCTGAGCTCTATTCTTACCTTTTGGTAAGAATAAACAATTTTTTCTGCTTTCTGTCTTACCACTTTTCAGCCACCAAGTTGCAGATGCTACCATCCTGACACCATTCTGACTTCCCTGGGCAGACAACCTTAGGAATGAATCCTGGAACCTCACCTTCCCAGAGCCCTGCCCCACTAGGGAAGGAGAGAAACAGGCTAGGGGTATGGATCCACCTGCCAATATCCATGTCCACCAGAGAAGTCAGACCTCCCACCTTCTGTGCCCCATAAAGAATTTTGGTACATACTCCCAGAGGGATAAAGAGTAGGGAAGATTCCAATGGAGGGGATGGAATATGGAACTCTGGTGGTAGGAACTGGACCCCTCTTATCCTACAAACTTGTTAATCATTATTAAATAATAATTAAAAATAAAACTATAAATGGATAGACCTAGAAGATGGCATGCTAAATGAAATAAGTCAGTAACAGAAGAACGAGTACTGCAGGAGCCCACTTATAAAAGGCAGCTAAAAGCAGTCCAACTTAGGATGTAAAAAAATAGAATGGGGGGGGGGTCGGGCGGTGGCGAAGTGGGTTAAGCGCACGTGGCGCAAAGCGCAGGGACCGGTGTAAGGATCCCGGTTCGAGCCCCCGGCTCCCCACCTGCAGGGGAGTCGCTTCACAGGCGGTGAAGCAGGTCTTCAGGTGTCTACCTTTCTCTCCCCTTCTCTGTCTTCCCCTCCTCTCTCCATTTCTCTCTGTCCTATCTAACAACGAATTGCGTCAACAAGGGCAATAATAATAACCACAACGAAGCTACAACAAGGGCAATAAAAGGGGGGGGGGGAAATGGCCTCCAGGAGCGGTGGATTCATGGTGCAGGCACCGAGCCCAGCAATAACCCTGGAGGAGGAAAAAAAAAAAAATAGAATGGTAGCTTCCCAGAAGTTGAGGAGGGAGACAATAGGAGTAGTTAGTTCAGTGGAAATAAAGTTGCAGGCTTACAAAATCAATGAGTTTTAGAGATCTGCTGCACAACAGTAGGACTAGAGTCAAAGATAGTGTTGTGTGTCTAAATATTAGTTAAGGGGGTAGTTCTGTTAAGTACTCTTGCAGAAAGGGGGGGGGGACAACACAAGAGCACAGGGGAGATATAATAATGGTTATGCAAAGAGATTGTCATGCTTGAGGCTCCTAAGTCCCAGATTCAATTGCCACACTTTCATAAGCTAGACCTAAGCAGTGCTATGGTAAAAATAAATACATTAAAAAAAAATATATATATATATATATATATTAAAGAGAGTAAAACTTTCAGAAATGATGGATATGTTTACTACCCTGGTTGTTTTGATATTCTGGGTATACACATATGCCCCAGTTCATCAAATTATTCATCATCATGTGCAAGTTTATATAGAAAAATAGTAAAAGAGTATGAAACTTTCAAGATAATAGGAGGAATACAAAAAATACTCAAGTATTCAAAAATAAGGCAATAAAAAGCAAACATAAGAACCCTGGCAAGTGAAATGAACAGAAGAAATAAGGCAATACATTAAAGTACCAATTCATTTGTAGTTATAATAAACAGAAATGCTTCTATTAGACAAATATTGTGAAACTAGACTTTACCAAATCACAATGACTTGCTATTTAAAAGACAACTTCAAAGCATAGAAAGATTGAAAGTAATTAAATGGAAAAAAGATGATAGCTCTAACCAACAGATGGCTACTGACACTATTTTGATATCTGATGGGAGTTTTAAAGCAAAAGGAATTACAAGTGTAAAAATGAAGACAGTTCATAATAATTAAAAGTTCAATTAATGAGAAAGTGCTAACTATTCTAAATTTGCAGTACTTAATAACATGGTCTCAAAATATAAAGAGCAAACTGGCACAAATAAAAGGAATTGATAAAATTAAGCATCATGGTAGAATTTTTCAACACGTATTTATCTGTAAATGATGGAATAAGTAAAACCCGATCAGTTAAGGTAGGGAAGCCACGAAAAACATGATTATCAAAATTGATCTAACTGATACATATGTGGCATACTACACTTTACAGCAAAATAAGTTTTTCTCAAATACCCACAGAGCATGTATAGAAGCGCCCATCTCTATAACATGATGAAATTCTTAAGCTATTTCACATAATCAAAACCATACAATATTTAATGTGACTATTCTAAGGAACAATGAAAAGAGACTTGGCAATCTCTCATTGTTTAGAAATACAGCAATCCAATTATAAGTAAGGGTGAAATGTGTCATTACAGTGGAAATCAGGTAATTTGAGTGGAATGAGAGTAGAAATACAGGACTTACTAAGATTCTGAACCTTCTAGCTAAAGATACAAGGGGAAAAACTGACTCAGTCATATAGAGGAGCATCCATAGTGTCTCAGTGCTCAGGACACAAAATCCCTGCACCATGCTCTCTAATGAAAGTTCTGGAGGGATAAGCCCTATCAGGGATTGCCTGGGACTCACCCAAACTCAGAACCAGCTTCCACCACTTAGTCCATTATGTTAGTGTACATCCTCTACTCTTACTGCTTAGCAAAGCAAAGGAGATCTTCCTTGGTGGAAGATATGTGGAGTTTCTAATATTATATATGAATTCCATCAAACCAAACACAAATCAAACTGAATTCAATTCTTCACAAATGTAAAATAAAAATCACAACAATATGTATTTACACGGTGATCCAATGACCCATGGTTTAAAATACTGACATGCCTGTTATCCTATGGTTTTGTCAATGTTTTTTTTTTTTTTTTTAAACACCAGAGTACTGCTCAGCTCTGGCTTATGGCAGTGTGGGGGACTGAACCTGGGACTTGAGAGCCTCAGGCATGAAAGTCTCTTTGCATAACCATTATGCTATACCCCCCGATCAATGTTTCCTTTTTATAAATAAAAAATAAAATTTTTTTTAAATGCTGACATGCAAAATATTGCCAAAGATATGATAGATCATGAATATTTTGGGAAAGTAGACAAAGCTAACATAAGGATAATCAAGAATGTAACGATTCTTTTTAAAAATTATTTATTCCCTTCTGTTGCCCTTATTGTTTTATTGTTGTAGTTATTACTGTTGTTATTGATATCGTCGTCGTTGGATAGAACAGAGAGAAATGGGAGAAAGGAAGGGAAGACAGAGATAGGGAGAGAAAGACACCTGCAGACCTGCTTCACCGCTTGTGCAGAGACTCCCTGCAGGTGGGGAGCCGGGGGCTCGAACAGGGATCTTTATGCTGTTCCTTGCAATTTGTGCCACCTGTGCTACCGCCAGACTCCCGGATTTAACAATTCTACAAAATCATCATCCAACAAAAATATATGCACCCTTGTACCATGACGTCTGTGCAAGACTGAACACAAAGGCATTTTTGTGACTTCGTTGAATCCAGATTTAAAGCATAAAAAATTATCTCTGGCTCATCAGAGAGAGAGAGAGAGAGAGAGAGAAGAGGTGAACTATGAGATCATAAATATAAAAAGAGTGAATTGGGTGGGGGTATAGCATAATGGTTATGCAGAGAGACTTTCATGTCTGAGGCTCTCATGTCCCAGGTTCAATCCCCCATACCACCATAAGCCAGAGCTAAGCAGCGCTCTGGTAAAAAAAAAAAAAAAAAAAAAAAGAAAAAAAAGAAAAAAATTAGTCAATTAAAAATCTTTTTTTTTTTTTTTAAAGAGTGAATTGTATGTGCAAAAATTGCCAAGCATACAGTAGGGCATTTCTGGAGATGGGGTAGGGATGATATCCAGCCTGCTAGGCTTGTATTTGCCAGGCCTGTAATTGTCACAGGCTTATACAGCCCCCATGGCCTAATTATCCTGCACAGCGAGCAGAGATATGCAACTTCTCAAACTGAGGTAAGTATCAAAGGGGCCAAAGCTCCAGGCCACAGCCAATTTGATACCTGACGTGAATGAGGGGGCATTTGACCTGCTGACATTGCAGCCATAAATCTGCTGAGCTTCCTTTTGACATGTTAGTTAAGAGAGAACTTTTAACAAAAGAATGTTGGTGAGAAGAGGCTTAGTGGCTCTGTACTATGCAGATTACCCTGGTCTCATTTTGTTCCCCTTAAACAACTTCTGTTATCTTAAAAAAATTGGTTGTACTTCTTGCTAATTTAAGCCGTTTTCAAATTCCTTTGATTTACCTTGTTACTAATAAAAGGCCAGACCTCAATGGTCAGTGCTACACTGTTTGCCATAGCAAGTGTATAAGACACATGGGCCCCCAAAGTTGCAGAAATGAGTCGCTGGATAGCTATTTATTTATGAGAATCCAACATGGAGACTCCAAGCTGTGGTGAAAAGCCCAGAACATTTTTACTGTATTTAGAAAAATAGTGAGTAGCAATGAATTTTATGAACAAAATTAAGGGGGAAAAATACACTAGTTCTGAAGATAGCTTGAAGGCCAAGACAGAAACGCATATTCACAATTACAGTTTGAACCTTGAACCTCCAAGCTTCAGTTTAATCATTTGCAAAATGGGAGTTAGTAGCAATAACAGAGTAAGTTTCTATATAGATTATAAACTAATACATGGAAAGCAATTAAAAGAATGTTGACACATAAAAGAAAAAATCCCTCCATAACAATTAGTTTCACTATTATTGCTATTCTCTTACTATTGTAACTGGAAAATGTAGCTTTTACATTGTTTTCCACTTTACCAAGTGCTACTACATTTTTCCATTCAATTCCTTGCCCTAGTTATTCTACACGACCTAAGATTATGTTCTGCATTTAAAATTTTGAGTGAAGATCCCCAAGGGGAGAATAAGTTGCTCTAAGACAGTACAGTAACAAGGCACTTCGGAGCCAGCACTGAAGCCCTCATCTCACCACCTCCTCTCCACCACAATCCTTTGCATTCTACCTATGAAGACAGCAGGATCCATTCCATTACTGAAAGTCAACTCAAGTTTGATTTTCTGATGACAAGGACTCAGGAGCATTTTCTTAATATCTGAGAATGCTATCAACACACAATTGATTGATTCTAAAAAAGAAACCCTCCAGTGTGTTTCTTCTCCCAACTTTTCCTTATACTTTTTCCTTATGCTACCACTTGTCTTTGTACCCAGCTTTCAAACCATGGTCCACAAGCCTGACTGCTTCCTTGCATACCTTAAACAATAACTTTCACACCTCAATCTCCCTTTCCCATACTCAAATAGAAAAACAGAATCCTGGTAAGACACAGGTGGTCAGAGGAAACATAGCCATATTCACACAGCGCCTGCATCGCATGCACAAGCACACCCTCTCTTTGGCCCCATGGATAAACTAATCCTGCTCTTACCCTGCCATCTGTGCGGGGTCACATCCCTCCCCCGGGAGGGAAGCTCTGCAGAATGTTTCCGCTCCCTGGCATGCACCCCATTATGCCTCTTCCTTTACTGGATAACCTTCATCAGTTTTCTGCATTTATCTCACTCCAATATCTTCCTCAACTCCCCCCGCCAAAGAACTGTCTCAACTCTTGATCCTGAACTGCCCTCCACTTCTCTTTCATTGATGACTATCTGCCACCACTCCACTGTTTTCATTGATGACTATCTGCCACCACTCACTGTTTTCACTGAACCAAACAGTGACCAGATGCAAACTCTGTGGCCAGCTCTAACAGCTTTCACCCAACACTCGACAGAAGTAGCCACTTAATCTTTCTTAAGATGTTTCCTTTATGCAGCTTCCAGGATGACATGCAATCTACTCATTCTGTTACTCCTTCCCCTGGTTGCTTCTCATTAGTCTGTTTTGTTTGCCACTGCAGGTTTTAACCTTAAAAGGCTTCAAAAAGGTTAACTCTTCGAACTTTGCTCTCCTTTCTCTATCCATCCCTTAAGTGATCGTCTCTGGTCTTGGCTTTAAGTAGGTTTACAAGCTTGGCTCCAAAATTCATATTTCAACTTGCCTCCACCTCTTGTAACACTCTCTGATATTATTCCCCCCTTTCTTCTGGATTTGCTTAAGTATAATTCAATGGTAAGGACATAATACCTTACTGAAGAACTCGACCCATACCAATACACATTCTTCTTGGCTTTCTTTTATGATTCCTCATAGCACTTATCAGCTGACCAACTCAATTTGACTCTTAACCCACCTCCACCTCAACGGAACAGAATGTTCATCAGGACAAGTAGTTGGCCAAATTTATAATGCAGGATTGTCCTCAGAAAATACAGCAGTTCCTGGCATACAGAAAGTTCCCAAATTCATGAACAAAAAGTATTATACCTAAAATAACTCTTTTCTTAAATAAAACATTTTCATAAACAGTACCAAAAAAGGGGAAAGAGTAAAGGGGTTGTTTGGCTAAGTTTTTGTAAGGCATTCTGATGAGGTATGCAATTCAAGATTAAGTTTCCTATTTTGCTGTAGCAAATGACTACAAACCTAGAGGCTTAAAGCAACACAGATCTGTACATCTTCAGATAGACTTCAGAAGTCTAATGCTGGTTGGCCAGTGCCCTGTAGACCAAAAGTTTTAGGAGAGGATTTCTTTCCTTCACTTTCCCAGCTTCTAGTGACTGCATTCAGTCACTGCCTCTGGCCTCAGGTTTCAAAGCAGACTTTGGACCGCTTTCCTGTCTCTACAATTTTCTCTTCATGTCTCTTCCTCTGACTCAGCTTCCATTGTTTCATCTCCTTCTCTGACTCTGATCCTCCCCTCTCTCTATAAGGGACCTTGTGATGATACTGGGACCCCCCCCCAATAGTCCAGGACAATCATTCATCTCAATTCTTCACCTAAATCCCATCTGCAGAGTTCCTTTGGGCATGCCAGGTAACGTATTCACTGTCAGGACTAAGACATTATTACTAAATTGACGCTGCTTGAAGAACAATTCAAGAAGCAAAATAGGTAACACTGTGCAGTGTTCTCCATGCACAGGACATCTTGCTAATTAGAATTCAATAAAACACTGTCTGTAAAGTTGCACTAATTGGTAGTTGCTATTCTAAACCATGCTAATTGGTAGTTACTATTAATGTCTCCGTTTTTAATACATTTGGAAAGGAAGGCACAGAACAGTCAGGTAACTTGATCACTACATCTCCACTCTATGGAATGAAAAAAAAAAAAACATGGCTATCGATCAATACTGAAAAGCTCGGAAACAACTGGGGATATTCATTCAAAACTCTAGGAAATAATCATTTTCAACCTCAACGTCTAGCCAAAACACTCTAAGCAATTTTGAGGACAAAAATGAATGTCTTCAGAGGCATCTAAGAGCAGAAAAATTGTAGCTTCAACACATTCTCTCAGCAAGCTACTGGAAGAGATACTTCAGAAAAACAGAGCATGGCTTAAGAAAGAGAAAGCAATGACACTCAGGATGAGAAGAGAGTCTCCACGTTGTCCTGACAGTATTGACAGATATGCCCAGGGTGGCAGTGCTAGAGCAAGCAGCCCAGATCAGAGCGACACCGAAATCTCCAGTTACCGAACTGTCGATGTAGAGACTACCTGTTATTTCTGATGATGACTAATGAGACTGTGATTTAAGGATTGGTCAAGGAAAAGGTTGATACAACTAAACAAGATGCCAGGAACTCCAGTGAAGGCAACAGGCTATAAAAAAAGGCTAATGACCATGCTGTAATATGCCACCACTCTGCTGACAAGTTGGGAAGGGGCAAGTAGGTGTGGGGGTGTGTGTGAATGTGGGTGTGCGCTTGCGTGTTGCTCAAAGGGAACATCTGTGGGAAAGTCCTCCTTAGCAATCATACAGAAAGTAAACAGACAGTATCAAAAATAGACAACGCAAAGACATAACGGTTGAGAAATGTCATTTTTAAAAATAGGAAATTAACAGAAAAAAACATACCTAAAGCTGAAAATGGCTGTGTCAGGATAGCAGAAGCAAAAGAAATTAGGAAGCATGGCCAGATTTTTTCCTGAGAAGTCCAATGGTACTACTTGACTTTCTTTCTTTTTTAAAGATATTTATTTATTTATTTATGAGAAAGTAGGAGGAGAGAGAAAGAACCAGACATCACTCTGGTACCTGTGTGTCCGGGGATTGAACTTGGGACCTCACACTTGAGAGTCCAGTGCTTTACGCACTGCGTCACCTCACGGACCACGTTTCTTTTTTTCTTTTTCTTTTTTTTAAAATCTTTTTATTATCTTTATTTATTGGATAGAGACAGTCAGAAATCAAGAGGGTAGAGGAGACAGAGAGACACCCGCAGCCCTGGAATACTGCAGAATCACAAATCCAATATGACCCTTCTTCTTCTTCTAGCGTTTGCCCTTCTTCCGTAGCCAGTCAACAGCGTCAGGTTGAGCCTGATGTAAAGTTTCGAGACCTCCTGTTCATGAGCCACACTGGCCTTTTCGTTCTGTGTGATCATTGAGCAGACAAAGGCTATCACCTAGACAGCAAGACGTGGGCTTGGATGTCTAGCTCCTCCTGTTATAAAACATTCCTCCTGAAAGGCCAGCCAGATCATGAACTTGGGTCCTTGTGTTTATAAAATTGTGTCACATACATGGGTCAGATGAGAAACTGGGAAATACACTTGCATATCAGAACTCTAAATCTGTCTCAGTTCTAAGAGCTTCTTTGGAGAATAGAGATCAGAGAAGATAATTCTAAAGCCATAAGCCTCCCCCCCCCATTATAATCCAGGGCTTCCACTGCAGTTTCCACACCCTAGCAACAAACTTAACAAAAAACCTGACAGTCAGCTGGGTTTGAACATGATGATCGTGCAATAAGGAGGGGCTTGTGTAGTACTGGATCATACTGGCTCAAAGAGAGTCAGCTAAGACAAAGGGAACCTAATGTGGGTTTGGCGGAAGGATGGGCTTAACAGGCTGACTTGCTCTTTTCTGATTACTTTTCTTTATTCTCATCCTTGCAGTCTTTTCATGCAGACATCTTCTCATTTGAGTCACTAGAATACTGAGTGTTCTGCCCAGTCATCAGTCGAGTTCCTAACACATGGGACTTCTAGAGAAGTCCCAAAAGAGGGTATTGAAGGTGCTATAGAAAGACCTCAGGAAGTCCCACGCAGCCAGTCATTTCAACAAGCACCTTTCAGCACGCAGATTGTTATAAACTGAAAGTGCAGGCCTAAAGCAGTCCCTGATTCTCTGGCTGAGCCGTTATCTCGTTTCAAGTCAGTTCTTCTAAGAGACAGTGAGTGTGGACACCTTCCTTTCTTGCCTGTAATTTCCAAGACCCTTCCCCATACCCTGAAGGCATTAGTTGAGTCTGAAATGCCCCTTTTTCCCCCTGGAAACATGAGCACCTATATGTCATGGCACTCATTCCATGCACGGGATTCAACGTTAGATATTTTCCCTGTGCTGGCTTGTCTCATACTGTCTGGTTTTGCCCAGGGCCCAGCAATTGCTTTGACAGTAATCACAGCTGGTGGCCTGGGCTCTTAAGTAGCAGTTGAGACCTCCAAAGAGATCTCCTGTTCCCTCCAACCCTGCCACCAGCCTCCCTGGGGAGCTGCTTACCATTGATATAGACAACATCTCAGGGCCCCTGAGTATTAGATGAAGTAGGATCCAACTGGAATTTACTTCTCCGGGAGGCCCCTATCCTCTAGGGACTGTTGTGGTGGTTGCTGTGTATTCCATTAGATCCATCCTGCTGTGTTCATACACTCAAGAACCCAGAGACACTGGAAGTAGTTTATCAGGACTGAGAGGTGACATTAGCCCACAAAATCCTTCAAGATTCAATCAGTGAATTCAAGTCAAAGTCAAAATCGAAGTTTCATGAAACTGGAAAACCTCCTAGGGAAACTCCAGAGTAGAAATCGTCACTGTCATTTTTATCACCATCAAAATATGTGGCACAGGGGAGAGTCACTGACACCAATGTATCTCACAGCTACTGATCCTTGTGCAAAAACAGCACTGACAGCACATCCACTAGAGTCCCTCTAACCAGAGCAGGATTGTTTGCTAAAAACAGCAGCAGACCTTTTGCTCTGGGCATCACTGAATTACTGAGGAAAGATCTTGGAAACATTTCCTAAAGATTAGGACTGAAGCACAACATGCTCAGTGCTCAGTGCAGGTGCATGAGAAAGAGAAAGGGCAGCCCTCTGGGCAGGGAGGAGTTCCAAAAGGGCTCCTAACAAAAAGTCCCTACACCTCCCCTTCTTTTTTACAAGACTGAGAGCGCATGCAGAAAGGCATTAGAGGGCAGGACTGGTCAAGGCAGGCAATGAGTAATTTCTTCCCCCGAACTTAAAGGACAGGCTCATGTCATGTGTCCCCCGCCCCCCATGCCATGTTGGTATTTCAGCAGCCCAAATGCTATTAAACTTCCTAATTCCAATAACCACATTCAGGACAGTGAGGAAGGGTGTCGTCCAACCCAGACATGTTCCCAGTAGCTGCTGCCCAATTAAGGGACTGTTGCTTCTTGGAGAATTTTTCAATTCATTCCTAATTGTGATTATCATTTAGACTCAACATTTTGGAATCTTCACATTTGAGAGTTGAAAGGGACTTCAAAGTTTCTGCTGCCAAGAGGTCAAGTTAAAACAGAAGATTAGCCATTGGTTAGAAATCAGTAAGTAGTCAATACATATGTGTAGATTTGAACCATAGGGTAACGCAGCAGGTTCTTGTGCTTATTTTTTTATTTTTATTTTTATTTATTTATTTATTTTCCTCCAGGGTTATTGCTGGGCTCGGTGCCTGCACCATGAATCCATGGCTCCTGGAGGCCATTTTTCCCCCTTTTTGCTGCCCTAGTTGTTGCAGCCTCGTTGCGGTTATTATTGCCATTGTTGACGTTGCTTTGTTGTTGGATAGGACAGAGAGGAGGGGAAGACAGAGAGGGGAGAGAAAGATAGACACCTGCAGACCTGCTTCACCGCCCGTGAAGCGACTCCCCTGCAGGTGGGGAGCCGGGGCCTCGAACCGGGATCCTTACGCTGGTCCCTGCACTTTGCGCCACGTGCGCTTAACCCACTGCGCCACCGCCCGACTCCCGGTTCTTGTGCTTATAACACTACTCCTTATAAAGAATGAGATGTGAGGGGTTTAGCGGTGGTGCACCCTGGTTGAGTGCACATGTTACAGTGCTCAAGGACCTGGGTTCGAGCCCATGGTCCCCACTTGCTGGGAGGAAGCTTGTGACTGATGAAGCAGTGCTGTAGGTGTCTGTCTCTCTGTCTCTTGCCCTCTCTATCTCCTCCTTCCCCCTCAATTTTTGGCTGTTTCTATCCAATAATGAATGAAAGAATGGATGGATGATTTTTAAAAATGAGATGTGACCATTAACACATTAAGAAACTACCTTCTTGGGGGCTGGGTGGTGGTACACCTGGTTGAGTGCACATATTACAGTGCACAAGCACCCGGGTTCAAGCCCTCAGTACCCACCTGCAGGGGGAAAGCTTCACAAGTGGAACAGATCTGCAGGTGTCTCTCTGTCTCTCTCCCTCTCTATCTCCCCCTTCGTTCACAATTCCTGGGTGTTTCTATCCAAAAAATAAAGATAATAAAAAAATTTCCTTTCATAGTATTCTCTAATTCCATCCCAGGTGGTTCACTTTCTAACAAAGTCCCAAAACCTAGATATAGACCAGGTTCTGTGAGAGAGAGCATATGTTCACACTTATCCATAAACTACTGCAAAATATATACCTGAAAGCAGAAGTACACTAGAGTTTGCAGTGAGTACCCCCCCCAAACACTTCCTCTCCACTATTCCAAGCTTTGGGTCCATGATTGCTCAACAATTTGTTTGGCTTTGCATGTTAACTCTCTTTTCAGCCACCAGGTTCCAGATGCCATCAGGATGCCGGCCAGGCTTCCCTGGACTGAAGACCCCACCAATGTGCCCTGGAGTTCCGCTTCCCCAGAGACCCACCCTACTAGGGAAAGAGAGAGGCAGACTGGGGGTATGGACCGACCAGTCAACGTCCATGTTCAGCGGGGAAGCAATTACAGAAGCCAGACCTTCTACCTTCTGCAACCCTCAACGACCCTGGGTCCATGCTCCCAGAGGGATAGAGAATGGGAAAGCTATCAGGGGAGGGGATAGGATATGGAGATTTGGTGGTGGGAATTGTGTGGAGTTGTACCCCTCCTACCCTATGGTTTTTTTAATTTATCCTTTCTTAAATAAAAAATAAATTTAAAATTAAAAAAAATTCATAAAAAAAGAAAGAAGCTCCACTTCTCATTTGGATGTCAAACTGACTTCTCTTACATATGCTGTTTGCAACAACTCTTCAAAGAAGACTGACAAAGTCTCAAATTTAATGTCACAAAGTTCTCTCCACATTCTGGGAGGAAATCCACCTGTGCTATCAACTGCATTTACTTCCTTGTTTGTTGTTTATCGTTTCTTCAAGTCTGATTACTTCTTTGAAAAAGCATGTTCTAGGAAAACTAGACAGTGACCCACCCCATAGAGCAAACATGTTACCATGTGCTAGAACCTTGGTTCAAGACCCTGATCACCACCTGCAGGGGAAGCTACGCAAGCAGCAGAGCAGTGCTGCACATCCCCCCCCCATCTTTTTCTCCTAAATTCTCTCATCCCCTATCAAAGAGAAACAGAAAGAAAAAATGGTATGACAAAAACAAACAGAAATGAAAGAGGTAGAATTACAATAGATGGTGAAGAAATACAAAAGATCGTAAGAGAGTATTATAAGCTGCTGCAGGCAAACAAATTGCATACCACTGATGAAATGGACATTCTTAGAATCATACAACCTGACAAGCTTTATACAAAAGGAAGTAGATAAACTAAACAGGTCAATCACTAACTAGTAAAGAAATTGTAGTCTTTTCGATAAATG
This sequence comes from Erinaceus europaeus, assembly GCF_950295315.1. Taxonomy (NCBI): domain Eukaryota; kingdom Metazoa; phylum Chordata; class Mammalia; order Eulipotyphla; family Erinaceidae; genus Erinaceus; species Erinaceus europaeus. Next base: position 3,211,849 of record NC_080185.1, on the reverse strand, counting down.
GTGTTGGGAAAATTGGACAATCATATGTAGAAACGTGAACCTAGACTACCACTAACATCATACACCAAAATTGCCAAAATGGACCGAAGCCCTGGATAGCAGACCTAAAGCCATAAGATGTACAGAAGACAACACTGGCAAAATATTTCAGGAACTTAACATCAAAGATGTATCTGGAAACTCAAACATATGGAAAAGTAAAATGAAAATAAGATGAAGTATTAAATTGAAGCAGAAGGACCCATGCATTGGGTCCCAGTTCAAGCCCCCAGCTCCTCTTCCTGCAGAGGGGACACTTCACAAGCAATGAAGCAGGTCTGCAGATGTCTATCTTCCTCTCTCCCTATCTTCCCCTCCTTTCTCAATTTCTCTCTGTCCTATCCAAAAAAGGCTGCGAGGAACAGTGGATTCATAGTGCAGGTACCGAGCCCCAGCAATAGTCCTGGAGGCAAATAATAGTAATAATAATATAAAACTGAAAACTTCCTACACAGGGCACTGAGAGAAAACGTCACAAGGATAAACAGGCAGCCTATCAATTCAGAGAAGATAGCTGCACTTCATCTGATAAAGAATGCACATCAAATATCTATAAAGAACTCACAGTTCAACAGTAAAAAAAAAAATCCAGTAATGAAGTGGCTAAAAGGTATGAAGTCTGTCGTCTAAAGAAGATGTATGTATGATCCACAGACACATGAAGAAATTGCCCCATTTTACTTACCATTAGAAGAATGCAGATTAAAACCACACTGAGCTATGACCTAACACTTATGAGAATAGTTTACATCAACAAATTAAAAGCTGAGGGTGGGATGAGACAGCATAAAAGTCAAGCCTGGGGCTCTCTGGCCGTGGGTTCATTCCTCAGAACCACCATAAGCCAGAGCTAAGAAGTGCTCTAGAATAAAAAAAACAAACAAACAAATAAATAAATAAATACTGACAAGTGTTGGCAAGTATGTGGAGAAAAAGGAACTCTGATACACTGCTGGTGGGCATACAAACTGATGTAGTCCCCATGGAAAGCACTGGGGCCAGGCAGTGGTGCACCTGATTAAACACTTACATTACAGTGCGCCAAGGACCCATTTTCAAGCCCCCCGGGGCGCCACCTGCAGGGGGGAACCTTCACAAGTGGTGAAGCAGGTCTGCACGTGTCTGTCTCTCTCCCTCCCCTCTCACCGTCTCTCTGTCTCTATCTAGCAATAAAAATAAGAAAAAAAAGAGTATGGGAAGTCCCCATATAAATAAAAATGGAAATACCCTTCTTCTTCTTCTAGCGTTTGCCCTTCTTCCGTAGCCAGTCAACAGCGTCAGGTTGAGCCTGATGTAAAGTTTCGAGACCTCCTTTGAATCTGGAGAGGTGGCAGTCGTTGACTATGTGGGTAGTATACAGCAATACAATTCTTCGACATATATACAATAGACATGAACTCACTAACTGAAAGGGATATCTGAACCCTATGTTCACAGTCACATTATTGAGAAAAACTAATGAGAAGCAGCCTAATGTGTCCGTCAACAGATGACTGGATAAAGAAGCTGTGTGACACATATAATTAATGGACTACTCCTCTGCAATTACAAAAATGCTATTGTGTCCTTCAGGACTAAACTAAGTGAAACAAAGTAGAAGGCGAAAGAAATACCAGATGAGCTCAGTCATGTGTGGGCTCTCAGAAATAAAGATAAAAGACAGGGGGAAGCACTGAATAAACCCCTGGTCTATTTCAGCAGATCTAAGGGTCTCCAAAGGAGAGGTGAGTGTGTGGGGTAGGGGTGCGGAGGTGAAATAGCTCACTGGAGTGTCCACTGTTTTGCCATGTACACAGCCCAGGTTTGAGCCCAACCCCCCTCCCCACTGCATTGGGGGAGCTTGGATGCTGATGATATGGGGTCTCTTTCTCTCTCATCCATCTATCTATCTATCTATCTATCTATCTATCTCCCCTTTCTCTACCTAAAAGAAGAAAGAGATTGGGGGATTCAGTGCCCTATGGTGATGGGTGATGGGTGATGGGCACTTTGGCGGTGGGGCAAGGTGTGTTAACACCTGTTTGGGGTAGGTGTGAAACTGTGCCCTTGAGACAATTACAGTCTTACGAAGTAACCTTTTATCAGTTTAAAAAATCTTATCTTCTGGTTTTATTTATTGATTTCTGATAGAGAAAGAGACGTTGAGAAGGAAGAGAGAGAACATGACACCTGCAACACTGTTTCACCCTTTTGTGAAACTTCCCCCCCTGCGGGTGGGAACCAGGGGTTAAATCTGCTTGCTCTACCAGATGCACCACTGCCTGCCCCCCAAATCTTTAAAAAATATTTTTACATATTGATTGATTGGATATAAAAGACAAATTGGGGGGGGGAGGAAGTAGGGAGAGAAAGACACCTGCAGCCCTGCTTTACCACTCGTGATGCTTCCCCCTGCAGTTGTGGACCTGGGACTTGAAGCCTGACCCTTGTACATGGTATCATGTGTGCCCACCCAGGTGTACCATCTACCAATCCCCTAAAATTAGATATAAAAACAAAGTTCTGCTAAGCATCCAGGAGCTCAGAAGCAAGGCCTGGGCTCCAGGCGAGCCCAGCATGATGGGAAGCAGCAGCACCCACAGCAGATCTCCAGCTGGCCCCAGAGAGGTGGTGGCAAGTACCTCAGTCAGGCACCGAGGCGGAGCACCCGGATTCTCAAAAGGAAATTTGGAGGAAGTTCTGGTAATGGCGATGCAGGAGTGAACAGTCCAGAAGAGATGAAGCTGTGCTTCTGTACCCATGAAACCAGTCTACATACTGCAGTGTTTTCATGTTTGTATAGATTCGTTTATTGTGAGAAAGAGAGAAGAGAGAAGAGAGAGACATCAGAGCATTGCTCAGCTCTAGCATAAGATGGGGCCAGGGATTGAACCAGCGGCCGTAAGAGCCTTAGGCACACAAGCAGGTGCTCTAATAATCTGGGCCAGGTGGTAGCACACCTGGCTAAGCACACACATTATAGGTTCAAGCCGGGTTCAAGCCCCTGGCCCCCACCTACAGGCGGAAAGCTTCACAAGTGGTGAAGCAGGGCTGCAGATGTCTGTTTCTTTCCCTCTACCTGATCCCCACTCCCCTGTCAATTTCTCTCTGTCTCTATCCAATAACAACTAAATAAAGATTAAAAATAGATTTATAGGAGGCCGGGCAGTAGCGTGGTGGATTAACATGATGGGAAGCGCAGGGACCGGAGTACGGATCCCAGTTGGAGCCCCCAGCTCCCCTCCTGCAGAGGGGAGACTTCATAAGCAATGAAGCAGGTCTGCAGGTGTCTGTCTTTCTCTCCCCGTTTTCCCCTCCTCTCTCTGTCCTATCCAACAGCAATAACAACAAGGGCAACAAAAAATGGGGAAAATAGCCTCCAGGAACAGTGGATTTGTAGTACAGACACCGAGCCCCAACAATAACTCTGGAGGCAATATATATATATATATAAATATAAGCTGGGGTTTCTCCCTAACATTATTCTCATGCTTTAAACATTCTAAGTGCTAAGAGATTCAATGAGGGAAGTAAAGGCAGAACACCACCCCCACAACATGCAGTACTTGGATCCATCAGGGAGCCTCACACAAGTGCGTCCTGTCTGCTACCGGCTGATTTATCTACTCAGCATCTAGATATGCTCTTCTTTTTTTTAAATATAATTTTTATTTATAAAAAGGAAACACTGGGAAAAAACATAGGATAAGAGGGGTACAACTCCACACAATTCCCATTGCCAGAACTCCATATCCCATCCCATCCCATCCTGATAGCTTCCCTATTCTTTATCCCTCTGGGAGTATAGACCCAAGGTCATTGTGGGGTGCAGAAAGTGGAAGGTCTGGCTTCTGTAATTGCTTCCCCACTGAACATGGGCATTGACAGGTCAATCCATACTCCTAGTCTGCCTCTCTCTTTCCCTAGTGGGGCGGAGTTCTGGGGAAGTGGGGCTCCAGGACGTATCAGTGGGGTCATCTGCCCAGGGAAGTCTGGTTGGCATCCTCCTAGCATCTAGAACCTCGTGGCTGAAAAGAAAGTTAACATACAAAGCCAAACAAATTGTTGAACAATCATGAACCTAAAGGCTGGAATAGTGCAGGTGAAGATTTGGGGGTCTCCGTTTTGTAGATAGTTAATAAGCCTATTTTAGTTATATTCCAAAGAGCTCATTACTATCCTAGTGGGCTTTTTGTTTTGTTTGTTTTTTTCTGAGCCTGACACCTGATGTGCAGGTAGAACCAAGTTATTGTCTGGGGAGATGATGTCATGGCTGGAAAAAGGATCAGAAAGCTGGATCAGGGAAAAAGAGTAGCTCCCAAATATTGGAAAGGCATATAAATATTGTTGACTGTAAACCCCATTGATTTGATCTGATCTGGGGCCATATTCAGCTTAGGAGCCTATGTGGCCTCTGCATCCCTGTAGATCTGAGCTACATTCTGTGGTCATGAGTAGGAACGTTCCAAGCTGCCCCAATATCGACCCATCTTCCTCAGGTGTAGCATAGAGTATGTTGTCCAGCCTCCCTTCAGAGGATGGAACGTTCTCTACCATTGTTGATCCATGTTGAGGGCAAGGTCCTATGGGGGCCCACAGAAGGGTCTATTGTGTTGTTCCTGATAGAGATGACTAGTAACAATGGAGAGAGGGAGAGAGAAAGACAGGCTGGGAGTATGGATCGACCTGTTAACACCCATGTTCAGCAGGGAAGCAATTACAGAAGCCAGACCTTCCACCTTCTGCACCCCATAATGTTCTTTGGTCCATGCTCCAGAGGGATAAAGAATAGGAAAGCTATCAGGGGAGGGGATGGGATGTGGAGATCTGGTGATGGGAATTGTATGGAGTTGTACCCCTCTTATCCTATGGTTTTTGTCAGTGTTTCCATTTTACAAATAAAAACATCCATGCCCTTCTATCCGCTGCGGGATGGACATTCCAAACTATTCATTCAATGTCAGGAAGCCTCATGAAGGTCTTCAAAGTCTCCTCTGAACCTCCTCATTGAGAGTTCTCACATTCAGTCTGGCCTCATTTCAATAACTAGGAATCTTCCAGCCTTCCCAAGACGATACTGCAAACATTCTGCCTGGTTCTGCCCACTCAACAAATGTGAGTCAGTAAAGTAGTTGGCTAGGAACAGAAATAAGGCCCAAATGGGAAAACACCTTAAATTTCCCCTTCATCTGTGGGCATGCATAAAAGCATTCTAAAGGGGGAAAAAGAAAAAAAAAACAGTCTTATCTTGGTATTTAATCATTTGGTGGTGACCACACCTAATCAAAATAGAAACGCCGGCATCACTGCCTTATCTGCAACTTTGAGAAAGGTCTCTGGGACCTAGAGAGGCCTCATCTGACACTGCTGTGTGAAACGACCTTTTCTCCATCATCAGATGCGACTGGGGTAAATGGGCAACCTGGTTTTTGAGGCAGTGCCTCACAAATCCAGAAGGTTTGAGGACAACTAAGTGAGAACCCTCTCCTTGATGTGGCTTGCTTCATAGAACTTCCAGCATGCACCAGGCAGTCAGACACCTCTGTGACCCAAGGTCTGACCCAGCCCAGGTGCTGAAAGGAGACAGGTGATGGGCTGGCACAACAGCTCACTCGGATAGTGTGCTTGACCAGGGTGGCACACACGGCAAAGCTGTAGTACTGTGGTCTCAGGGTCTCCCTCTCCCTCTCCCTCTCCCTCTCCCTCTCCCTCTCCCGCTCCCTCTCCCGCTCCCGCTCCCGCTCCCTCTCTCTTTCTCTGCCGTTCTGTCTCTAGCTCAGAAGGAAAGGAAGGAGGAGGGGCAGGCGAGGCTAGGAAAGAGCACTGAGACAATGGTCACTTGCTCTTAGAGGCACTGACTTCATCCCTGCAGGGGAAATGGCACCTTTTGGATGAAAGGCATGATGGCCACACCTTGAGATTAATCACCAGGGTTTGGCTACACCTCCACCTGGATTGCCACACATTCAGCATGGGGGGAGGGGCACAAAGAGCCGACAGGGATGTGACTGGACAGAAATAAATGCCAGAAAATGAAGGCCAAATGTCCCCATCACCCCAAGTTCCTCCAGTGCTTGCTGGTCTCTTAAAACCCACCTGCTTTCAAGCTCTTGTGTGGGTATGTGTGTATGTGTGTGGGGGGGTGTTTGTGGCACAGCATAGAGCCTCTTTGCAGCTGTCTGTAGGTCACTGTGGGCATGCTCGGCTCCTGTGCCACCACTGGCACAGTCATGACAGTGGGCAGAACCGAGACCTACTCTTCCTTCCAGAAAGGAGCAGTTAGGCAGTATTAGTCCAGATGAGCACTGTGTCCTAAGCATAGCCCATGATAGACAACTAGCAGAACACATATGTGAGGACTGCTGCTGATGGAAGAGGAACGGGAATGGACATTCATAGGAGAAAAGGGCGGAGCGACAGGTCACCATGTAGGGCATGGGCCTTGCCATGCATACGGCCGGCCCTAGCACCATACAGGAGGGGCTAGGGCCCCTGAGGCCCCTGCTGTGGCGTCTTGCCCTCTCTATGTCTCTCTCTAGAGGTGAATAAAGAAGGTGCCTGGGAGCTGGTGAGATCACGTGTACAAGGCTCTGATCTGCAAAAAAATAAAATAAGGGAAAGTCGGCAGAGAGGAAATTTTGCAAGTAACAGAAAGTCAAGTTTTCTAAACAAATAAATGCAGTGACTGATAGCAGCAGATGAGGTAAGGAGAACTGGCTGGAGTCACCCGAATGGGAGGTTTGAAATTCAGGGAACTGAATTCCCACTCTGCTAATGTCAAGGAAGAGTTCGTTGTCACCATCATTTCATAAGGAGAAGTATGATGTTAGCAGGGGAGGCATCGGTGGTCTGAGAGTTAGTCTCTGCTGAGCTGTGTAATGCTGGACATCATGTACTATCCACATATGCGCCATGAAGGAGTACCACAGAATACCCACCACTCCCGAGGGCCATCCCCATCCCCATACCCCCATCACCACACACACACTTTTGTTTGATAGAGGCAGGAATTGAGAGAACAAGGAGAAGACAGAAGGGGGGAGAGAGCAGCACTGCTTCACCACTTATGAAGTCTGCCCCCCCCCCTGCAGGTAGGGACTGGGGGCTTGAACCTGGGTTCTTGCAGATGTTAATAATGTGCACTCTACCAGATATGCCACCACCCAGCACCATAGAATAGTCCTTAAAAGTCCATCTTGGGAGTCAGGTGGTGGCTCAGCGGGTTAAGCACACGTGGCGCAAAGCACAAGGATCAGCTTAAGGATCCTGGTTCGAGCCCCTGGCTCCCCACCTGCAGGGAAGGTGCTTCACAGGTGGTGAAGCAGGTCTGCAGGTGTCTGGCTTTCTCTCCCCCTCTCGGTCTTCTCCTCCTCTCTCCATTTCTCTCTGTTCTATCCAACAACAATGACATCAATTACCACAACAATGTTAAACAACAAGGGCAACAAAAGGGAAAAATAAATAAATGAATATTTTTAAAAGTCCATCTTGTTTAACAAGTGCAACAAAAAGGAAAAATAAATAAATATTTTTTTTTTAAAAAAGTTCATTTTTTTTCTGACACAATGTGACCTGTGGGACTGACCTAGTCCTCTTGGACTGTTTATCTGCCATCTATATGAAATAGCACTGATGGCTTTAACCTAACAGCTCTTGATTTGTAAGCAAAAATTAATGATGATTCCTCCCCAGAACCCTATCCCACTAGGGAAAGGAAGACAGGTATGGGTCCACCTGTCAATGCCCACGTCCAGCAGAGGAGCAATTACAGAAACCAGACCTTCCACCCTCTGCAACCCATGAGGAATTTTGGTCCACACCCCCCCCAAAGGGATAAAGAATAGGGAATCTTCCAGTGGAGAGGATGGGATGCAGAACTCTGATGGTGAGAATTGTATGTAATTATACCCGGTATCTTATAATTTTGTTAATTATTATTGTTAATTATTATTAGATCATTAATAAAAACCACAGTGATTAACTGAAGATTCTCAATCACCATGGGCTGCAGATGATTATCTGGGGGGGAAAAAAAGGAATTAAACTAGCTCAACATTTTGAAACTAGGTAATACCTGTAAGGCAAAGGAAATATCAAAATGCAGGGCATTTTCCTGTGGCTCAGAAAAAGCAGAAACAGAAGTCCAGAGAAGAGAGGTGACAGAGATCATTATTAGAAAAGATAAAATGGAGTTTCGTCTTCAGACAGTGAAAATCTCTCATTTATGCACCTCCTGGAATGTCCCAATTGCCACCAAGGTAATTGTCAAAATATAAAGATTAAAGGATGAAAATACAAACAAGGACATCACCTCTAGACTGAAATCACTGGAGGGTTCTGCAAGACAGGAAGCAGAGAACACGTCAGTAATGCGACCTTGGGGATGGGGGTGGGGGGGACAGCTGTTCAAAGATATGTTCAAGGGCACCTGAAAGATACCCCAGGCTTCAGGGAGGCTAAAGAACAAAGTCTAAGCGGACGACAGAGAAGTCATCATGGTGACAAAAGCCTGGAGGAACAGCAGAAATGATCATCTGAGATGGCAGCACCAAAACTAATACCATATGCATGTGTAGAGTACTGGTTAGTATGTGTTAACCCCAACACCAGTTGTCAAGTTCAAAAGCATGAAGGACACTCACTCCATGATGAGCTCCGGTTGTGTGTATTGGAAGCAGAATGAGATTTACAAAGCTTGGCAGGAAGTGTGGGCTCTGGGGGGAGTGAGCTCTGTTTAAGAGTTTAATGCACTCAAGCATTGGTCCGGAAGATGAATCCTTCTTTCTTGGTATAGCAAGGATCCCAGTTGCCAAAGCAGCCTGGAGTGAAAACTGTCAGCACCCCCACTTTCACACACTGAAGAATCACTCAATTCTGCATTCAAAGGGGGAAGCTTTTCCTTTTGCAGACAATGTAGTCTCCTCAACTGTTAAAGAAACTCTTATCAGCTACTAATGATGAACACCAAGGCTTTCTTTGGTGATTTTGAATAGGCAATCAAGAATTATCATATATATGATGAAAACCATGGCAATGAAAGAAAAGAAGAGAGAAGATGACTAAGTTGAACAATTTCCCCCAAGATAAAGGGATAGTTTTTGAGAAATATTTTTACAATGAGTTCATTTTAATGACCCCAGAGAAAGTCAACAGGACATCAGAACAATAAAAGGAAAACACACTGCTATATAATCTGGTTGCTAAGAAATTAAAATCTTGATTGTTAAGATTTAAAAAAGGAGGAGGAGGAGGAGGAGAAAAAGACGGGATCTAAAGATGAAATCTCATTCGGAAGACCAAACTGAAATATTCTCTCAGGATAAAACAACAGAGAAAGCAGGTTATTTTATTAACCCTGTAACAATTTTAAAGTACTCTCCAGAGCCAGCACCACAGCTCACAACAGGAGCCATGCCATGGCAACAGAGGAAGCTTGAGTTCTGTAAGATGTCTTCCTTTCTGAATTAAGGGGGGGGGGGGGGGGAACTGGCCTGGGAGCTGTGAAATTGCTTTTGTGAAGCCCCAATTTTCTGTTCCCAAAAGTTGTTTTTATTCTTTTTCTTTTCTATTCTTTTCTTTTCTCTTTCTCCTAGCAAGACAGTCAAAACCTACAGGGGATAAGACTTCCGGTCAAGTTGTCCTTTCAATCAACCAAAAATGTGGCCGTTTTTACCGATAGCGTAGGTGTGTAAGATTGTATGTTTTAGGCAAATTATTTCATGTCTCTTCAAATTGTGTTGCCAGAACTCACCCACCACTGATGTGTCAGTCTCAAGCAAACAGTTAAAGAAAACATGAGGCCAAAATTACACAATCTCTTCCCGCAAAGAGAAAATGGGAGACTACTTCAACTGCTTCTCACAGGGCCAACACAACCTGGCAAAGAACTCCTGGTAAGAATAGTGAGGACGAAGGTACCACAGTTGACTCCTTTTTGTAAAAACTAAACTTGGGGTCTGCAGATAGCTCACTCAGTAGGTAGAGTATACACCTGATCATGTGTAAGGGCCTGGATTCAAAGCCCAGTTACCATGTGGGAATACCTACACAAGGGAACCTTCAGAAATGGTAGTCTCTGTGCTGCCTCTCCTCTCTGTCTCTCCTTCCTCTTCCCCGTCCCCCCTCTTCCCTCTCCATCTCCGTCTCTCACCCTCCATCTAAAAAGAAAAGAGGAGTCTGTAGTGTAATTCTGTAGGTATAGAGCCCCAGGGAAAAAACTGAGCGCAAACATCAGATAAAACCCAAAACATCAGGCTGTTTATCTGGATGAAGAAATATAAGAACATACACTGCGCACCGTGAACATTTCTGCTATTTCAGAAATCCAAGGGTGGCTGAGAATGTTTAGATACATGTTATTCACTACAGGAACAAATTCAAGGAAAATGTCATAGAGTCATTTACATAGTTGAAGAAAGCTTTTCACTGATGACAGAAGTGAAAGAAAGGAAGGAAAGAAGGAAAGAAAAGGAAGGAAAAAAGAAAAACTAGCACTGTTGGGCATGTCCTTAACCTGATGAAGAGGAGCTACAAACACATCTATTTACAGCAAGTCTTACTCTTTTTTTTTAATTTTTTATATATTTATTTATTTTCCCTTTTGTTGCCCTTGTTGTTTAACATTGTTGTGGTTATTGATGTCATCATTGTTGTTGGCTAGGACAGAGAGAAATGGAGAGAGGAGGGGAAGACAGAGAGGGGGAGAGAAAGATCGACACCTGCAGACCTGCTTCACCGCCTGTGAAGCGACTCCCCTGCAGGTGGGGAGCCGGGGGCTCGAACCGGGATCCTTACGCCGGTCCTTGCGTTTTTGCACCACGTGCGCTTAACCCGCTGCGCTACTGCCCGACTCCCCGCAAGTCTTACTCTTAATTCATCTTAGCACTTGGCCTTCCCAGGTCAGGACAATGCCGAGAAGGAACAACTGCCACAGCATGCAATCTGCACTGGACTTTAGAGTCAGTGAGTCAATCCAGCCTGATTGCTATATTTACATGCATTAGCCACAGACAACTAGAAAATAAAACTGAAACTAAGACTTCAATTACAGAAACACTAGACTGGAGAAGATACTAAAATAGACCTTGGCAAGTCGAACAAAGCTGGGATTTTCAAGACGCACCTCTTTGGTATTACGATTCTGTTTGCGCTAAAAATGAAGGCCCAGGGCAGACCTGAAATTCTCCACATTGGCCCAGTCTCTCTCCTCCCCTGCAAACATGGGACTAGCTCTCTGCTGTTCTTTGCTTCCCAGAGGAAGCCAATGTGGATTCCTTTCCTCTCAGTCATTCCTTGAAGGCACACCTCTGTGAGGATAAAACACCTCCACCTCTCACCAATGCGAGGACTCATATTTCACCGTGTTCTATCTCTGCAAATGATTATTCTTATCATTACTTTTCCCCTCATTTTGTTGTTCTTTAGATTAGCCTTCAGATTCCAGAAGGATCCAGAGCTTCAGGAGCTTCTTCCCCTGCTTTCCCACTAGTTTAGAATAAACCCTCCAAAGAGTCTTCTGGTTATTGGCTCTTCTGAACTTGCTAGCAAAGTTGAAAAGCAAGGATTAAACAGATCATGACAATTTCTCAGTAGCTTAACTTTAAGAGCAAAGTTTTAGAGGCACTGAAAGGAGCCAGAAGCCCCTGTTGTTGGATTTGCCTAAGAAAAAGCATGCTGACTGGGTCTTACTGCAGCCAGAACCAGAAAGCCAGCCCAAACACTTGAGGCCAGACCCCCTTGTTCTCTCTGCTCCTCTGTGATACTACGCACAAAAATATGTAAATAAAAAACAAAGGTAAGTACAATAAGCAAAAGTTTACAACACAATATCTGAAATTCAATAAAGGATAACCAGGTGAGAGACCTGGGACACAGGTTCAAGTCCCCTGGTTCCCACCTGCAGGGGGATGATTCACTAGTGGTAAAGCAGTGCTGCAGATTTCTCGCTCTACCTTCTCTCTCCTTAAAAAAAAAAAAGGCCCCTATGGGCAGTGTAAACATCATGCAGGCCCCAAGCCTCATCTATAGACAGCCATGATGAAAAAGAAAAGAAAGAAAATTACCCATAGTTAAATAATAAGCAAATAACCACTTGTGCAGGAGTCAGGGGGATAGCACAGCGCTCCCAAAGCAACAGACACTCATGCCTGAGATTCTGAGGTCCCAGGTTCGATCCTACTACCACCACAAACTAGAGCTGAGCATTCCTCTAGTAGAGGGGAAAACAAACAAAACCAGATGTGCAAATCAGATTTTTTTCCTTTTTTTGTTTTTATTTTATGAGCTCTCCATATATTCTGGTTATCAGCCCTTTGTCTAATCTGGCATATGGCATGTAGAAATCTTTTCCAGTTCAGTAGTTCCTTTTGCTGTGCAGACACTTTAGAGCCTGACATTGTCCCATTGGTTTATTTTTGCTTTTTGTCCTTGTTGGGTTCATTCCTGAAGCAAACATCATAGCATATTCTATCTATATTTTCTCTTCTATTAATTTTGTGGCTTCTGGTCTAGTATCCAAGTCTTTGACCTATTTGGGGGTCTAATCCTGTGTGTGGTGTCATGTGCTCGCTTTGTTTCATTCTTGTACATGTCACTACCCATTGTTCCCAACATTATTTATTGAATGTTCTGAACCATTTCTCACAAGTTAACTGTTCACATGTGTGAGGGTCTATTTGGGGAATCTTAATTTTACAGCACTGATCTATTTTTGTCTCAGCAGCATGCAATTTTAATTATTATAAACATGTAATATGGTTTGTAGCCAGGAAGTGTGATGCCTCCATTCTTGTCCTTTTTCTCAGAATTTTTTTTCCCTTGCCAATGCCACACAGTTTCTGGTTATAGAGAAACTTCTGAAGCATTTGTTCAATTCCCTAGGATTCGTTGGAGAGTGGGCCCACTATCAGGAAGTCCAGGCCATTGTTTCCATGAGAATCTGAGGGGGTAGAAGGCTGGCCCTTCCCCCTCCAGGTTGAGAAAAGGGCAGGTCCCCCTGACCTTTGGAATTTATGACGCTTGGACCTCCGGACATGGGCACCTTTCTACACATGCCACTCCTCCCCCCTTTTTAAAACAAAAGCAACAAATTACTGTGTATGGCTAACTTGAAAACCAGCAGTAAACATCCTGATTGCTCAGCTGCCTCCCCCCACCCCAAAGTACCTGCAATTTACCTCCAGAGAAATATACACTGTAAAGTTCATCATCAAACCTTGTATGGTAACCTTTTACTTGTGATCAAATAGTTTGCAGGTCAATATATGACTGACTATACACTGTGTTGCTGTGTTTGGGTTAATGATTATCTCATCCCCTCCCCAGCAATGGGTATATCTGCTTGTCTTTACTCTTCCAATAAATGACATGCCCCTCCCTCTGAGGCCTCTCCCAGAGCTGGTTGAGTCTGCTGTGGCTTCTTCCTCTCTGTGCACATGTGCACTCCCAGGGGGCCACTCTGACCCTTCGCTACCAGTGGCCAGGGAGGTGGAGGACCCGGAGCGACAGCACACAAGGATTTAAAAAATATATTTTATTTATTTTAAGAGGCAGAGAAGAAGAGACAGAGATAAAGATACTACAGAGGGGGCCGGGCAGTGGCACACCTGATTGAGCTCACATGTTACAATGTGCAAGGACCCCGGTTTGAGCCCCCAGTCCCCACCTGCAGTGGGAAAGTTTTCCAAGTGGTGAAGCAGTGTTGCAAGTGTCTCTGTCTCTCTCCCTATCACTCCCTTCCATCTCAACTTCTGGCTGTCTATATCCAATAAATACATAAATAAATAAATGACATTTTAAGAACTGTTAAAATAATAATAATAATAATAATAAGGATACTCCAGAGCACTGCTCAGCTCTAGCGTGGTTCTAGGGCTTGAACCCAAGACTTCAGAGCCTCAGGAATGAGAGACTTTTAAAAAATTAATTGATTGATTGATTGATTGATTAATTTATTTATGTTGCTTCCAGGGTTACTGCTGGGGCTCAGTACCTGCACAACAAATCCACTGCTTCTGGTGGCCATTTTTTCCATTTTCTTGGATAGGACAGAGACATTGAGAGGGAAAGGAAGGTAGGGAGCGGAAGAGGAGAAGAGGGGCTGAGTGGTGATGCACCTGGTTGAGCGCACATTACAGTGCACAAGGACCTGGGTTCGCGTCCTCGGTCCCCACCTTTAGGAAGAAAGTGGTGAAGCAGGGCTGCAGGTGTCTGTCACTCTTCCTCCCTATCTCCCCCTACCCTCGCGATTTCTGGTTGTTTCTATCTAATAAATAATGATAATAAAAATTTAAAAGGGGGGGAGGACAATAAACACTTACAGACCTGCTTCACCAATTGTAAAGTGAACCCCTCACCCCTGCAGGTGGGGAGCCCAGGGCTCAAACCAGGATCCTTGCGCGGGTCCTTGCGCTTTGTACTATGTGTGCTTAACCCAGTGTGCCACCGCCCGACTCGCAGAATGAGAGATTTTGTGTAACCAGTATGCTATCTCCCCAACCCCTTCCCCCCAAAATAAAATTGGATTTTGACAGGAATTGTACTGATTCCGAATACTGCTCTGAATAGGATGGTCATTTTAATGATGAGGATTCAGTCAACAAGGATGGAATATCTTTCTCTTGTGTGTCTTCTATTTCCTCAAAGTCTTCAATGTGCAGGTCATTTGCCTCTTGTTAAATTTCCTCCTAGATATCTACTGCTTTTTCTTTTTTGCCTCCAGGTTTATTGCTGGGGCTAAGTGTCTGCACTAAGAACCCACTACTCCTGGTGGGCATTATTTTTCCATTGTTACTATTGTTTTTGTTGCTGCTGCGACTGCTGCTATTGCTGAGTAGGAAAGAGAGAAATAGAGAGAGGAGGGTAAGAGAGAGAGGTGGAGAGAAAGACAGACACCTGCAGACCAGCTTCATCACCCATGAAGCAACCTCCCTGCAGGTGGGGAGCTGGGGCTCGAACCGGAATCCTTCTGTGCCTTCACGCTCTGTGTGCTGAACTCACTGCTACCACCTGGCCCCCATCTAGTTCTTTGTGATGTGATTGTAAATGGAATTGATTTGCGGATTTATTCCCTATTTTTTGTATACCAGTTTGCTAGGCTAGTGTGGGGGTGCCTCTCCCAGGGCGAGTGCTCTCTGGGTTGGAGAGAACACGGCTGGAGGCAGCCGGGGCTACTGCTCACTCAGCGACGCTAGAGAGATGACCCAGGAACCGAGCTGGTGGTGGCAAGGCGGTTCAAATTCTTTATTCATCCCTGCACCCAAACTCTTAAAGGCCAGAAAACGGAAGTGGCAAGTCGGAAACGGAAGTGGCAAGTGGGAAACGGAAGTGGCTTGACAATGCCATACATGGTTAGGAAAGGGGCGGGGAAAGGTAAAAGGGAGCTGGGAAAGGTAAGAACTTCCTTGGCAACTATTGCAGGGATTTAACCGGTAGGATTAATAATACCCTGTGGGCAGAGAGGGTCTTGAGGGTAGAAAAAGAAGGTATCAAATGAGCAGAATGACTTAAGGGAGGAGACCTTAAGTCATTTGTTGGACAAAGCAGAGCATTGATATGTAGATAATAAGAGAGTGGGCCATTGTACCAAGGAATGCAGTGTGAAGGAGGGGAGAGCCGGCTTAACGTTTTAAGGAATGCCGAGCCCCTGCAGACAGAAAAATGCAAGGTCTGTGGAGACAGGGAGTAAGGTAACAGGGAGGCAGAAAACTGAGGTCCGTTTCTCTCCCAAGCTCGACCTCAGAGAGAGAGAGTCTGGCAGGGAGATTCGTTTCCTCAGTTGCCCATTATTCAATGGGAAAAACCTCACCACACTCAACCTGGTTCTCACAGTATTCCCAGCACCAGTTTTGTAGCCTGCCATCTTATTTTATTGCCTAATAAGAGTTTTCTGTTAAGATTCCTTTTGATGTATAATATTGTGTCACCTGCAAATAGTAAAAGTTTTACTCTTCTCCCAACTTGGATTCCTTTTATTAACTTTCTTTCTGTCTAATAGCTATGACTAGAACTACTGATGATATGAAATTACCAAATTTTAGCAACTGGATAGACTTTTTTTTTTTTTAACCCCGCGCCCTCCTCCCCGGATAGACTTATAATATGTGGTTATAATCTGAATTATGATACGTTTGTAAGCAGGCCTCAATAGAGGACAGAAAGACTGAAACTATAGTGAAGGGTTACGAATGTGTAGAAGGGCTGAGATAGTGCAGGTGGTTAGTACAGGCTGACCTCCACTGGGTGTACAAGTAGAGATGATTAAAAACAAAAAAGGAAGGAAAAATCCAAGTAGAGATGATGATGGTCAGCTTGAACTTTGACTGAGAAGGCAGCTTCTGCCCTCCTTAAAGGTACTCCCCCTGCCCCTCAGCTTAGCTGAGGCGAAACTTTCCCAGACACAGCAGTGCAAGAAAGATTACAGCAACTAAAGCAATCAGACCCTGAGCAGTGGGTCCAAGCCCCAGCCTTTGACCTTGCAGCCTCTGCTTCTGTGATGATGCTTTTTGCTCTGAAGCCTGCGCCCCCTCTATCACCCTGTACTGTCCTTTTGTTTGGGGCCAGAATATCAAAATGATCTGAGCTCCTGGCCCGAGCTTAAAGAAAAGGCTCCTTTTTCCCTCCACCCACTTCAGCTTCAGCCATCTTGATTATTAACAGAGTTTCTTAACACATAGACAATTTTGAGTAATACTGGTGATAGTGGACAGCCTTGTCTTATTCCTCATCTCAGATAAAAGGCTTTCAGTTTCTCACCAGTAAGTATGATACAGATTTCTTATATACACGGTGTACTACATTATTATTATTTTTAATACTTTCTAATCATAATAAGGTATTAAATCTTATCAAAAGCTTTCGCTCCATTTGTTGAAGCCATCTTGTGGTTCTGACTTTCCTATAGTTGGTATGCTGGACTACATTAATTGACTTGTATATGCTGAACCATTCTGGCATCTCTGGGAAAAATCTTTACTTGAGCTATAATGTACAACATCTCCATCAAACAGATTGTTTTCATCCAAGAAGATATTTAGATGTCCAACAAGCATATGGAAAATTGCTCAAAGACATTGATTATCAGAGAAATGTAAGTCGCCAGTAAGGAGATACCACTTCACACCTGTGAGAATGTCACACACTAGAAAGGAAGAGGATAGAATCGGCATGTCATCTGCTCCAGCCCATGTATGCGATTCCCTCAAATTACTAAAATTGGACCAGGCAAGTCCTCTCCTAGCTATTCATCTGAAAAATGCAAAACCACCTATCCAAAGAAATCTATGCACACCTATCTTCACAGCAACACTACTTGTAACAACAGCCAGAATCTGAAGACAGCACAAACATCCAACGACAAATGAGTAATGAAGGAAGTTGTGGTCTACATACACAATGACCTATGACTCAGGTTTTAAAAACTGGAAAACTGGGAAATGTTATGCATGTACAAACTATTGTATTTACTGTAAAACATCAATCCCCCAATAAAGAAATTTTATTATTTATGTTCCCTTTTGTTGCTGTTGTTGTAATTGTTGTTGATGTTGTCGTTGTTGGCTAGGACAGAGAGAAATGGAGAGAGGAGGGGAAGACAGAGAGGGGGAGAGAAAGACACCTGCAGACCTGCTTCACCGCTTGTGAAGTGACTCCCCTGCAGGTGGGGAGCCAGGGCTCGAACTGGGATCCTTACGCTGGTCCTTGGCGCTTTGCGCCACCTGCGCTTAACCCGCTACACTACCGCCTGACCCCCCCCCCACCAATGAAGAAATTTTACAAAGCCAATCAAGGGAATCAGGCAGTAGCGCAGCGGGTGAAGCACAGATGGTGCGGAGCACAAGGACTGGTGTAAGGATCCCGGTTTGAGCCACGGCTCCCCACCTGCAGGGGAGTCGCTTCACAGGCAGTGAAGCAGGTCTGCAGGTGTCTTTCTCTCCCCCTCTCTGTCTTCCCCTCCTCTCTCCAGTTCTCTCTGTCCTATCCAACCAAAACGACATCAACAACAACAATAATAACTACAACAATAAAACAAGGGCAACAAAAAAGGAATAAATAAATAAATTTTTAAAAAGCCAATCAAAAATAAACGATGGGATTTTTTAATTTTCCTACATCTTAGATGCAACTGAAGGAGTCATGTTCAGTCAGACAAGCCAGATAGAAGGATGACTACAGGATGACTTTGCTCACAGGGGAGGCTTAAGAAGCAAAGAAAGGGAAAACATGAGGTATACTGTAATTCGCTATGGCTTATTGCAGTCTATTCAAGGACTCTAACAGGGAAGATAGAAGGGAGGATGAAATAGGATTGAGCATTCAGTGTCCCATGGTGGAGGCAATGACAAGCTGGCAAGGCTGCGGTTGCTGACACCATCGCATGGGGCACTATCTTATGGGGCAATATGAAATAATGCCCATGTAATGACTGTCATATAAATCACTGGCTTCCCCCAAATAAAATTATAAAGCAGGAAATCAGAAAACGTGACCTACAATGGGGAGAAAAAACAACAAATGATGACAGTGATGGATTCATTAGGAGACAAAGATCATAGAAACAACAGTTAGAAACACAGGCCATATAATCAGGGGAGAGGAAAAGCATGGAGAGGAGAGGGAAGAGATCAAAGATACAACACAATAGGAACTCCAACCCCTCCAACACAATAGGAACTCTCCAAAATAAAATATAAAAGAATCTTTTAGAAAGTGGAAATACTCATCAGTGTCCAGTTGTACCAAGTCAAGCACTCAATACTCAAGTAACTGATGGCTAAAGAGTGAGTTGGGGAGTCGGGCTGTAGCACAGCGGGTTAAGCGCAGGTGGCACAAAGCACGAGGACCGGCATAAGGATCCCGGTTCGAACCCCGGCTCCCCACCTGCAGGGGAGTCGCTTCACAGGCGGTGAAGCAGGTCTGCAGGTGTCTCTCTTTCTCTCCTCCTCTCTGTCTTCCCCTCCTCTCTCCATGTCTCTCTGTCCTAGCCAACAACGACAACAACAATAATAACTACAACAATAAAACAACAAGGGCAACAAAAGGGAATAAATAAATAAATACTTAAAAAATAAAAAAATAACTTAAAAAAAAAAGAGTGAGTTGGATTAAGTGAGCAAGTTATGTTCCCAATTTATAATGTGATGATGACTTTAAACTTCGATTCGGTGAGTGCTAAAAGTTCTGTAGAATGCTTAGGAATGGTGATTTTGAGGAGTTTGCTTCTCTTTCCTTGGATATCAAATTGTATTCTCCGCTAATGCATCACATTGTTTTCAAGGAAAAGGGAGCACTTGCAATCACAAAAACATTCTTAGTATTTGGGTCCTTGTTACTAAGGCTCAGAAAACAGAAATGAACTTCCCTTCTCGCAATTTCTCTTTCCTATCAAATAAATGAATGTTTTCTTTTTAAAAAGAAAATAATGCAATAAAACATTTTTTTTTAAAAAAATGAGCATCCTATATGAAAACATTTGCTGCTGATATTGCAGAACATGGGGGGGGGGGAGTAGAGAGAGTACACACATGTGATGCCAGGGACTGAACTTGGGACCTCATGCTTGCAAATCCAAAATATTACCACCTATACCACCACCTCCTAGGCTACAGTAAACTTTAAAACTTAAGACAGTGCCAAGTAGTGCCTCTTTAAAATTCCTGATTAGGGCCAGAAAAACAGCAAACGAGGAATATCCCAGGTTTGAGTCTGGCCCCCAGTGCATTGAAGGAAGCGTTGGAGTTGTGGTTGCTCTCCTTCTCTAGCTAGTGAGCTATCTGAGAAAGTCAGCCTGGAGAGGTGAAACGCAGGGATGACAAAGAAAAAAATCAAACCACTCCTGTTTAATTGAACATAGTCAAAACTCTTTTGTTCTTTCTTACAAAAAATGCACAGGAGGGGAGCCGGGCAATGGCACACTGAGTTAAGTGCACATAGTACAAAGCTCAAGGACCCACAAAAGGATTCCAGTTCTAGCCTCCGACTCCCCACCTTTCTCTTGTTTTCTTTTTAAAAAATATTTATTTATTTATTTTCCCTTTTGTTGTCCTGGGGTTTTTTTTGTTATTGTTATAGTTATTATTGATATTTGTTGGATAGGATTATTGATGATTGTTGGATAGGACAGAGAGAAATGGAGAGAGATGGGGAAGAAAGAGAGGGGCCTTTCTCTCTCCTTTTCTATCTTCTTCTCCCCTCTCAATTTTCTGCTATCCAATCATGTCGGGCTGAGCTTCACTGATGGGAGACAAGACGACCAGGGATTCGTGGCTGAGCTGTAGGCAGTATCTCTTTATTCATGCAGGACGCAGCACAATCTCAGCCAAGCTAAACTAAAACTAAACTAAATTAAAATGAACAATACTGTCCTTATATATATACTTTCCAAGTAGGGTGTGAACAGGATGTGACGTAGAGAGGGTGGAGAGAAAAGTGACTGGTGCAAATCAGGGTGTGACAAGGAGAGGGGGCAGAGTAGGCGAGAATTCTACCACTGAATCACCAGTGCCCTGGAGGGAGGGTGGTGCTTTAGGTAAATGTAAAAGTGATTTATGTAAATAGACCACAGCTTTGAGTGAGATCAAACCAATCCCATACATGCATACCAGTGCTTGGTGAAGCAGAAGCCAGGGGGAGCTGGCATACTACCCAACACAATCACAATCACAATCACACAATCACACACAGGAAGGAAGGAAGGAAGGAAGGAAGGAAGGAAGGAAGGAAGGAAGGGAGTAAGGATGGAAGGGAGGAAAAAATGGCCTCCAGAAGTAGTGGATTTATAATGCAGGCAACCAGCCCCAGTGATAACTCTGGAGGCAAAAAAAAAACAAACAAAAAAACCCCACATTAGAGACTTGTAGCTCAACTGTTTTGTTTTTGTTTGTTTCTAATTTGCTGCTGATAGTGCAGGTAGGTTTAATGTGCTGTGTAAGCTTGTCCTAATTCCTGAACAGTTTATGCAGTGCTACACTGCCAAAGTTAAAAGTAACAGAGGGGGGAGTCGGGCGGTAGTGCAGCAGGTTAAGCGCACATGGCGCAAAGCGCAAGGACCGGCGAAAGGATCCTGGTTCGAGCCCCGGCTCCCCACCTGCAGGGGAGTCGCTTCACAGGCAGTGAAGCAGGTCTGCAGGTGTCTGTCTTTCTCTCCCCCTCTGTCTTCCCCTCCTCTCTTCATTTCTCTCTGTCCTATCCAATAATGACGACGTCAATAATAACAACAATGCGAAACAACAAGGGCAACAAAAGGGAAAATAAATACGTATTTTAAAAAGAGTCAAAACCTCTTTAAAAATATATATATAAGTAACAGAGGAAAATACAGTTGTTTATATAAAAATAATGACATAGTATGAGGTTTAATACATGCTGGGTAAAATATGCAAAAAAAAAAAAAAAGAACAAATAGCACAAAGACTTGTAGAAAGAAATGGGAGTCCACTGCTCTAAGGGCTACAGGGACTTTGTCATCCTCAGGGAACCTCATTTCCCCAAGTTGAGTTTTGTAGGTATAGAGAGAAGGTGTGTGTGGTGGAGGACCTGGGGTAGTGGAGACATCGCAACACCTAAGCTTCCCTCAGTGCCATAGTACTCTCACCTGGTGTGCCAGGACTCAAGTTTGGGCCATGCACACAGCAAAGCAGGTGCTCTCCAAGGTGAGCTATGCCACTGGCCCCATAGGGTCTTGGCTTTACTTGAAAAATGCTGTGGTTAATTCCAAATAAGGCTTCTATTTAGCTTCATGCTGGAGGTATAATCAAATGCAATATGGAAATAACCAGGGAAGACAAGCATAGCATTTGAAAGGGGGAAGATAAAAGGTATTTGTTACAGAAGATTGCGGAGAAAACCGTAGGGATTCATGAATAAGCTATTGGAACTTACACGTGCATCATGTAACCTGCAGAATATATAAGGTCATCACACACAACTGCATCTGTTACTACCCATGGACACTGAGAAATTGACACCTGTGTGAATGTCACACATTAGAAAGGACATAAATAACAAGTGCAGGTGATGATGTGGGGGGGGGAGAATCCTCCACTGCTGGTGAAAATGCAAATTGGTCCAGTCCCTGTGGAGAACAGTCTGTTGAGTGCTCAGAATTTACCATGAGATTTGACAACACCTCTCCTAGGCTTCTATGCAAAGAATGTAAAAACACCTATCTGAAAACAGCATGTTCAACTATACTTGTTGCAGTGCTATCTGTAATAGGAAACCTTTTGCTATAATCCAAATATGTATCAATATATGTGTAATTTTAAAAGTTGTGATCCTTATACATAATAGACCATTACTCATCTGTGAGAAAAGATGAAGATATTCTCTTTGTACAACTTGGATGAAAACTGAAAGAATCATGTTAAGTGAGAGAAGTCAGAAGTAGAAAGACGAACATGGGATGATCTCACTCATGGAACTTAAGAAACAAAGCAGGGCAAAACAAGCTGGAACTTGAATTAACTGTAGGAGATGTGAAACTGCACCCCTGTGACAACAACAGTGATTAAAAATAAACATTTAGAATAGGATACAAAAATACAAAGTACACACTCTCAGTGGTAATGTACCCAGTAGGGCAGTTGTGTTCTAATTCATGAGAATCCAGGTTCAAGCCCCTGGGCCCCACCTGAAGAAGGGAAGCTTTATTAAAAGGTGGAGTGGTCTATCAGCGCTCTCTCCCTCTCCCGCTCCCCCTCCCCCTCCCCCTCGCCTCCCCCTCCCTCTCTCTTTCAATCAGCAGGCAAAGAAAAAAGAAAAAAGGTCACCAGGAGTGGTGGAGTTTTCCTGCAGGCTCTGAGCCTCAGCTATAATCTAGAAGACAAAAAAGAAAAGCAAAATGACAAAGTTAAAACACTTGCATATAACATCCAAAAAAGTTTAAATGAAAAGGAAAATTTTGGCAACAGGTTTGCAAGAAGAAAAAGAGAAAAAGATAACCTCAGAACAAACGCAGGACTTGTATGCCTGAGGTATGTGTCAGAATGGTGCTCTGATGTCTCTCTTTTCCTATCTCTCATATGACTCAATACAAATAAATCCTTTTTTAAGGGTAATCTGCAAAGCATTGTTAGATGAAATCGAGGTGACCACATAACTGGAGAGAGATTCCATGTTCACATGGCCGATGTCTTAGTTCTCCTAATCTTGATCAATAGCTCTAGTGCAATACTAACAGGACCTCAGAATTCTCCTTTGTAAAATTTGACAGAATGATTCTTAAAAGTATGTAGAAATGCAAAGAATGTAGAATAATGCAAATAAAATTAACAAAGAAAAATAATGATCATACTCATTTAAAGATAGCATGTAAGCATGGTAATCAAGATGGAGTAATATTGGTATTAATTTAAATATCAAACAGCATGTAGTATATAAGGCAATTAAGTGGGAAAAGGATAACAACTTTAACAAATGGAAGTTATCCAAACATAGGCAGAACGGTCATGACCATTACCTATCACCACATAACACCATGAATTACAGGGCTGGAGAGACAGCATAATGGTGATGCAAATGACTTTCATGACTGAGGCTCAGAGGTGCCAGGTTCAATCCCCAGCACCACCATCAGCGAAAGCTGAGCAGTGTTCCGGTAAAATAAATAAAAATGAAACATGCACCAGAAACCAGTTGTAGACTTAAATGTAGGAGCTAGAATTGTAATGTGCTATAAGAAAGCTTAAGAAGTTTGAGGGTTGGGGGTCGGGCGGTGGCGCAGTGGGTTAAGCGCATGTGGCGCAAAGCGCAGGAACCGGCGTTAAGGATCCCGGTTCGAGCCCCCCGCTCCCCACCTGCAGGGAGTCGCTTCACAGGCGGTGAAGCAGGTCTGCAGGTGTCTATCTTTCTCTCTCCTTCTCTGTCTTCCCCTCCTCTCTCCATTTCTCTCTGTCCTATCCAACAACGAATTGCGTCAACAAGGGCAATAATAATAACCACAACGAAGCTACAATAAGGGCAACAAAAGGGGGAAAAAATGGCCTCCAGGAGCGGTGGATTCATGGTGCAGGCACCGAGCCCAGCAATAACCCTGGAGGAGGAAAAAAAAAAAGTTTGAGGGTTGCAACAAAATCAATAAAATACCTAGGAGTAAAGCTGACCAAAGAAGTGAAAGACTTGTATACTGAAAACTATGAGTCACTCTTCAAGGAAAGAGAAACTGATACCAAGAAATGGAAAGACATCCCATGCTCATGGATCAGAAGAATAAATATCATCAAAATGAATATTCTCCCCAGAGCCATAAACAAATTTAATGCAAAAACTATCAAAGTTCCACCAAGCTTCTTTAAGAGAATAGAACAAACACTACAATCATTTATCTGGAACCAGAAAACACCCAGAATTGCCAAAACCATCTTGAGGAAAACAAACAAACAGAGGCATCACACTCCCAGATCTCAAACTATATTATAAGGCTATCATCATCAAAACAGCCTGGTACTGGAACAAAAATAGGCACACAGACCAGTGGAACAGAACTGAAACCCCAGATCTAAACCTCCACACCTATGGACATCTAATCTTTGATAAGCGGGCCCAAAGTATTAAATGGAAGAAAGAGGCTCTCTTCAATAAATGGTGCTGGGAAAACTGGGTTGAAACATGCAGAAGAATGAAATTGAACCACCTTATCTCACCAGAAACAAAAATCAAGTCCAAATGGATCAAGGACCTGGATGTCAGACCGGAAACTATCAAGTACTGAGAGGAAAATATTGGTGAAACACTTTCCCACCTAAACCTCAAGGACATCTTGGATGAAACAAACCCAACTGCAAGGAAGACTAAAGCAGAAACAAACCAATGGGACTACGTCAAACTGAAAAGCTTCTGCACAGCCAAAGAAACTATCACACAAACAAAGAGACCCCTCACACAACGGGAGAAGATCTTCACATGCCAAACATCAGACAAGAGACTAATCACCAAAATATACAATGAGCTCAGCAAACTTAGCAACAAAAAAGCAAATGACCCCATCCAAAAATGGGCAGAGGATATGAACAAGATATTCACTTCAGAGGAGATCCAAAAGGCTAACAAACACATGAAAAACTGCTCCAGGTCACTGATTGTCAGAGAAATTCAAATAAAGACAACACTGAGATACCACCTCACTCCTGTGAGAATGGCATACATCAAAAAGGACAGCAGCAACAAATGCTGGAGAGGCTGTGGGGACAGAGGAACCCTTCTGCACTGCTGGTGGTAATGTAAATTGGTACAGTCTCTCTGGAGAGCAGTCTGGAGAACTCTCACAAGGCTAGACATAGACCTTCCATATGACCTAGTAATTCCTCTCCTGGGGATACACCCCAAGGATTCCATAATGCCCAACCAAAAAGGTATTTGTACATCTATGTTCATAGCAGCACAATTCATAATAGCTAAAACCTGGAAGGAACCCAGGTGCCCAACAGCAGATGAGTGGCTGAGAAAGCTGTGGTACATATACACAATGGAATACTATGCAACTATTAAGAACAATGAGCCCACCTTTTCTGACCCATCTTGGACAGAGCTCGAAGGAATTATGTTAAGTGAGCTAAGTCAGAAAGATAAAGAAGAGTATGGGATGTCCCCACTCATCAACAGAAGTTGAGAAAGAAGAACAGAAAGGGAAACTAAAAGCAGGATCTGGTTAAATCGAGAGCAGGGCACCAATGTAAAAACCCTGTGGTGAAGGGGAGGGTGGCCATTGGGCTTCCCGGCGTGGGGGGGGGCAGGCGTGGGTGGTGGGGATGGGACACAGTCTTTTGGTGGTGGGAATGATGTTTATGTACATTCCTATTAAAGTGTAAACATATAAACCACTATTTAATTAATATGAGGGGAAAAATTGATCCTATGTCTAGAACTTCTTAAACCACAGACTGAGTCTTGTTAATACATAGGCTGTCTTTGATATGTTGACTCTCTCAAAAGCCTAAACCAGGGAGAACAGAAGCAACCGGTAGCACAGCTATATACAAGATGCTGGGTATTATACCCCAAACCCTAACAAAGGGACTTTCCAAAGCTAACCAAATCACCAAATAATGTGATGATAACAATAACTGTCCATTGTCTTCTTGAACCCTAAGACAACAGGAATCTCACATTTCCACTATAGAGCCTATATTTCTCCCAGTCCTGGAACCTTAGGGTGGGGCCCACTTTCCTGCATGCTGCTCTCAATTCAAATCAAATAATATTGCATCCGCTGACTGCAACCTAATCAACGCAACGAGTGCCACCCCAGCATGCTTCACTTCAGACTGTGAACAGAGACTTCAGGTGTGGAATGACAACCCTTCAGCTTCATCACTCGGGTGAGACCTTTCCTTTCATAGTATTCTCTAATTCCATTCCAGGTGGTCCACTCCCCAACAAAGTCCCCAGACCTAGATATAGTCCAGGTCCCCTGAGATAGAGCATAGGTTCACATGTGCCATTAATAAACTAGGGAAAAATATATACCTGAAAGCAGAAGTACACAAGAGCATTCAGGGAATACCCCCAACACTTCATCTGCACTATTCCAGTCTTTAGGTCCATGATTGTTCAACAATTTGTTTGGCTTTGTATGCTAACTCTCTTTTCAGCCACCAGGTTCCAGATGCCAGCAAGATGTCGACCAGACTTTCCTGGACAGACAACCCCATCAATGTGTCCCGGAGTTCCGCTTCCCCAGAGCCCCACCCTACTAGGGAAAGGGAGAGGCAGACTGGGAGTATGGATCATCCAGTCAACGCCCATGTTCAGCGGGGAAGCAATTACAGAAGCCAGACCTTCCACCCTCTGCAACCCACAACGACCCTGGATCCATACTCCCAGAGGGATAGAGAATGAGAAGGCTATCAGGGGAGGGGATGGGACATGGAGATCGGGTTATGGGAATTGTGCGGAACTATACCCCTCTTATTCTATGGTTTCGTTAATGTCTCCTTTCTTAAATAAAAATATATATATAAGTGAGGGGAAAAAAAGAAGTTTGAGGGCTGGTGTGATCCTTCACATGGGTGCGGTGCATCCCATGTTCACACTCTGGTACTGCATGGGAACATAACAGCAGCAATAGAGGAAGTGCCTGGGCTGCAGTGCTTTTCTGTTCCTCTCTGACTGGAAAAGCAGTTGGGAGTAGGGTGAGACTGTGCAGGCACAAGGACCTGGCTTCACAAAATAAGAAGAAAGAAAAAGGCTTGACTGACTTTGAACAGGAAAAAAAAATTTAATAAAACACAGTAACCACAGAATATAAGACAAAGTGGTGAGTTTGACTTCATTAAAGTCAAGGAGTTTTCTCTTCCAAAGTGACTGCTCAGCCAGAGGGAGAGAAGTAGTAGACAAAGGACATATCTGCTAAGGGACTCCTTCAAATAGCACCGCAATAATGAAAGGCAAGGAACCTTAATTTTCAATTGGGCAAAATATTTGGACTCTCACTTTACCAAATATGCCAGGAATCTCACAGATTTCTTATTGAGTGGAAGTAAAACAGCAAACAATAAAACACATGTGCCATGACTGCATTCACAGAATGCTTTTGAGAAAACAAGCACAATTACGCAATATTGAACAGACATGCACATATGGGTGGTGGAGTCTGCAGCAGAGACATGGGTGCTGTGATCACACAATTCAGAACAGCCACTTCTTCTGAGAAGAAGAGAGGCCATTGGTGTGGGGGGAGGGGTGCTAGTGTTCTATTTCTTTTCCAAGTCACTGTTACAAGAACAGGGGTGCTTGCTTTTTTATAAAATTGATGAAAACAAAAAAAATTTTAATGTTAAGTAACTATGAACAGAATAAAAATAAAAAGTGGAAATTATCAGCCAGAAGAGAATACACGTCCACCACTGTGTCCTAGAGCCCCGCATCTGCAGAGCCCCGCCCCACTAGGGAAAGAGAGGCAGGCTGGGAGTATGGATCCACCTGTCAACACCCATGTTCAGCAGGGAAGCAATTACAGAAGCCAGACCTCCCACCTTCTGCATCCCACAATGACCCTGGGTCCATACTCCCAGAGGGATAGAGAATAGGGAAGCTATCAAGGGAGGGGATGGGATACAGAGTTCTGGTGGTGGGAATTGTGTGGAACTGTACCCCTCTTATCCTATGTTTTTTGTCAGTGTTTCCTTTTTACAAATAAAAATTTACAAAAGGGGGGAATATGGGAACATTAGTACATACATGAAAGTGAACAAAGAGTGGCATCAGGGAAAACGGGAAATAGAGAGCTCCGAAAACACAACCATGTCACTGACTGAAATGCTCAGTCAAGTTTGCAGGCTCTGGAACTAGTCTAATGTGTACCACAGGCAGAGGAAAGGTTAGTGAAGACAGCTGAAGTGTATTAAGAAAGTACCTACCTACCAGCTTCCACTCTCCAGATCATTAGTGGCCATGAGGATAATTTCTGGAACCATCCGTTCCACCCCAGTTCCATGGCTGCCAGTTCTTAGCAACATCGCCCCGCCAGATATTCGTCGGGATGCGGCATCATCTAAGTTCATTTCCCACGTCTGCGCTCGACTGGACCTGCCAATATACGCGGATATCTTCACCCACCCTGTCCAACGCTTGACGTCTCGTCACCCAATCTGGTCCCCTACGCCTTCACTGAACTTCTCTGTTCCAGACTCTTGGAAACAGAGCTGGCAGTCAGCTGAGGTAAAGAACAAACACCTCATGACAGACCCCTGCAAGTGTAAACCCGGCTTTGACCTAGCACATTATGATCGGGCCCTCCTCAATCGCTATCGAACAGGCCGTGGCCGGTGCGCCGCTATGTTCCATCGCTGGGGAGCCAGAGATGACCCGAACTGCCCCTGCGGCTCCAGACAGACTATGACCCACATAGTCAACGACTGCCACCTCTCCAGATTCAAAGGAGGTCTCGAAACTTGACATCAGGCTCAACCTGACGCTGTTGACTGGCTACGGAAGAAGGGCAAACGCTAGAAGAAGAAGTGGCCATGAAGACGGTGGCCAACATTCCCATTGCAGGTTTGCTAGTGCTAACAGGAGTAGCATGGGCCTTAGTCTCATTCACTAGGACTAAAGGCAAACATACCGGCCAAAGGAAATTAAGACAAGAAACAAAAACAATCAAACAAAAAGCACAGTAACAACAGACATCAAGGAACAGAGATAAAAGGCAAGAGAAACTGAGAATCATGGGAAGGAGAAGGATTGATAACAGAAAGCACATGGGATAAGGGCTTTCAAATCTTCATCTGGCTGTGAATCAAGAGGCGTATGCCATGGTTAGCCAAAAGCTTCAAAGTTGCCTGTAAAGTCTCTAAGCTTCCAGCTCTGAGTGACTTCCAGGCTACTGGCATTTAGAAGAGCTTTCTAGAAGGCCTGGCTAAGAGTGGATTCATACCGCACACAAAGGCATCCATTTCCCTTTTTGATTTTTCTGGTTTTTGGCTCTAGGCAGTTTAGAAAACACTGGCAAATACTATCTGGCCACCACTGAAATACAGATTTATGACTATACATAACAAAAAATAAAACTTCACGAAAATAATTTAGAGGAATCACTGAGCATTCTTTTTAAAATTTTTACTTATTGGCTAGAGACAGTCAGAAATTGAGAGAGAAGGGGAAAATAGAGAGGGAGAGAAAGAGAGAGAGGGAGAGAGAGAGAGAGAGAGAGAGAGAGGGAGAGAGAGAGACCTGCAGCACTGCTGCACCATTTGCAAAGCTTTCCCCCTGCAGGTGGGAACCAGGGGTTAGAACCTGGGTTCTTGTGCATCATAACATGTGTGTTCAACCAAGTGCGCCACCACCCAGCACCATTACTGAACAGCCTAATGACCCACAGCAAGCAGCAACCACCACCTTAGAGAGGGGAGCATCGATTACCACAGCTGCCACATCTTGCTGAGTTCAACAACAGCAAAAAGCAAATATTATCAGGCATGCAATGAAATCAGGAAATATATCCCATTCACGGAAAAAATACATAACAAAACTTATCCCCTAGGAAGCCTAGACACCAAACTTGATAAACAAAGAAATTAAACCAACTGTTCAGAATATATTCAAAGAGGTAATAAAAACCAAAATAAGTAAATGGGACCAGGAGAATGATGTCTCACCAAATAAAGAGTATCATTAGTAATGACAGAGAAGCTATAAAAAGGGAACCAAATGGGAATTCTGGAGTTGAAAAAGTATAATAACTGTAATGAAAATGTCATGATTCAGTTGTGGGTTTGACCTGGCAAAAAGTCATACTCAATACCAGGTCAATGTGTTCATCTAATGAGAGGATCAGAAAGACAAAAGAAGGGAGAAAGTGAGCAAAACCCTAGAGATTGGGTGGGAGGGATGCCATCTTATTTAACACCTGCCTTACTAGGTGCACCAGCAGAGCAAACAGAGACAGGGGTGGATCTCGGTATTCCTACAGTTCACCAAATTACAGGTGGGATAAACTCTAAGAGTGTCTCATGGGGATAAATTAGCCTGAAATTGCAAAAGCCAAAGAGAGACATGTAGTTGTCAAAAGTGAGAGACAAAAAGCTCATGGTTACAAAGAATTCTCAATAAGAGTAACAGCCTATTCTCTTTTCCAACCCTGGAAGATAAAAGGCAGGAGAATACAGGTCCATGAAGGACGATAAATGACATAGTGGGCGTTGTATTGTTAAATGGGAAACTGGGGGATGTTATGCATGTACAAACTATTGTATTTACTGTTGAATGTAAAACATTAATTCCCCAATAAAGAAATAAATTAAAAAAAAAAGGCACAGGCCAACCAGATTATTACTCCTGAAAGTAAAAATGATATCAATCAAGAACTCTGATTTATTATTTGTCCTCATCAGGGACTTTACTGCGAGTGTGTGCGTGCCGTGCGTGCGTGCGTGCGTGCGTGCGTGCGTGCGTGCATGTTGATAAAGCAACAGAGACAGAAAGGGAAAAGACACCAAAGCACCGAAGCTTCCTTCAGCATGATAGTGGCCATGCTCAAGCCTGGGTCCTATGTATGACAAAGCAGGTATAATATCCAGGTGAGCTATCTTGCTGGCCCACAACCAAGAATTCTGTATCCAGGGGAAAAAAAAAAACAAAAAAACTAAGTGAAGAAGACAGGACGTGAAATAGCTCTCTTAGATAGTGCGCTGCTTTGCCATGTATGTGACCCAGGTTCAAGCCTGGCCCTCACCACATTAAAGGAAGCTTTGGTGCTATGGTCTCTTTCAGTCTATTAAAATACCAAATAAGTAAAGAATTAGATGAAGAAAACATTGAGTTATCGCCAGATAAACAAAAGCTGAAATGTTCACCTAAAAGAACATTAGAAGGAAACGGACACCAGACAGCGACTCAGTCCCTTCTAACAACTGAACAGCACACAGTTACCTACAGAGGCGAATGCAAAGATAGTACTACTGCTATCTTGGATCATAACACCTTATTTCCCTCTATTTTTTAAATGACAAATATGTAGGGCACAATAGTTGAAAATGAAAGAATGAAAATTGTCATAGGAAAAACAGTAAGCATAAGGTATCTGCCGTGGCCATACTATACACAGTTAGACGTTAAGACAGACATTCAAGAGATAAGGACGCCATACCCTGACGAACTAGCACAGCCACCAGGAAGGTAGAACAGTTACAAACATGCCCACATTCATTCGATAATAGAGTTCCAACATATATAAAGCAAAAACTGACGAGAACCATAGTAAGAGGAGTAGTAAACAGTGCTACAGAACTCTTTGGAGGGGCCTGGGTGGTGGTGCACCTGGTTAAATGCACATGTTGCTACGTGCAAGGACCCAGGTTCAAGCCCCCAGTCCCCACCTGCAGGGGGAAGCTTCACAAGGCTTCTACACATGTACCAACTACTGTATTTTACTATTGACTATAAGCCATTACTCCCAATAAAGGGAAAACAAACAAGAAAGACACAGGCAAATTGCTTTCCAAGTGAATTCTATCAAATATTTAAAGGATTGCTACCAATGTTTCTAAAATTCTTTCAAAAAATAGACAAAATTTCCAAACTCTTTCTATAAATCCAACACAGCCCTAATAACAAAGCCAGATGACAACATTAGAAAACATTAGAAAAAATAATGTATATTAATACCATTGATAAATACAAAAATAAAAGCCTTTATAGTCTGGGACATGGTACAGTGAGTACATTGCTTAATTTGCATGCATGAGGTCCTGGTTCAACCCCAGCATCACATATGCCAGTGTGATGCTCTGGTTCTCTCTCTTTAATATTAACAAATAAATAAATCTTTAGAAAAGGAAAACTCTCAATGAAAAAAACTAAAAGAATCAAATACACCTTTAATATTATAGCACATGTGCTCAACCATGTGTGCCACCACCCAGCCCCTAGCTATATTCTAAATGATGTGGTTCAACATGCGGAAATCAATTTTTATAACACACTATATAGAATTTAAGGGACAATTTCTTGAATGGACTGGGGTTTCGGCTTACCTAGTAGAGTGAACATGTTACCATACATGAGGACCTAGTTTGTTTTTTTTTTTTTTTCTTTTTTTGCCTCCAGGGTTATGGCTGGGGCTCAGTGCCTGCACTACGAACCCACTGCTCCTGGAGGCCTCTTTTTTTTTTTTTATTTTGTTGCCCTTATTTTATCATTGTTGTGGTTATTGTTGTTGTTATTGATGTCGTTGCTGTTGGATAGGACAGAGAGAAATGGAGAGAGGCGGGGAAGACGGGGGGGGGGGGAGAGAAAGATAGACACCTGCAGACCTGCTTCACCGCTCATGAAGTGACTCCCCTGCAGGTGGGGAGGCCGGCGCTTGAATCAGGATCCTTACGCTGGTCCTTGCACTCTGCGCCATGTGTGCTTAACCCATGGTGCTACCACCCAGCCCCCCTAGGACCTAATTTTAAGCTCCCATCTCCACCTGCAGAAGGGACGCTTCAAGATTGGGGGTCAGTGCTGCAGGGGTCTCTTCTCTATCTATGCCTCTCCTACCAAAAAACATTTTTTAAAAGAAAAATAATGGACACCAGGAAGGGTGGTGTCATGTACACTGTGCCCCATGAATAACCCAGGTGGGAAAAAAAAATCCATCAATTCAACTGATGCAAAAGAAAAAACAAACTTATTTGACAAAAATCACACTGGTTTGGTGACAAAAATATTCAACTAACAGAATAGAAGAGAATTGTCTTGGAGGTCATTTGTGGAAAAACATACAGCTAACTTCATACTCAATGGTAACGGACGGAAAACTTAAGCTAGGCAACAATGAATGGCCCTATTCACTACTGTGCCTTGACACTGAGGCAGAATGTTTGTTAGTCAGGACAACTGGACAGCAAAACACATCCAAAATGAGGACAAAGAAGTAAATACCTCATGCCTTTTGGAGACTTGTATATAGAAAATCCTAAAGACCCCCCAAAATTACTAGAGTAACAAGTACGTTTTTATAAAGTGTAGCAAAACTCCATTGTACCTTCTTTTTTTCATATAGAGACAGAGGACAGAGAGAACATTGCACCGATGCATCCTTCAGTGTGGTGGCAGCCAGGCTCAAGTCCAGGTCACACACATGGCAAAGCAGCACACTGTCCAAGCGAACTACTTAACCATGCTTTATACTTGCCCTCAACAATTCAAAAATGTTCTTCGGCAAATAGCTCCATTTACAATATGAAAAAATAAGTAAGTGGGACCAGGTAGATGCCTCAGATAATAGGATACATACTTTGCTATGTGCAAGGACCTAGGTTCAATCCCCTGGCATCATATGCACAATGCATAACACGAGGTGAAGTTTCATCAACAGTGAAGCAGTGTTGAGGTCTCACTCTGGCTCTGGCTCTGGCTCTGGCTCTGGCTCTCCTCCTTTCTATCTTTATCTGCTTTATCTGATGCTTAAAGGTGAGGGAGCAGTAGAGTCCACTAGGAGTGAATGA
Source organism: Erinaceus europaeus (assembly GCF_950295315.1). Classification (NCBI taxonomy): domain Eukaryota; kingdom Metazoa; phylum Chordata; class Mammalia; order Eulipotyphla; family Erinaceidae; genus Erinaceus; species Erinaceus europaeus. The sequence continues at coordinate 3,177,908 of NC_080185.1, read as the reverse complement.
GTTATTGGGTGTGAAGCCCTAATACTCTCCAAAATTAATAAAACACTTTAAGCAAGGAGGTTCACAATTTTACACTAAAAACAGCAAGACATTACTGATATAAATTAGAGAACAAAATAGAAAGATACTTGTGTTCAGTGATTGGAAGCCTTAATAGCTAACATGACAATGCCACCAAAAGCAATCCGCAGACTCAGTTAATCCCAATCAAAATTGCATCAAACCTTTTTGATAAAAATGAAAAAACAATACTAAGAAAGTCATGTGGATTTGAATGATACCCTGGGTAGCCGATATTATACTGGAAAAGGGAAAAATTGAGATTTTTTTAAACACTGCAAAGCATTAGTCAAAACAGTGTGCTTCTGGCATGAAGACAGCTATAAAGACCACTGGAATATAACTGAGGGCCAGAAATAAACCCATTATCTGTGGCCAATTAATATTTGACAAAAGTGTCAACAATTAAACAAGGAACAGTTCTTACAACAAATGGTGACAGGACAACTAAATATCTATATGCAAAAGAATTAAGTTGAACTCCATTATGCAAGATACAAACATTAGCTCAGAGTGGATTAACAGCCCAAATATAAGAGCTAAAACTATATAGCACTACAAGAAAACATAATGACTAAATCTTCATGGCCATGGATTTGGCCATGTATTCTTAGATATAACACAAAAAGCAGTATCAACAAAAGAAGAGTAGATACATTGGAGTTCACCAAAATGAAAAGCTTCTGTGTCTTAAGGAATACCATCAAGAGAGCAAGAAGGGGCGGGGCTGTGGTGCACCCAGTTGAGCCCACAAGCTGTCATGCACAAAGACCTGGGTTCAAGCCCCCAGGCCCCACCTACAGTGGGAAGCTTTGCAATCAGTGAAGCAATGCTTCCGGGGTGGTGGTGGTGGTGGTGGTGGTGGTGGTGGTGGTGGTGGTGGTGGTGGTGGTGGTGGTGGTGGTGGTGGTGATAATGATGGTGGTGGTGGTGGTGGTGATAATGATGGTGGTGGTGGTGGTGGTGATGATGGTGGTGGTGGTGGTGGTGGTGGTGGTGGTCGTGGTGGTGGTGGTCGTGGTGGTGGTCGTGGTGGTGGTCGTGGTGGTGGTCGTGGTGGTGGTCGTGGTGGTGGTGGTGGTGGTGGTGTGTGTGTGTGTGTGTGTGTGTGTGTGTGTGTGTGTGTGTGTGTGTGTGTGTCCCTATCCCCCTTCTTTTTCAATTTCTTTCTGTCTTATCAAATAAAATAAACAGTCAAAGGCCGCTGAGATTGGTGGAGTTGTTGTGCAGGCACCAAGTCCAGTGGTGACCTTGGTGGCAATAAAGAAATAAGCAAGCAAGCAAGACGACAAGCTTCAGAACGTGAGAAAATATTAGCAAACCATGTATCTGACTAAACACCGTATTACTAACAAAATAGCAAATAAAACCAGTTAAAGACTGGGTGAAGGAACTGAAAAGATATTTCTCCAAAAGACCAACAAGCACATAAAATAATATTCCATATTATTAGTCATTAGATAAATGACTGTCAAAACCTTAAGAAGGTAGGACTTCACACCCACTAGGATGGCTATGATCAAAATTTCAAATGTGTCGACAAATATGTACAGAAAATTTGTAGTCCTGTGTACTGCTTGTGGAAATTTATAATAGTTCTGCTGATTTGAAAAATAATTAGGTAGTTTCTTAACACAGAGTTACCAGGTGACCCAGTAATTTCAGTTATTTATCCAACTAAAATTAATTTAAAACAAGTACTCAAATATCCAAACAACAATGCTCATGGCAATATTATTCACAAAAGCCAATAGGTAGAAATGCATGGCTAGATATATAAAATGTGGTATATGAATTCCACAGAATAATATTCTTCATAGTTAAAAGAAGAAAATACTAAGGGGGCTGGGCAGTGGTACACCGGGTTAAACACACATAGTAGGAAGCATAAGGACCCGAGTTTGAACCTTATTCCCTACCTGCGTGGTGGTGGTGGGGGCTTCACAAGCTATGAAGCTCATCTGCAAGTCTCTCTCCTCTTCCTCCTCTTCCCTCAATTTCTCTCTGTCCTATCCAATAAAATGGAAAAAAAAGAAAAAGGAAATACTAATATGTACTATGTTGAAACGCAGCCAGTTATACTACATGAAAATCCAGAGAGAAAGAGCAAATACTATACTATTATAATGGAAAGTGAATATTGAGACAGACAGATTAATACAGGTTTCCAGGTACTGGGGAAGGATTAGGGAGTGACTGATTAATAGATATAATGTCTCCTTCTGGAATGACCAAATTATTTTGGAATTAGAAAGCAGTGATGTTTATTTATTTATTTATTTATTTATTTAAAAAAGGAGACATTAGCTAAACCATAGGACAATAGGGGTACAACTGCACACAATTTCCACCACCAGAAGCAGTGATGTCTTTACAACAGGCTAAATATATTAAATATCACTGAAGTGTACCATTTTAAATGGCTAAGCTTATGGTCTATGAATTTTACCTCACAATTAGGAATTAATTGGCCTTGACAAAATATAAATGACAGGAGTAAGAGTATCAAGCATAATTAAATGAATAAATGACCTCAAGTTCCTTTTTTTTTTACATACACACATCTTTTTTTCAGTTCTACATAGTGTATATGTGTGCCGTATGTCACTTCTTAAATAAACTGAAATAAGAGACGGCTGTTGAAAAAAGGGAGAAAATGCAAGTGGATACACACAAAGGCACATTCTGCATCAATGCTAACCAATTAAAATTAAAATAACCAATTAAAAGTGTGCACAATTCCAAACAAAAAGCACTTCTCTGGGTGGAGAGACACTTGCTTTTGCTGCAATTACCTGGTGTTGTTTGGAGGCACACAGATTTGTAAGGAAAAGAAAGCTGTCCTTCATTCTCAGATAGGATTCTCATGGATTATCCATGGGAAAGGAAATATAATAAACTGAGAAACTGACAGACCTAGTAAGAAGTCAGTATTGATAATCAAAATAAGGCAAATTACAAGCATCAATGATTTTCCTATCTTATAACAGTTTCAGAATGTAATGGGAAAAAATCTCCATAAGAATGAAAATTATTGATAACCCAAGCATAAACCTAACAAGAAATTCCCTAAGATGAGAACGAATACTAACAGTAAACCATTCAAAGAAACCAAGCAGAAAAATCTGCAGATACTTTATTTCCACATGGCCAAACTCAGTACTGTAAAAGCGCCAAGTGGACTCTACCCAAACTAATCTAGAAATTCAGTTCACTCCCAATATTTGTCCCAACTACATTATTTACAGAACGTATCACACAGTTCATCTATATAGCTGTTCCATCTAAAAAATTCTAAAAAATATATAAAAGGATATACGTGCCAAGTATCTAGTGAAAAAGTATGGTTAATACTGGGGTAGAAATAAAGTATTAGTAACAGTAACTGGTACTTTTACATCACTTAAGTTACATCTGTTAAATTTAATCTACCCCAGTATTAACCATATCATTCACTGCTTATTTAGAAATTGTGGCATTGCAGACATTTAATTATTCCATCCATGTCACACAGTTGATAAGTTGTACAACTAAAACATGAACCAAATAGTCTGACTCCTGGGTCATAGCTATTAACTATAGTGTTTAGCTGTCACTTTCCTAATGGTGTCAAACAGAAAATAGGTATTGGTATATATCCACAGAGACATTTAATTTAATGTATCCATGAGGCTGGCACTTCAGAGAAACAGAAAAAAGCTGAACAGGAGGTGAAATTGGCCTTCCATTTGGAACAACTTAAAGTTAATCCTACCTCATTCTGAACCCCAAAATAAATTCCAGATGGTTTACATATGTAACAAAAGGAACATACTGACAAATTCGTGACAAAGGTAAATTTATCCGTTAAGCAAAAAAAAAAAAAAGCCAACTAACAGAAACACCACAAATTATGAAACAGACTGAGGAAAACATTTATAATCTATGTGCCAGAGTTAGTGCCTCAAACCACCTCCTCTAAAAGAAAAAAGAAAAAAGACAAATAAGAATAGACTATTTATAGAAAGAATCCAAACAGGCCATATAGATATTCAAATAAGCTCAACTGGACTAGTAATCAGGGAAATGCTTTTTTTGAAAAATGAAGACAATTTAAAAGATTGAGGATATCCAGTAATGGTAATACCCATTTGGAAATGAGTGTTCACTCTTGTTCTTGGCGGGAATGTCAGCCAGAAAGCCTTTTTGGCTGGTCAGTAAGTAGCAACCACTCAAATCTTAAGTGTATATTCATTTTGACTCAGCAGATTTGCTTCAATAAATCTGTCCTACTAATATATTTGCAAAGACATAGAATCACACATTTGGACCATACTATAAAACATGCATCAATGGGTAGTCAGATTATGTTTTAGTCATACTATCAAATATTATGGAATCATAAGATCTGTAAGTTATTTTATGGAAAGATATCCATGCTAGACAGTTAATAGATTAAAGCACACAGGGCGTTATATTCTCTTATTTTTCTTATGGAGAAATAAGAATCATATCCAAGAGGTGTCATGGAGGAGCAATTGCCACATTAACACTCCCCCAATCAACTAGCTAACAAAAACAGTCAGCTGAAACTTGGTCAAATTACAGGCCAATGGGAGAAAAGGGGAGAGGGAGAGATTCTCAGGACAGAACCATTCCTGTCAGCAGCTGGCACCATCTTGGTAGTTACACACAAAGCACAAGGCAGACTGCAGGACGGTGAGGAATTTCTGGGTCCTTAAGCTGCGACCTCAGGGGAAACAGGATATTGATCTGCATTCAGAGAAAATACCTGGCCAAGAACTAAAGCCATGTGATCTGCTCAGGCTGCTGCAACAAGCTTAAAAAAAAAAAATCCGTCTTCTGTTTGAGCATTCAGAAAGAAAAGAGTCTTCCCACACTATTTCCAGAAGATGGAGTACAAAATGAAGCAAGGCAGCAAGACCCTATTTTGGCATCACAGGCAATAAATTCACCCATGACATGTGGTAGAAACCCCCCCCCCGACTACCACCACCCACCTAACACAAAATATAAATACCATAGACACAGACATAAATACATACCTGCTGGCTGAATGACAGACATCATACTAAATGTGCAAGCGTAGAAGCAACGAATCAGTGATGGCTGAACTTACAATCAAAGATTTAGGGAAAAAAGGACAAAGAAATAATTCAAGGCAAATCAAGCAACTAAATATATAAACACAAATTCAAGAACTCACAGATTATTTCACCAGGGTACAAAAAACATAAAATTCCAAACAAAACTACAGGGTATGAAGGACACTTTCAGTGCAGTTCAGGCTCAAGTAGCAGGTCTATGAAGCAGACTACATTAGTGAGAATGTCAGAACTAGAAGATACACCAGCAAACTATGTGAATTCAAAGCTGTCTGAGAGGAGTTTTAGGGGGAAAAATTATGCATAAACTAGTAGGCTTCATCAGAAAGATGAATGTGGAAATTATTGGGACCCTTATTCAAAGAAATCATATTAAAACTTTTCACATCTGTCTACGTCAAAACATAGACAGCCAAGAAAATGAACGAAAACACAAGTTCCTGAATCCAAACTGAAGCACAAGACCCATCATAGTAAAACTGCAGGGAAATACTGCAGGGAAAGGAAGAAACTGCCGTGCAGAGGTATAACCACCAGGCGTGTGTCAGATTTCTCATCTCAAATCCTAGAGGAAATATTCAAAATATTAAAAATAAGAATGTGCAGCCATATTAGCGTAAGTCAGAGCTGAGCAGTGCTCTGAGAAAAATAAGTAAATAAAACAAGTGGGTAAAGAATGTGAGGTGAAACTCTAAGGAAATCTTTTTATGTGGCTCCAGAAGCTGCACTCTAGACCAATAAGAAAATTCTGTGGGGGCCAGGTGGGAGCGCAGCGGGGTAAGCACACATGGCACAAAGCGCAAGGACTGGCTCTCCCCACCTGCGGGGGGGTCACTTCACAAGCAGCAAAGCAGGTCTGCAGGTGTCTATCTTTCTCTCCCCGTCTCCCCTCCTCTCTCATCTCTCTGTCCTATCCAACAAAATCAATGGCAACAATAACAATAATGACAACAAGGGCTGTAACAACAAGGGCAACAAAAAATGGGGGAAAATGGCCTGCAGGAGCAGGGGATTCGTGGTGCAGTCACCGAGCCCTAGCGCTAATCCTGGAGGCAAAAAAAGAGAAAGAAAGAAAAGAAAAAGAAAATTCTGTGATTGACTGAAAGTTTCATAGTTAACTCAGAAAATTTATAGTTATTTCATTATCAAATTTACTAATCTATACAAATATGTGTATTTCTATAATAATAATTTCTATTATTAATTTTTATGAATGAAACTATAGATGACAGCACTTTGCATCTGTCAAATACTGCTTTTTAGTTTATGTATTGTCAAGTACTGGCATTCTGTAGTCACTTTGCTGTAACCCAGCTTCTCTTTTCAGCCTATCACCCACAAGTCCATGCCCACTTCTCTAGGGCACTTCCATCTCAAATAGCCTTTTTTTTTTTTTTTTGCCTCCAGGGTTGGTGCCTGCACTACGAATCCACTGCTCCTGGAGGCTATTTTTTCTCCTTTTGTTGCCCTTGTTGTTTTACCACTGTTGTGGTTATTATTGTTGTTGTTACTGCTGTCGTTGTTGTTGGATCGGGCAGAGAGAAATGGAGAGAGGAGGGGAAGACAGAGGGGGTGAGAAAGACACCTGCAGACCTGCTTCACCGCTTGTGAAGCGACCCCTCTGCAGGTGGGGAGCCGGGGGCTTAAATGGGATTCCTGAAGCTGGTCCTTGTGCTTCGAGTCATGTGCACTTAACCCACTATATGACCCCGCCTGATCCCCATAGCCACATTTTTTTTGTAGTAACTACCTTTAAAGTAATTTATTCTCTTATTAGTTTGATCATTACCTTTATCTCTTTAGGCCTTCAATTCATCCTTTCAAAAATAAACTTTAATATACAACACATGGGGCCTGCCTGTGTCGAAGCTAAATGCTGGCGAACTATGTTTAAAAGACTCGTGGCTCCTTTTTCTCCTATTTTCCCATCATGGTATCTAGATAAACCTGCATTTGTTTAACCCCACAGCAAAAACCCAACAGAAATTCTTACTTACTTATTACTATGTATGTCTGTATCTTGAACACTATTCAGATATGGAATTTTTTCTGCTAAAATTTCTTTCAATATGTTCTCTACTCCTCTTTCCCTCTCTTCTTCCTCAGAAATCCCAGTAACTCTGATGTTCATCTTTCTGATGGAGTCTGCTATTTCACAAAGAAGTGCTTCATTTTTTCCCAATCCTTCTATCTCTAACAACTTAACATTCACAGAGTGTGGCGGTTGTGTCTCATAGTGCTGATGTTCTCTCCACCTGATTTAACCTACCTTCTAGGCCTCTTAGCTCAGCCTAAACTGCATTCAACACTCCTTCATGCCCTGCAGTTGTTTGGGGGGTTTTGTTTGTTTGTTTGTTTTTTCTGCACTTCGTAGTTCTTTGGTGAAATGATCTGATTTCTTGAATCTGTGTCTGTACCTTAAGTTTAGTTTCTTGAATTGATTTCATAATGAGTTTTGTGAACTCTATCTCTACCATTTTTATCCAGATCTGTGTCTGTCTGGTCATTTGGAGTCTGTCATTGCTGTTTCTGTATTTTTCAATTTCCGAAGTTGGTGTGCCTTCTGTTGTTGTGCCCACAGGAGGTGCTATGGTTAAGATGTTCAATTTCCCTGTTTGTATATATGGCGGTGTGGGACGGAGGTTTTATCCTCTTGTCACCAGGCTGGTTTGATATTATTGATGTCAATAAAGGGTCTCTCTGCTGCTGTTCCAGCTTCTGGGGTATAATAGCCTCAGAGAATTTCTTTCTCCTTAGTGTTCAAAGACAAAAAAAAAGGATTTATTTTCCTAGCCAGGTATCAATGCCTGTGTAGCCCACACAGGTTTAGTTTTCAGTCAGGATTTTTTTGCCATAAATCCTGGGGATGTTTTCTCCTCCTTTTCTCAAGGGTTATTGCTGGGGCCTGATGCAGGCACTACAAATATATCACTCCTGGTGGCCATTTTTCCTCTCTTTTGTAAAACTTTTTTTTTATTTTATTTGAAAGAACAGAGAGAAATTGAGATGGGGGGGGAGACAAAGGGAAAAAGAGAAAGACACCTGCAGACCTGCTTCACCACTCATGAAGCTTCTCAGCTGCAGGTGAGGAGCAAGGGCTCACACTCGGGTCCTTGCGCATAGTACTATGTGTGTTTAACCAGGTGCTCCGCCGCCCAGCCCCCAATCCTGCAGTTCAATATCTTGACACCCCTGGGTTCACAGTTTAAGAGCCCCCAAATTCCCTACCTTCCTCCAACCATGTACCCTGTTTTGTACTCTTGAGGGTCTCTTCCTCACTCCTGACCAGGCTTGCCTGTACCTACTTGTGGTTAAGTGAGTTACTTAAAAAGTCACAGTCATAAATTGGTGAGATTCTAAATTGGTGAGATTCTAGGTGATTTTTTTAACAGCTGTTGTTGCTCTAACTCAATCTCCCCCTTGAGTGCATGCCTCAGATGCTAGTTCCTTGTCACTCAACTGCAATGAGAAGATAGCTGGGAATTGTTTTTTCTAGCTGAGCCTAACACAGGTCTTTAATTTCAGCCAAATTTCTTTTTTCCCTAATCAGGCTAGCGTGTCCTTGTGGACAGTTTAACATCCTGTTGCCTGAGTTCACAGGTTAAACACTCAGAGCTACTTTCCTGCCTCCAGCCACGAGCCTACTGCTAACTCCCAATTTGGCTTCAGTCGTCACTGAGTAAGGCTTTTTGAGTCCTGAGAATCTCTCCCTTATCCCTTTTCCAGCCACTAACCACAGGTGTTAGCACTCACCTGTGGCTTAGTTTCTGGAAAAAATCCTGGTTGTATTTTATTGAGTTTTCAGGTGATTTTCACGGCTTTTCCTAGTTGATCAGGGAGAGCAAAATGAGGCAGCTGTTGCTCCTTAGCCATGCCTCTGGAAAGGACAGCCTTTAAGAAATATGCGAATACTGAAATTATAAAAAGTATCTTTTCTGATAAGACTGCGAGGTCACAGATAAACCATAAAAATGCGCTCAAAATATGGAGACTATACAATTTTCTCCTCAACAACTCCTGGGTCATGAAAGAAACTAACAGAACCTAAAAATTACTTAGAGAAAAATAGAAATGAAAAGGCCAACTACTAGGCTTTGAGGGACGTTTACAGCAATACAGACCCACATTAACAAAGAACAAAGTACTCAAGTAAACTAACATAACAACTGAACACATTAGAATAGGGGCAACAAAAACATCAAAAAGCCAGGAGGAAGGAAACAGTCGACATTGGAGTAGAATTTGATGAAATTGAATCCAGAAATGAAATCTGAAGATTAATGTAACCAAGAGCTGAATCTTCGAAAGGATAAACTACTGGGTAGACGCGCAAAAAGAAAGAGAGAAAGGTATGACTACCACAATCAAAAATAGGAGGGGTGAAATCACAACTGAAGATGAGGAGATACAAAGAATCATACGAGAATATTATGAGCATCTCCATGCAAATAAATTGGACGACCTAGACGAAATGCAGACATTCCTAGAATCATATTACCTGCCAAGCCTAACCCAAGAGACACTAGACAGCGTCAAGAGGTCAATCACTAAAACAGAAATGGAATCAGTAATAATAATAATAATAATAATAATAATATCTTTTGAATTACAAAAGCCCAGGTCCAGATGGCTTTACTAACAAATTCTATGCAATTTTCAAAGAAAATCACTGATGCTCTTCAAACACTTCTAAAGTGGAATCACTCCCAAACACATCCTATGAGGCCAACATCACTCTAATTCCCAAGGCAGGGAAGTGACTCTACCAAAAAAGAAAACTATAGACCTTTATTCCCTACTGAACATTTATGCAGAAAAACCTGAACAAAAATTTGGCAAGCTGAACCCAACAACACCTCAAGAGAATAATTCATCAAGACCTAAGTAGATTCATCCCTTGGAAAGAGGGATGATTCACCATTTGCAAGTCAATCGTAATATACCATATCAATAACTGAGATTAAAACCACGTGATTGTATCAAATGATATTGAAAAAGCACTTGAAAAGATCTAACCTCCATTAGTGATAAAAATCATTCAGAAACTGGGAACAGAAGGCCAATTCATCAGCATAATAAAGACCATTTATGACAAACCCAGAGTTAACATCATTCTCAATGGAGAAAAGCTAAAGGCTTGCCCACTAGTTGAGGAACAGAAATGATGTCCAATATCTCCACTATTATTCAACATAGTCCTGGTGGTCCTTTCCATGGAAATCATACAAGAAAGAGATATCAAAAGTTAACATATTGGAAAGAAAGAAATCAAACCGCCACTATTTGCTGAAGACATGCTAATATACCTAGAGAACCCCAAAGACTCCACCAAAAATTCTTGGAAATAAACTCAGTAAATTAGAAGGATACAAAATCAATACATATAAATCTGTGACATTTCTGTTTATATATACAAGGAGTCTGAGGGAAGATAAACGAAGGACTAAATCTCATTTACAATCAACCCCCAGAAGATAAAATAGCTTAGGGTGAATCTCATGTATAAGGTGAAGGACCTTTACAGGGGAAAATCATAGGACGCTGGTAAAAGAAACAGGGGGTAGGGGAGTTGGGCAGTAGCACAGCGGGTTAAGCACACGTGGCACCAAGTGCAAGGACCTGTGTAAGGGATCCTGGTTCAGCCCCTGGCTCCCCACCTGCAGGGGAGTCACTTCACGAGCGGTGAAGCAGGTCTGCAGGTGTCTGTCTTTCTCTCCCCATCTTCCCCTCCTCTCCATTTCTCTCTGTCCTATCCAACAACGACGACATCAGTAACAACAATAACAACAACTACAATAACAATAAAAAACAAGGGCAACAAAAAGGAAAAAAATGAAATAGAGGGGGTAGGGTCTGGGGAAGGGGTTGCAGGAGCCATGTCTGGCCAGGGAGGTGGCAAGAAGCAGCCCCTGAAGCAGGCCAAGGAGAGGGACGAGAAAGACATGGCATTCAAGCAGAAACAGAAAGAGGAGCAGAAGAAACTCGAGAAACTAAAAGCGAAGTCTGTGGAGAAGGGCCCCCTGGCCACAAGTGGAATTAAGGAATCTGGCAAAAAGTAAGCAGCTCCTTATGCCTGACACAATGGTGACTCTTACTTCCCTCCTGTTTTTAAACACTTGGATTCTCTTCCATAACATCAGCTGCCACCAAGAGTAATAATCGAAATGACTTGGAACCTGTCGTAAATTTAAGAAAAAAAAACCTTTTGTCACACACACACACACACACACACACACACACACACACACACACACTGGTTCATCTTCAGTCTTCTCATTCGGCTCAGCTCCTTGATTTACCCTCAAAAGTCAGGATAAACCCCATACAGAATGGTGCAGAAGTGTACTCTTCCATCTTTGTGCTATGCCATATTCTGTACCACCTGGAAGTAAACCAACTCATTTGAAATGGAGAAAGAAAGAAAGGAAGGAAGGAAGGAAGGAAGGAAGGAAGGAAGGAAGGAAGGAAGGAAGGAAGGAAGGAAGAAGAAGAAAGAAATAGAGGACACACAGCGATGGAAAGACATTCCTTGTTCCTGAATTGAAAGGAAAACATTATTTAAATGGTCATTCAACCAAAAGCAATCTACTTTCCCTGCAGTCCTTCCTCATCAAGACCCCAATGACATTTTTTTCAAGAAAATCAAACACATCCCAAAATTTGTCTGGATCCACAAAATAGAACAAATAGTCAAAGGACTTCTGAGAAAAAAGTAAAACAGAGCTATCATGTTCCCCAACTTCAGTTTACAACTACAAAGCAATAGTAATCAAAACTGTGTCATTGGAATAAAAAATGGACATGTGACTTAGAGGAACAAAGTTCAGAGCCCTGAAGGAAGTCACATATACAGCCACCTAATAGATGATGAAAGGGGCCAAAACATTTCAATGGGGTAAAGAAGGTCTCAACAAATGGTGGTGTAGAAAAGTAAACTAGACCACTACTTAACACCATACACACACACACACACACACACACACACACACACACACACAAAATCAAAAATCAAACTAGATCGAAGACCTAGATACTGGACCAGAAACTCTGACCTATAGGAGGAAACATGATTGAAGCATTGCAGCATCTTCATAAAGATGTACCTGGAGATAATGCCATGGACTGGGTGATAAAAACATCAAACTACACATGAATAACCAAGCAACCCAGAAAATGGGAAGAGATATTTGCACATCACACACCTGACAAGAAACCAATATCCAACATTTATAAAGAAATGATATATATATGGTGGGGGTAGATAGCATAATGGTTATGTTAAGACTCTCATGGCCTGAGGCTCCATAATCCCTGGTTCAAACCCTACCCTACCATAAACCAGGAAAGGGAAGGGGGGGAGGGGGAGGAAGGAAAGACTGGTACAGTTCAACAAAAGGAAAAATAAAATGAACAACTCAATTAAAAAAAAAAGTGGATTGAAGAAGTATACAGCTTTCTTTTTGTTTTGCTTTTTGCTTGTATACCAGAGCACTGTTCAACTCTAGCTTACGGTGGTGCTGGCGATTGAATCTGGGACCTTTGGAGCCTTGGCAAGAAAGGCTTTTTGCATAACCATTTTGATATCTCCCCTGCCCTTCTAAAAAGATACACCTGGCTCATAGACATATGAAGCAATGCTCCACTTATCGCTAGAGAAATGCGAACTAATACCACACCGAGCCGCCGCCTCACACCTGTGAGAATGGCCTGTATCAACAGATCAGGAAATGACAGGTGCTGGTGAGGTTGTGGAGAAAAAGGGACTGGTGGGAATGCAAACTGGGGCAGCCCTTTTGGAAGACTGTGTGGACAATCCTTAAATAAAAACAGAATTACGAATTACCTTACGATCCAGTAATAACCAAAGAGTGGAAGCAGCCTAAATGCACATCAACAGATGACTGACTAAAGAAATTATTGGCTATATGCTCTATGGAATACTGTTCTGCAATCAAAAAGGTGCTACTGTGTCCTTTGGGACAAAAACGTCTTGAAGTGGAGGTGATCATTCCTAGTGAAGTAAGTTAACAGATGTGAGACAAGTATTGGATGATTTCACTCATATGTGGAATCTAGAGAACTGATATGCATGTGCTTGGGGAAAAATAAATCTGTTTCTAAGACTTTTAAGAACTATGGTGGTTATCTAGTTATCTTTCGGATGGTGGGGACACTAGGCTTTCTTGATGAGTGTGATGTGGAAATAAACAACCATGTGATTCACTATTGATCACAAATTGAAAAAAACATGAGATAAATACAATATTAAAATCACATCAAGTGCCCAGGATGTTCATGTCAGAGAACCTAGAGGCCTCTAGCAAAAAGAATCAAGTCCTAGTTCACAGAAATCATTTGTGAGATAGTGTTATGCAGTTATACGGAGAGCACAAAGGAATGCCAGTGCCAGTGCCAGTGCCAATCCCTGAGAACAACTATATCTAAAATACGAGGGCAAAGTCTCTGCAAAGGAACCTGGAGGTTTATTGACTGGAAACTGGAGTGGAGCTTTAGATAATGTCTTTATGTCAAGGTAATATGGATGCCTTGGACCTTCTGTCAGGAAATGACTAAGCAGAAACTGGGTACAGCCACAAAGACATGCTTTTCACTTGCTGCTGCAGCACATGGTGAAAATGTGCTTTTCACAGCTGTACATGATCGCTACATAACGACAGCTTAACCACCCGGACCTCCAGGCTGTTGGCTTATCTGTACTGTGGAAATGGATAGAAATTTCCCTGCTTTAAACCAGCAGTCACAGCATCCATCATCCTGCTTACAGACCTTCTGTTGTGGGGGAGGAAGTGATCCTGCTGCCAAAGACGTCTAGGTTTCTCTTCTTTTGGTACCCCAACCCCTCCCTGCCCTCTGACTGCTGAGCTGGGACTATCTAGTGTAGCTGGCAGGATGCACAGGGTTATCCTTCCCCATTAGGATATGGGTCCATCAAGTCTGTGACCCCGCGTGGCCACAGTGTTGAGGACCTGGGCACAAGTCCAGGGAGGCTATGGGCGGATGCCCCCGTTTTAAAGAGGCTTTGCGTGCAGTGTGAGAAAGTGCCAGCGGGGCAGAAGATGCTAGCTAGGATGGCTGTTCCTCACTCCCTGCACAAGCAGCATGAAAGTACCTCGCAGGAGAATGACTGGAGAAAAGCGCAAGAGTCCAATTGCAAGGAGAATTAAAACAAAAATAAACCAATAGGACTACATCTAATTGAAAAGTTTCTGCACAGCAAAAGAAGCCATCACCCAAACAAGGAGACCCCTCACCAAATGGGAGAAGATCTTTACATGCCATACATCAGACAAAAGGCTAATAACCAAAACATATACAGAGCTCATCCAACTTAGCAACAAAAAAACTAATGACCCAATTCAAAAGTGGGGAGAGGACATGAATAGAATATTCACTACAGAAGTGATCCAAAAGGCTAAGGGACATACGAAAAACTGCTCCAAGTCACTGACTGTCAGAGAAATGCAAACAAAGGCAACAATAAGATACCACCTCCCCCCTTTGAGAATGTCATACATCAGAAATGACAGCAACAAAAAATGCTGGAGAGGTTGTGGGGACAGAGGGTCCCTCCTACACTGCTGGTGGGAATGTCAGTTACGTCCAACCCCTGTGGAGAGCAGTCTGGAGAACACTCACAAGGCTAGAAATGGGTCTTCCTTATGACCCATTCCTTCCTTATGACCCTTATATCCTTCTCCTAGGGATATATCCTAAAGACTCAATCACACCCATCCAAAAAGATGTGTGTATACCTATGTTCACAGCAGCACACTAGCCAAAACCTGGAAACAACCCAGGTGCCCAACAACAGATAAGTGGCTGAGAAAGTTGTGGTATATATACACAATGGAATACTACTCAGCTGTTAAGAACAATGAATTGACCTTCTTCAACCCATCTTGGATAGAACCAGAAGGAATTCTGTTAAGTGAGGTAAGCCAGAAAGAGAAAGCTGAGAAAGTGAGGGTAGCTCAGGACAGGGTTCTCCACCCCTAAGTCCCTCCACACCATGCTTACTGTTGGGAACCAACCAGTGTCTGGGCCGGGGGATGGATCTCGGGGGCGCCAAAGTTAGTGGAATAGACCTTCTACAATGAGCATACCCCTATATCCCTACTAGATGCTCCTACTGGATTCCCAATGGCATTGCAGACGGTACCCAGAGAAACCTGACCTGCCCGGCTTTGCCAACAGTCTGATTCTGCCACCAGGAGAAGTGGAAAAACTGGCTTCCATCACCGCCAATCCCTCTCTGCATTAGCACCCATAATCTGGTAAATGGCTGGGTGCTCTGCCAGCCAGACAGACTGAATAGAACACACGGGAGAAGTGCCTGAATGTGTGAAGACATCTGCGTTTTATTAAGACTTGGTGCAGATCACCTGAAATGTGTCTGTGATAAGCGCTGGTTGGTATCAATACCCAATGCCAGATGGTGAGCTGTTCACTACATTCATGAGACTTACCTGTTGGTAACCACCCGTCTCCACCCCCTGCTCCCACACCAGGTGTTCTGGCTCTTTGGTGATCATGTAGAGATGAAGGGGGGGGGGGGGCTTGGGCCAGGAAGGTCCGGGTGAGCAGAAATTTAATTCCTTAAGAGACACCCCCCAACCCTAGTCAAACAGGACTGTTTTGAGTGGGCTTGTAAAGGTGCCCCAGACACAGATGTGGAACGTCCTTCTGGCATGAGTTGATGAAGTAGTTCAGCAACCAAACAATGTCCTTCTGGCTTCGCGAAATCAATTAACTCCTTCCTGGCAAGTCCAGAAAGAACCAACAAAAAGAAAAAAGTAGCCGGGTCAAGAAGGAAGTACAAGTTTTCCCTGTCCAACTCTATACAGCCACAGTGTCGCCCTTTCTTTAGGATACCCAGCTGACCACATGACCACAGGCCACATGCGAAAGACACTGACCATTTAACTGTCAATAGTTCCTAAGCCCCCCGCCCATTAGTGCCCAGCATGTATTGGCCCTAGTAGACACAGGAGCAGAGTACAGTCTTGTATGGCAACCCCAACTGCAAAGCCACAGTAACTGGGCATAGCGCACCTGAGCCCAGTCGCCATTGCCCCGCCCGCCCCTGCCTTGCTGGATTAACCACAGACAATAACAGAGTTCAGACTCATTCAGACTGCCAGCAATGCACAACACTGACTGGCAAGCTGCAGGCCTTGCCACCGTCTAAGACAGTGCCAATTCCAGGTCTTTGTGGGCCTGCTGGGCTACTGGAGTGTTTATTCCCCCATGTGCTTCAGATCCTATGCCCCCTTCACCTGTTATGAAAAAAGGAAGATAACGAAGGCCCAGGTGGTGACACATCAGGTGGAGTGCATGTTATCATGGGCAAGAAGCCTCACTCAAGCCCCTGGGCCCCACTTGCAGAGGGGAAGCTTCACGAGTGGTGAAGCAGGGCTGTAGTTCTCTCTCTCTCTCTCTCTCTCTCTCTCTCTCTCTCTCTCTCTCTCTTCTATCAAGTTCTGTCTCTACTAAAACGGAAAATAAATACAGTAGTAGGGGACAATGGCCACCAGTAGCAGTGTATTTGCTGGGCAGCAATAGCCCAGGTAACAGTAAAACAAATTTTACAATGGGAGGAGCTATAAGGGACCTGTCAGATACTATGGAAAAGGTTTCTGTTGAGGCAAAACAATCAGTAACACAAGCTAGTTTGAGTTAGTTGTATCTCGATTGCTACCCAAGAGGACTATGGCTGAGGATTCTGGCAAAGAGCTGGTGGCTCAGAGGAACCCAGTAGGATTTTGGTCACAGCTGTGGAAGGGAACTGAGGTTTGCTGCTTGCTACTAGAAAAACAGCTAGCTGTTCCTTGTGCTGCCTTCGGGCTCGTGAATCCATTACTGACTCAGCAGAAGTGCTGGTCTGAACCTCACACCCCATAGTAGGCTGGGTAAAATCTAGCCTAAGTGCATCCAAGTCCGGTGTAGCCCAGACCCGACTTTAGCCCAATGGGGTTCCCATATGGAACGGCGCTGTACATTAAGTAGTAGCCTCCTTACTGCCCGGTTCTGGGCCCTGCAATGTACATGAAATGCATTTTATTGAGGAGATGCTGTTTTATATGACTGTGTTGTCCCTGGGATTCAGTTTCACATGAGATCACTTAGAGGTAACCTATATAAAAAAAGGCACTGAGTTCATCCCCTAACTCTGCTCTCTCTCTCTGTTTCTTTTTTCTTTTCACAGAGCACTGTTTGGCTCTGACTCACAATGGTGCCCCTCACAGATCCTGAGACCCCAGAGCCTCAGGTTATGAAGTCTTCTGCATAATGATGGTGCTACCTCCATTCCCCAGTCTCTGCATTTAAAATCAAATTTAGGGGAGGTGGGCAGATGTAAAGACAAAGAGTTTCACCCTTCTGATCTTGTGTTCGAGTACTCCTATTGCTATAGTTTATACCTGCTACCAAATAACCTGCATTTCTCTCAAAGACAATCACCTTCACCCATAACAGCAACAGAGAGAACTGAAACACATACATTTGAGGGCAAAGAGAAAAGAACGTCTCTAAGACCTTGGGAAAACTGTTCTGGTGGTGTGTGCAGTGTGCAACTATGCCTCTGTATTCTTATGATGTTGTAACAGTCTAAAAGCAAAGATGTCATGTGAAGAAAATGTTCAAGTAGTCCACAAGAAGACAAGAAAAAAAGAGCAGGAAATGGGGAACTGAACATTTTAAAAATAAATTATCAGATTTTATTTTTTACTTGATATTATGACTTTTTATTGGGGGTTCATGGTTTAAGTTCACCTATCTAAAGGAGATGAGAGGTTGTGCATATGTGTCAGGACATTTTTTTTAAATGGCTGACTTAGGTGCCAACTTATCATTAAGCACATCAAGTGTAAATGCTCTGAATGTAAGAAAGGGAAATTTTGTCAGTTTACGTAATTTTGTTAAAATCAAATCCCAACTGTTTGCTGTGTATAGAAACTGGCATTAAATCAAAAATTATAAATCGATAAGAAGTTGAAAGCTGGGCGAAGGTGCACCATGTGCATAAAATGAAAGAGAGCTGGGGATTCAGTGAATATCAGGCAAAGTCAACTTCACAGCAAGGACTTTCTCTGGGACTAAGTGGGGCATTTTAGAAACTGAATCGACCAGCTTCTGAAGGCAAATTAATAGTACTAGACTGGATTACAAACCATTAACCATATAAACGACTGATAAATATGGTTTAGCAGTAATGCATTCCTTTCATTGATGCATGTCTGAAAAGCTCTTTGTTGCTCATTCAAACTTGAATGATGACCTAGCTGAACTATGTACTCTTTGGTGGGGAAAAAACAGGTGGCTATGTACAGATTTTATAGTATGTGACATGTCCGTTCTCACTGACTACATCGTCTTTTTTAACTATTATTTATTTTCCATTTCGTTGCCCTTGTTGTTTTGTTGTTGTAGTTATTAATTATTATTGTTGATGTCATTGTTGGATAGGACAGAGAGAAATGGAGAGAGGAGAGGGAGGAAGACGGGGAGAGAAAGACAGACACCTGCAGACCTGCTTCACCGCCTGGGAAGCGACTCCCCTGCAGGTGGGGAGCTGGGGACTCAAACTGGGATCCTTATGCTGGTCCTTGTGCTTTGCACCACCTGCGCTACCTCCCGACCCCCATACATCGTCATTTTTAATCAAGTTTATGGTGGATTTTATTCTTCTGTTTCTTAGTAAAGTATTTTCAATCAGGGAACACTGCTAGTAAAGGTCTTCTCAAATTATTATGAAAATTAACATTTAAAATCCTGTATTTGGGGGCCTGGCAGCGGCACATCCAGTTAAGCAAACATATTACCATGCTCAAGGATTCGGGTTCAAGCCCTGGGTCCACACTTGTGGGGAGGAAGTGTCACAAGTGGTGAAGCAATGCTGCAGGTGCCTTTCTTTCTCCCCCCTTTTCAAGTTTCTCTTTAGCCTATCCAAGTAATCTGGTATTTTATCAATTAGTTAAGATATGAATACAACACAATTGTATTATTTTGTAGTAAGGATTACTTTTTTGCAACTTCCAAGAAAAAATAATATTGGATTTATACACCCTCAGTCACAGAGCTCCAGTGTAAGTGAAGCAAACCTTGACTAAACTGGAAAGTGAGCAAATGATTCCAGGCTGATTTCCTCTTCTGCCTGCGCTACATAAACACTCCCTACTTGATGGCTCCTCAAACACAGAACAGATATCCCCAGCACTATGTAACCATGCAGTCACCTACACCTGTTAGGTGACTTCTCCACTGCCATCGCCTCAGACTCTCACATCGCAAGGTCTCCCTGGCACAGGATACCTTCGGTTCATCCTCTGAAATTTCACATCAGCATGGCACTTGCTTCTACTAAACAACTCCAATGAGCGAGCTATCTGCAGACCCATCACCTGAAGACTAGAGCTCTGTCTTGTTCATCACCACATTCCTCGAGCCACTTAAGTAATTTCTAACAGGACAAAGTCATGCACTGACCAGAAGCAGGGAACAGTTGAGAAGGAAGAGGTCTTATGTGATTACCAACTCGAGGGTGTGCCCAGTTGTCAGTCACTCTCCCACCCAGCCAGACACACTTTCCATCTTCCCACAACACTATAGCCCACCTTTCGTGCTAGTAAATGTCATCACCCCCCAAAGAAACAAATCCAACAGTTTTCAAAAGCACTTTCACATCCATAGCCTTCCCTACCATGAAGATAGTACTAAAATGTTCCGTGTGGTTTTCCTCTGACATAGCGAACTTGGTTCCACTTTTGGAAGGTGAAGCAAGTCATGCTGGGAGACCTCTCTTTGTGATTTCTACACACCTGCCATTGAGAATATCCTAGCAGATAGGGTCCCACCATGCTGACTCTGCAAGTGCTCTGCTCTTTGTTCAAGTGCAGCACCAGACTGCACGTCTGAGCTGTAATCAACATAGTGTGTGAACACAGATCAGACTGGCATGGAGCCGATTATGTTAACCTTTTTTGCTTTTTATCACCCTCAGCCCAGATAGCACATAGAGGAAGGTAAATGTAACTGTCACAGATGGGAGGAAATTTCACAATGCCACAGCTGAGAATTTAGTAATAGCTAGATACACATTGAAGACGTAAGGCCCTAACCAGGGGCCCATGATATGAATTCACAAAGAGGGATAATGATATGAATTCACAAAGAGGGCTAACATTTGCTTGTGTCAGTCTTAGATTGGAGGCCCAACTATAAAGATAATTACAGGGATCATAGAAAAATGACTCTGCAATCTGTCATTATATCTGTATCTTATTCATTTCTGGAATTGCTTCCATACTGTTTAGACAAAGCTGTTTTTTGAATCCCAACCTATTTCTGCTAAAATATAAGTAAAAAAAAATTTGTTCAAGTTACTATGGAGATGTAGATTCATATGCTGGGCATCTATATACATTTATAATTCCAGGGGCACAATGGAGATGGAGCGAGAGCACCTTAGAGCAGGGTTTCCCAGAGTGCAGTGCCAATGCAAGTCACCTCAGACTCTAGATGATGAACAAGTCAGTCATGATACAGGAAGTCTGGGGGGCGCCAAAGCCTCGTCATTTCTAACAGGTTCCCAGGTGATTCTGAAACTAATGTTACACTGATTATACTTTGGGCAGCCGCAAGGCTTTAGAGAAATTTGCCAGCGGGTCATAGGAGACAGGTGCAAGGATGCTCATATTAAAGTCCTTCTTGTATTCACGGGGATGGGGTGGCAAGAAAAAAATACCTTAACTATCCCTTAGTAGTACCATAAAGGATCTGGAGATTTTCCTGAAACGAAACTCTTTTTGGTAGCTAAAAATCAGGAAGCAGAGTTACCCTGTGTCAACAGGAACAGATATTGAAAAAAGAGGCAATCGTGATTGAGAAAAGCAAGTTCAAGATTATAGTTGCATACTTTTTGGTTAGATATAAAACCTAATACAATGCACATCATTTCTAAGTGCAAACCAGTGTCGATAGAAAAAAAAAACACACATACAGGGGGACTGGCAGTGGCACCCCTGGATGAGCACACATTGCCATGTGCAAGGATGCGGATTTGGGCCCTCACTTCCTACCTGCAGAGGGGAAGCTTCATCAACAGCGAAGCAAGCGCTGCAGGTGTCTCTCAGTCCCTCCTCTATTTCTTGCTCCCCTCTCAACTTCTCTCTATCCAGAAAAGAAAAAAAAAATGGCCGGCACGAGCATGGGTTTGTCATTCCTGCACCAATCCACGGTGATAACCCTGGTGGGAATAAGAGAAAACACGAAAGAGAGCGAGAGAGCAAGAGAGCAAGCATGTCTCTCAGTTCTAGAATACGACAGGGCTGGGGCTTGAGCTCTGGAGTCTCGGGCATGCAAATATTTTGCTCTAACACTAAAACTAAACTACCTCCCAAGCCCCATCTTTCATCTTTTTTCACACAGTTCAATGTTCCCCCTCAAACATGCATGTTTTGCCTAGGAAAGCAAATGGGCATGGACTGCTCACGTCACCCTAACACCCTACTCAGCAAAATGCCAGAGCCAAGCCCCATTGCTTTGTTTTTTTCTTGATTAGCACAACTACTTACTTCATTAGGAGGACTACTAATAGCATTAAATTTCAACTGCAAATGTTGATATAAAAGTACTTCAGAGTATAAAAGATCCTCAGAGACCTGTGTATATCCACCTTCAAAAAGTAGAATGTATCTAGAAAAAGAAAATGCCCCCCCTTTTTTTTCCTCCTCCTTCAGATTTCCAAACAGAAAAACTATCTTTTGACCTTCCCGTAAAGCATGCTCAGGATCAAGTTCCCTTTTGCACTTTATGCCCAGTCCAAAAAATTAACCTTCTCATGAGAATGAAACACATGAATCCTGGGAGAATACCCTCTGAGGTGATGAGAAGAGATGAGGATCTGAGATTCTATTTGTTGAGTGGAGGGAAGGTCAGAAAGAGCCACATTCTCAATCAGATTTGCAATAAGTTAACATCTTTTTGTATCTGGGTGATCTGTTAGACTTTTCTGTGCTCAAATATGTTTGAAGTATTTTGTTATTAAATTGTGTAAACATCTAGGGCTTTGTTATTCTTTAATTCTTCTGCCAGACACTACTGTGAAGAAGGACTCTGATCTCAGTAATAGAAATCTCCTTCTGAAATGAGTTTCCGCATTCCCTCTTGAGTTTTGGCCTGCTCAGCTCTATCAAATCAACAAATAAAAAGCTACCCTCCAATACCCTCACAATATCCCCAGCCTTAGTCACCAATTTTTTGCCCTAACCCTTTGTACTCTCTCTCCCTCTGCCACCCAGGTCTCTCCATACCTTAATAACGCAGGGCCCTCAACAAATTTGTTCTGAATCTAATAGTGTGACCTAAACCTTCTGGGATCATCTCCATTTGAAGCTCCTTTTCTAAGAGATAATAGTGGAAGATTCCCAGAAAAGAGGATTTAAGTACAATCGGCAGAGCATCTCTGAAGTGTTTCTCAACTGTAATCATCTAGCAAGATGATAGAAACCAACAGCAGGACTACAGTTATGCCCCTCTGATGGGGGTAAATGCCCTACAGTTTACTGAAACATTAAAAACACACAGGCTCTTCCCCCCCCCCAAGTCAGTGCTTCATCAATTTACTGACTAACTTGCTTGGAGTGGTGAACAATTGCAAATTGCCAAAACAATGCTGAGAAAAAGATGAAATCTTGCTCTTTGCTACAACATGGAGAGAACTGAAGGGATTTGTGCTAAAGGAAATAAGCAAGAAGGGGTTGGACAAATACTGGATGGCATCACTCACAGGTGAGATGGAACATGAGGGACTCGTGTGAAATGAGAGCAGCTAAAAAAGAGAAAGCTGAATATCAAATAAGGTTACCACTCGTCGGTGGAACCTAAGAAACAAGGGCAAAAAAGGAAAACACAAAGCAAAACATGGAGTAGGAGTGGTGTGTTGCACCAAAGCAAAGGACTCTGGGGAAACCAGGGAAGGGAAAGTGTGGCGAGCATATTAGAGTCCTGGTGCACGACAGTGGAAGAGGACATAAGTTGGGAGTGACAGTGTTTTTGCGGACACCTATCACTTTTGCGGACACCTATCACAAGAAGACTGAAGAGTATTGCCCAGGTGTCAACAACTGTGGTGTAAACCCTAGCCCTCCAATAAAACGGGGGGGGGGGGACAAAGCAAGAAAACACAGTCCAATGTAAACAAGTCCTTAGACTCTGGCTTTTTCTCATTAAATAAATCAAACTGAAAAAGCAGTAAAGGGTATGGACTCAAAGTCCAGCACTTCCTGCTACATGTGCTTTGCAGACACCTATCATGGGGAGATTGGAACAGTCACTCAAATCACTTCTAAAATCTAAATTCCCTCCTCCCAGTGCTTATTTGTTTCTTAATAAAGGCTCCTCCTCCTTTTTGCTAATGTGTTGGACAAGTGCCCAGTGGGTCCTAAGCTAAAAGGTACATTTCCCGAGCATGGGCCTCCTGTTCAGTGTAGGATATATAAAAAGGATTCAATGAAGGATGCTCTTCTTAAACCAGAGACTTGTTCTTAAAGTCAAGTGTTTTAATGGTTAACTATTCTCTGCCTGGTACCAAGAGATATTTTGAACTACAGTTCTTTTATTATATGAAGCTAGAATTCCAGCCCTATAGACATGCAAGCTACAGTTTTTGTTTGTTTGCTTGTTTGTTTGTTTGTAACAATAATGTTTAGGGGCCAGGGGGTGGCACACCTGGTTAAGGACACACATTACGGTGCATGAGGATGCAGGTTCAAGCCCCTGGTCCGGATGTGAGGGCGATCTGGCTGCGACATCTGTCACCCCATTGATTGCCAGGGTTGATTCGGCTGATCTGGCTGGCTAGGCGGGTGTCCCCTTCCTCCCTCACCGCTCCATGTGCGTCCCTCCCGAAGCTGCGCGCTCGGTCGAAGAGAACGGCCTTCCCCGAATAGAGACGGACCGGTCTTCGGTCGAGGGTATACGAGTAGCTGCACTCCCCTGCTAGAACATCCAAACAAGCTCTCAAGCCCCTGGTCCTACAAGTGGTCCTACAGGGCTGCAGGTGTCTCTCTCCCTCACTATCTCCCCTCCTCTCTCAATTTCTCTCTGTCTCCATCCAATAAATAATAAATAAATAAATAGATAAAACCTTCCCACTAATAGATATAAATAAAATCTTTAACATTAAAATGGATTTTTATCTTAACAATAGTATATTTTAACTAGAGCTTTTTAACAACAATTTCTTATCTCCATTCGCTCAGTTGCAAGATGAGAAATTTCACCAATGTGTCAACAATTGTGAACTACTAGCCCCCTCCCCCAATAAAATTATAAGAAAAAAAGACAAACCGAGAGTTGGGTGGTACCTCAGCGGGTTAAGCGCAGGTGGCGCAAAGCACAAAGACCGGCGTAGGGATCCTAGTTCGAGCTCCCAGCTCCCCACCTGCAGGGGAGTCGCTTCACAGGCAGTGAAGCAGGTCTGCAGGTGTCTTTCTCTGCCCCCCTTCTTTCTCCTCTGGGAAAGCTGGGGTCCTCAAGACTTCAAGTGCCAAGTGTCAGCAAGTGGCCAAGTGTCTCCCCACCTCTGAGTGCTCTGGGTTCCAGAACAAATGATCACTTTGCATACTGGGCATTCTCACCTGGGTGTCCTACATGGACATCAATGTAACATGTCCAATATTCTGACACAATCACTTAAAGATCTTACTACTGAGAGAAAGAAGAGAGAACCAGAGCATCACTCTGGCACATGCAGTGAAAGGGAATGAACTCAGGACCCCATGTTTGCAACCCACACTCTACCTACCTCCTCAGCCACAGTCTGTTTAATACTGAACACAGAAATTTCTCCCTCCTCCTCTGCCTAAACATGCTCCACCTGCCATCTCCCCCTCCCTTGGTAAATGGCTCCACTGCACACCAAGTCCCCTTAACCACATCTGCTAAATGGCTTCTCACGCTGCCCCTCTTCCTCCCCATTCATTCCCTGTCACTCTACAAGCCCAAGCTACAGAGGTTTTTTGCCAGGATGCTTTTGCAAACACATAAACTCATGAGTTCCTTTATTTTCATTCTTGCTCCTCTAATTCATTCTCAAAGCAACAGTAACATGTCACTCATCTGCTCTCATTCTTCTGGGAGAAAGATCACTCCTAGATCCTCTTGTCCACTGGGCTTGATCCCATCAGAGTACTACTGTCCACCAGTCTTGGTCTTTCACTTGTCACTCACTCTATCCCATCACTGGACTTTAGTCTCTACTTGAAGCAGATTGCATCCTCTCCACATCAAGCTTCTATTCCCTCCACCACCAGAGTATCATTTATTCACCCGCCCCTAGCTCCTTTCCACCTCATTCTCTTCCTGTTGTCCAAAAGCGAATCCTACATGACAGATAACTCTGTCTCAAGCAATGCCAGCCAGCCTCCTCCACACCACTTCGCATACTTGTACTCATCTCATCCACATGCTTTGAACATTCCGCACTCCCAAAAGTGAAACCCTAAGGAGGGCTGGTTCCACCATATATTTCCAAAGCCATGCATAAGGCTGCCGCACGGCTGGAGCCCCTGGAACAGATCTCCCTATCTGTAGCCCCTGCTTCTTCCCAGTTCTTTATGAGGTACATGACGCAGGCTGGGAGATAGCACAGTGACAGTGCACAGGACCTACAGTTGGGAGGTCTCAGGTCCTACCCCACAGCCAGCCAGAGTGGAGTGGTGCTCCAGTCAAATAAGTAAATCAGTAAATAAAATGAGGTGCAGATCCGAATAAAGCCTTCAAGTCATTTTCATTAACTTGCTGCCCCTGAGCTAAAGGGCAAACCTTCCTCACCATGCCACCACACACTACCTGCTGAAGGTCTGCCCCTCTCGGATCATCTCCCAGCAACACCCTGCTCCTACACGTGGCTCCATGTAGAACTCACTGCTGTCCTGTAAACTCCCCATGTGGCTCCTTCACCTAGCTTTCTCTAAAGCATGTTATTCCGTCTGGAAAATCCTCCCCATCCTGTTGTCTGGGTAACTCCTACACATCCTTCAAATCCCACCTTTATAAATGATTCCCCCAGAAAAGACCCCCAGGGCACCAAGACTAGGCCTACCATGACCTCTACTCCCATGACTGTTCTCTTGAGTTCAGAAAGATTTTCCCACTTAGAACCAATCCCACAGAGAGCCTCCCCTCTATGTGGGTGCTAAGAGCTCTTTCAGGGCCAAGCAGTGGCACACCTGGTTGAGTACATGTCACAATGCTCAAAGATCCAAATTCAAGGTCCCGGTCCCCATCTGCAGGGGGGAAGCTTCACGGGTCTCTCCTATCTCCCTTCTTCCTCTCAATTTCTCTGTCTCTAATAAATAAATAAAATATTTTTTAAAAAAGAACTTTCTAAAATAAGTCTCAAGAGAACAACCCCTTGCTCAAATTACTTCATGGCTTCCAACTACTTAACAAGATCAAGTCTACATTCCATAGCACAATACACTTGACAGGTTACATGTTAGCAATGTGTCTGTCCCAGTAAAGGACTTGTCACTGTGGGTAGCTGGAAGCACTTTTTTTTTTAAAGATTTTATTTATGAGAAAGATAAGAGGAGAGAGAAAGAAGCAGACATCACTCTGGCACAAGTGCTGCCGGGGATCGAACTCACTCAGGACCTCATGCTTGAGAGTTCAAAGCTTTACCACTGTGCCACCTCCTGGACCACGTTGGAAGCTCTTTCTACAGAAACAGATTCAAATCCCATGACAGGGGGAGCTTCACAAGTGTTGGAGTGGAGCACTGCTGCAGGTGTCACTTCTCTCCCTCTCTGTCATGCTCTATCAAAATAAATAAAGAACTGCTGCCAGGAATGTAGGCAGCAAGGCTCAGTAATAAACCTGGTGGGAGATAGAAATCCCATAATCAACCCTGATCTCATAATCTGCTACAGGCAAACTCATGTTTTTGGTTGCAAAACCATAGTGGGGCCTTTCTTCTCCAAAAAGGCATCTCTCTAATGATGCATGCTGCCTGGTCTTGGGGTTTTTATATTATTCCAGTTCTTTTAAATGTGCGTGTGACGCACTTGTCCCCAATATAAAATAGGAGAACTGGGGACCGGGCAGTAGCGCCTCGGGTTAAGCACACATGGTGCAAAGCACAAAGACCGGCACAAGCATCCTGGTTCCCGGCTCCCCACCTGCAGAGGGTTTGTTTCACAGATGGTGAAGCAGGTCTGCAGGTGTCTATCTTTCTCTCCCCCTGTCTTTCCCTCCTCTCTCCATTTCTCTCTGCCCTATCCAACAACAGCAGCAGCAATGGTAACAGTAACAACAAGGGCAACAAGATGGGAAAGATGGACTCCAGAAGCAGTGGATTCATAGTGCTGGCACTGAGCCCCAGTGATCCTGAAGGCCAAAAAAAAAAAAAAAAAAAAAAAAAAAAAGAGAGAGAGAGAGAGAGAGATAATTTATGCTATTTATACTCTAGGCTGAAAGCATCCTTAGCTTTGAGTTTAGTCTCTTAGAAAACTTGTGATTCTTCCTTGCCAGTCATACTATAGAAAGCCCAAGGCATACGGACCGTACCCAGGCACTGTACTCAGCTACCCCAGCTGATCTCCCCTCTCCCAAACAGCCGGCACCGCCTGCCCGCATGTGAGTGTGCACCCTTGCATATGTAAGTGCGTCATCTTAGATACACAGCCCACAGGAAGTCTCCAGGTGAGCGCAACGGCCTGAGGAGCTTGAGATATCACTCGCATCTGAATTTATTTAACTCACTGTTCTGCATGAGATGAAAACAATTGT
Source organism: Erinaceus europaeus (assembly GCF_950295315.1). Taxonomy (NCBI): domain Eukaryota; kingdom Metazoa; phylum Chordata; class Mammalia; order Eulipotyphla; family Erinaceidae; genus Erinaceus; species Erinaceus europaeus. The sequence goes on along the minus strand of NC_080185.1, from coordinate 3,149,931 downwards.
TTTTACATGCTACCTTGTCTTTTCCTGTTTTTAGTGTATTCTGGATTCTTAGAATTGTGGCCAATATACACAACACAGAGTTGAGTATCTTAACCATATTTTCACGGACAGCACAAAAGCATAAAGTATATCTATGCTGTGGTGTAGTCAGCTGCCAGAAGTTGTGTCATCTTTCATTTAAGATAACGTGCCTTCATTAGACAACAGTTTCAATCCCCATTATTCTGTCACTGTGAGGTTGACCACTTTAGATAGCTCATACAAGTGGAATCACACACTATTTGTCCTTCTGTGATGAGTTAATTTCACTTAGCAGAATGTCTCAGCGTTCATACTACGTCAGAATTCCCTTCCTGTCTATGGCTAACTAATATCCCATTGCATGTACATTTCACAGTTTGTTTATCCATCTATCAATGAACACTCAAGTTCTTTCTACTTTTTGGCCATTGTGAATAATGGTACAATGAACATAGGTGTGCAAATATGATGCTGAGACAGTCATATTAAGGCAACTACAGACCAATGTCCACCATAAACATAGATGGAAAAACCTTAAAATTTCAACAAGTCTGATATGACAACATATAAAAATGCTACGCAGAGTAAAACTTGTCTCCAGAATATGAGGGTCTGTCACTTTTTATTAATGTTATGTGCCCTATGCCCAAATTCCCCTCTCCTGCCCCCAGAACAGTGCTCAGCTCTGGCTTATGGTGCAAGGATTGAACCTGGGAGCTTTTGAAGCATATTCCCTGAATCTTCGTGCTCCTTCAAAATCTGTATGTTGAGACCTCAGTGCCCAATTTGATGGTATGAGGAGCTGGGGCCTTTGGGAAGTGACTAGTTCATGAGGACCGAGTCTCAGGAACAGGATTAGAATCCCTAAGAGACTCCAGAGAATACCCACCCTCTTTCATTCATGTGAGGACACAACAAACAGATACCAACTACAAACCCAAGAGAAAGCTCAGCCATCTTGGCACCTTGACCTTGATATGTGTAGCCTCTGGAATAGAGAAATGAAAATTTGTTTATAGGCTATAAAGTTTAAGCCTACAAGTTTAAACATAAATGCATTTTGTTATCATTGTCAGAATAGGCTAAGACACCACATTAACAGGTGGAAAAGCCATTATCACCTCAAAAATGCAGAGGAAAAAACTATGTCACAAAAACAAATGTCCATTCTAGATTAACACTCAGCAAGTTAGAAGAAATAAATTTCCACCAATACGACAAAACTTCATTCACTAAAATCTTCTTGCTAGACTTGCTTTTTATTGAAAACCAATGTTTTGCTCCTAAGACCAGAAAAAATACAATGTCCACTTTTATCATTGTAGGTACTTATTTCACTAGCTGAGTCAGAGCAGAGAGTAAAAACTAAATAAAAGTCATCAAGATTGGATAGGAAGGCATAAAACTGGTTTGGGTAAAAGACAAAATGTCTTGAATGGCATAATTATGTACACATGTAGGAAATTCTATGTAATTAACAGAAAAGTTTCTAGTTACTAGTAAGAGAAAAGGTAGGAGGATGTAAGATATAAGGCCAGCATACAATATCAATTATATTTCTATATTTTTGCAATGAGCAGTCAGAAGATGAACTCTGGGAAAATAAGGCGATTCATATTACCATTAAAACTAAAGACCTATGGGGCTGTGCCATGGAGCAACCGGTAAAGTGCACAAGGTACCTTGCAAAAGGGCCCAGGTTCGAGCCCTCGGACCTCACCTGCAAGGAAGAGGTTCATGAGTGGTGAAGCAGGCTGCAGGTGTCTCTCCCTTCCCTTTTCTCCACCTCTCTCATCCTATTTTCTGACTCTATCATAATAAATATCATAAATTCCAAGGGATAAGTAAAGCTGGCGAGATGTATAAGACTTAAAATGCATGTTTATGTAAGAGAAAATAATGAAGACCTAAAAATCAAAGAAATAGTTTAAGTTTATAGACTGGAAAATAATTATGAGTTCAATGCAATTTCAATTCCACCAGGGTGTCTTTATGATTATCAACAAACTAATTTCAAAATTAAATTATATGGAAAAGCAAGGAATGTAGACTTCCCGGCAAAGTTATCAAAGAAAAATCAAGTTGAAGGACATAAGCTATTTGATTTCAAGAAAGATTGTCAAGAACCAGGAGCCAAGACAACATGATATTGTTAGGAATATACATAATAGATCCACAGACTAGACTCCAGAAATAGAACTGCATATACATGTGGTTAATTGAATTTTGCCAGAGAAGAGCAAGTCAGTGGAGAAAGAGCAATATTTTCAACAAATCACAAAAGAATAACTGGATATCATATGCAGAAACGAAAAATCTGGTGTACACTCCTCAGTAGATACAAAAATTAACTGCAAATGTATCACAAGCTTAAATTTAACACCTAAAAATAGATGACATCTAGAAGGAAATCTTGTTGAGTCTGGGACAGACAAAGATTTAGCACATATAAGATCAAAGGACAGCTCTGCAATAATAAAACGTATGTCATAACGGCGAGACTTTCTGCTCTTCCAAAAACTGCCAAGAAAAAAAACACAAGCAAAAGATGGGGAATTATCTGCAAGTTACCTAACACAGGCTTCCATTGAGAATACCTACAAAACTGCCACTGTTTAATATTAATAATAATAAAAAAAACACTTGAAATGGGGGGAAGATTTGCCAAAGATCATATACAGAAAGCAAACTAGCAAATGTAATGATGCTCAACATTATTAGTGACTGGGGGACAGCCAGCTGAAATCTTGAGATAACCACTTCAAACACATTAGAATGTCTAAAATTAAAAAGATGGTCTGTAGTGAGGAGCACTGAGCTTGCGAAGCAAATGGCCCTCTCACACACCACTGCTAAAAGTGTGAAAATGGCACAGTCACTGTGGAAACCGGTTTTATACTTACCAGATGACTCAGCCCGACCACTGCGAGGTATTCACAGTACTCAGGAGAAATTAAACAATGCATTCAAAGACTTGTAAATGAATTTTCACAACAGCTTTATGCATAGCACCCCTACATGAGGGCCACTTATATTGTCCTTTTATGTATGGTCAGTTCAACAAAGTGTGACATGTTTGGCCTCTCGTTGCAAGTACTGAGACCAGGATAAGGCTCACAGCTCCCACACAGATGTCTATGGCAGGTCTAGTAGGGACAGACTTTCTGCCGTGAACGACCCCCTTTCTCCCCCTTTTTTTGCCTCCAAGGTTATTGCTGGGACTTGGTGCCTGCACCACAAATCCACTGCTCCTGTGGGCATCTTTCCAAATTTTTCTTTATAAGACAGAAATTGAGAGAGGAGGGGAAGATAGACATGGGAGAGACACCTGCAGACCTGCTTCACCGCTTGTGCAGATGGGGAACCAGGGACACGAACCAGAAACCTTGCGCAGGTCCTTGTCCTTTGTACTGTGCGTGCTTAACCCAGTCCATGTCCACCCGGCCCCCTGGATGACGCTTTTCAATTCAAAGTACATTAGGCTAAGTGAGTTTAAGAGACGGCCATTTTGAATAACTGACCTTCCTCAAGGGAACGACATTTAACTATGTTAAAGAGATTTCCTGGACATTTCCCTCTACATTACACAGAAAGAAGGCTGTTCTTTCCAAGCTTCAGTGGAGGATTTTTTCCCCAGACTAACTATTATAGTGTTCTCTGTATTTACTGTGCATTCTGAAGGAATCTACCTTGCTCTCACTTTGTATGACTTTAAACCTGAACTGTGAATAAGGCAAGGAAACTAGTTTTGGATTATTATTTACCATGTCTTTAAAGGTATTCTACATAGTGAGTTCTGATTTGAACTGGCTGTATACATTTCACAAAATAAAAATCAATGCTCTGAAATTTAAAACAAACTGTGATACAACCATACAACAAATAAATTTAAAGAACAAACCATGGCTAGCATACACCCATTCAGAATAGTATAAAAAATAATCATGCTGAAGGAAAGAAGTCCTTCAAAACAGAAAATGCAGTCCAAGTGTATCTCTAGAGGACTCTGGAATGCACAAGTAAATGCACATGGACAGGAAGCAAATCAGTGAGATGGAGGGGAGTAAGAAATGATCAGGTGGGAAGGAGAGGCTTTCCAGGGGAGCAAGTAAAGCTTAGAAGAAGATACTCCCCACCCCCTTCTTTTGAGCACAATGCCAGTGTCGTGGGTTTATATTCATCCAAAAATGTCCATCGATAGATGACTGGCTAAACAAATTAGGGAGCATTTATTCTATGGAATACTACTCTGCTATCAAAAGAAGATAATTTTAGGGGCCAGATGGTGACACACCTGGTTGAGTACACGTTACAATTTGCAAGGACCCAGGTTTGAGCCCCGAGTCCCCACCTGCAGGGGGAAAGCTTCACAAGTGGTGAAGCAGAGCTGTAGATGTCTGTCTCTCACCCTCTCTCTCACCACCTTCCCTCTCAATTTCTGGCTGTCTCTATCCAATAAGTAAATAAATGACCAAAAAGGAAAAATAAGATAATTTATGTCCATTGGGGGAAAAAATGGGTAAAACTGGAGGTGACCATGCTTAGCAATATGTAAAGAATTGAAATATACCAGATGATTTCATTCATGTGTGGAATCTAGAGAGCTGATATACATGAACTTGCAAAAATAAAAACAAATAAGCAAACTGTTCCTAAGAATTTCCATGGTGGTTTTCATTGGGAGGTGGGGTGAGAAGACAACAGAACTTCGGTGGTGGGTGAGATATAGAACAATACTTGGTAATCTTACAATCTTTTTTTTTTTCAATTTTCTTTATTTATTTTGCCTCCAGGGTTATCACTGGGGCCCGGTGCCTACACTACGAATCCACTGTTCCTAGAAGCCATTTTCCTCTTTTCTGTTGCCCTTGTTGTTGTCATTATTATTTTGACATTGCTGTTGTTGTCGGATAGGACAGAGAGAAATGGAGAGAGGAGGGAAGACAGAGAGAGGAGAGAAAGTTAGATACCTGCAGACCTGCTTCTCCACTTAGGAAGCGTCTTCGCTGCAGGTGGAGAGCCAGGGGGGCTCGAACTGGGACCCTTGCTCAGTCCTTGCGCTTCATGCCATGTGGCTTATCCTACTTCACTACCACCCATCCCCTAATCACAATTTTTTAAATGCATGTTGTCATACTATGTAAGTAGATCCAGTTCACTGAAAGCCAGCCATCTCCGAATAATGCTCGATTTAAAAAAAGACTCCTCGGCTAAGAAAACTTCCCAACACATTTGGACTCCACTTTTCAAAAGGTCAATTGAGTACCCTGGTTTACCCTTTGTCTCCTCAGATAGAAATACACTGGCCTAAAGTAGTTTAAAAGTGTGTACTTGGAGGTCCAAAGTAGTCTGAAAAGGAAATCCACGATTTCCCAGTGGGAATGACATTTATTTTCTGATCTGCAGGGTAGGTAACACAGACACAGAAAGGCTGAGGGATGGGGGTCGGGCGGTGGCGCAGTGGGTTAAGCGCACGTGGCGCAAAGCGCAGGGACCGGCGTAAGGATCCCGGTTCAAGCCCCCGGCTCCCCACCTGCAGGGTCGCTTCACGGGCGGTGAAGCAGGTCTGCAGGTGTCTATCTTTCTCTCCCCCTCTCTGTCTTCCCCTCCTCTCTCCATTTCTCTCTGTCCTATCCAACAACAAAGCAACGTCAACAATGGCAATAATAACCGCAATGAGGCTGCAACAACTAGGGCAACAAAAAGGGGGGGAAAATGGCCTCCAGGAGCGGTGGATTCATGGTGCAGGCACCGAGCCCAGCAATAACCCTGGAGGAGAAAAAAAAAAAAAAAAAAGAAAGGCTGAGGGAAGAGAAGGCAGAAGAGAGAGCAGATAGCATGGACTGGCAAAAGGGGTTTTAGACTTGGTGAAATACCCCAAGTTTCTCCAGACTGCATAAAAATAGAGAGATGAAATAATCTCAGGCTATTTCTTATTTTATTTTAAAAATGTATGCATTTATTTTTATTAGATTTTTGAGAGAGATGCAGAGAGAGAGAGAGAGAGAGGGAGACAAAGACAGTGAAACACTAGAGCACTGCTCAACTCTGGCTTATGGTGGTGCAGGATATTGAACCTGGGACTTTGAAGTCTCAGGCCTGAGAGTCTGTTTGCATAACCATTATGCTATCTCCCCTACCCAATTGGTTCTATTTAGAATATTAATTTTTTTAGAGACAGAGAAGGAGAGACAGAGAGACCAAAGCATCAGTTTCCTTCGGCCAGTAGGAGCTGGGCACACATGACAAAGCAACACATTATCCAAGTGAACTATTTTACCAATCCGTGAATATTGATTTTAACAGAACTTCTTTCCAAACAGTCACCTTGGAAACTTGCATTGCACGCAGCAGTCCACAAGCAGAGCTGGCAAGCCTCCGAGGAGGAGCAGGGAAGCCAGCAGTTCTCAACTGCAATCTCCTCCACACCAGGCACCACACTTGAGGGCACACACTCTCTGGCCATGCGTTAACACACCACAATGCTCCAAATAAAGGTGATTCTCTCAGTCTCTCCATATCACCTACACTTCCTCATAGAGGTAAAGGTCAACAAAATGCCTGCATTTTACAAATGGGGAAACCAAGACTCAGAGAAGGTCAGGAGATGTCCTCACTTCACACAGCAAAAGCACCGCAGTGACTCTTTCAAAGCCTAGACCAAGTAGATCAGAAGCATCCAATAGCACAGCTATATACAAGATACTGGGTACTGTACATCAAACCCTAACAAAAGGACTTTTCAAAGTTAACCCAATTACCAAATAATGTGATGATAACATTAACTATCGATTGGCTTTTTGAACCCTAAGACAGCAGGAACCTCACATCTCCACTATAGAGCCCCTACTTCCCCCAGTCCTGGAACCCTTGGATAGGGCCCACTTTCCCGTATGCCTCTCCCAATCCATATCAAATAATATTGCATCCGCCGATCACAACCTAACCAACGCAACGATTGCCACCTCAACATGCTTCACTTCAGACTGTGTCCAGAGACTTCACATGTGGAATGACAACCCTTCAGCTTCATTACTCCGGTGAGACCTTTCCTTTCATAGTATACTCTAATTTCATCTCAGGTGGTTCACTTTCTAACAAAGTCCCAAAACCTAGATATACACCAGTTTCTGTGAGAGAGAGCATATCTTCACACGTATCTATGAACTACTGCAAAATATATACCTGAAAGCAGAAGTACACTAGAGCTTGCAGTGAGTACCCCCCTAACACTTCCTCTCCACTATTCCAAGCTTTGGGTCCATGATTGCTCAACAATTTGTTTGGTTTCGTATGTTAACTCTCTTTTCAGTCACCAGGTTCCAGATGCCATCAGGATGCTGGCCAGGCTTCCCTGGATTGAAGACCCCACCAATGTGTCCTGGAGCTCTGCTTCCCCAGAGACACACCTTACTAGGGAAAGAGAGAGGCAGACTGGGAGTAAGGACCGACCAGTCAACGTCCATGTTCAGCGGGGAAGCAATTACAGAAGCCAGACCTTCTACCTTCTGCAACCCACAACGACCCTGGGTCCATGCTCCCAGAGGGATGGAGAATGGGAAAGCTACCAGGGGAGGGGGTGGGTTATGGAGATTGGGTGGTGGGAATTGTGTGGAGTTGTACCCCTCCTACCCTATGGTTTTGTTAATTAATCCTTTCTTAAATAATAAAAAAAAAGCACTGCAGTTAGAGTCAGAAACTCAGTTGTCTGAAACGTAAGCTGGTGGTGTGTGTTTCTGTTGTTGTTTTTAAATTTTTTTAAATTTTTATATCTATTTATTTTCCCTGTTGTTGCCCTTATTTTTATATTATTGTTATTGCTATGGATGTCATCATTGTTGGATAGGACAGAGAGAAATGGAGAGAGGAGGAGAAGACAGAGGGGGAGAGAAAGACAGACACCTGCAGACCTGCTTCACCGCCTGTGAAGCGACTCCCCTGCAGGTGGGGAGCTGGGGGCTCGAACGTGGTTCCTTGTGTTTTGCGCCAAGTGCATTTAACCCACTGCGCTACCGCCCGACTCCTGCTGGTGGTGTGTTTTTATCTGTGATTACAAGAGAGACAATTTAGCATAATGGGGGCCTTGGAGTCTGTGCCTTGTGCTCGGCCTACCTCTGCTGCTCGGTACTCATAGAACCTTGGCAGCTCTAGCTTCCTGAACTTCACTGTCTACTTTACATGGTTCATATTTTGAAAGTATTGAAAGCAGACCAGGGCAAGGAAGCAGGAGGCAGTCTGACAGCTCCTCACTCAGCGTGAAGCCCTGTAGCATTCAATAAGAGAAGCACAGGTCTGAGGCACTTGGCAGTGACATGGTGAGCCAAGAACACACAGGGACGTGTGAAGCTAATCTCATGGGATCTCATATGCAAAGTTAACATTCAAGCCGCTACTTACAAAGCAGACACACATAAGAAACATCCAGTCCAAGATGACAAAGCAAGCCCATGAGCCTGGGTAGAGACAGTGCTTAAATAAATAAAGTATTTTATTGTATTGTATGTTTTTAAATCTTTATTGGATAAAGACAGCTAGAAATCAAGAGGGCAGGGAAAACAGACAGGGAGAGACACTGCAACACTGCTTCACCACTCGCAAAGCTTTCCCCATGCAGGTGGGGACCAGGGGCTCTAACCCGGGTCCTTGCACACTATAACTAACACGTGCACTCAATCAGGTGTGCCACCACCTGGCCCAAGAAAATATTTTTTATAATTTATGTACTTATTTATTTATGTATTGCATAAAGAGAGAAACTGAAAGAGGGAAGGGGAAAATAGAGGAGAGAGACACTTGTAGCATGTATTCACCACCTGTGAAGCTTTCCCCCTGCAGGTGGGGACCAGGGGCTTGATCCTGGGTCCTTGTGCAGGGAAATGTGTACACTCTACCAGGTGTGCCACCACCTGGCCCCAGAGACAATACTTTCTATACAACCCACAGAAAGAGAGTTTTTTTAGCAAGCAAGTAAAATGACTGGAGCTGACTCTGGGGGCGACGGATCAGCTGGCATGCTTATGAAGAGCCAAGGGCCCAGAAAGCCAAACCCTGTCACACCAGCTTGTATATAAACAAGCAGTCATACAATCAGAGACCAGAGACTATCAACTCAAACCAACGTCTTCCACTCAGGAAAGCCTGGAGTGGGATTTGGGAGCACTGGGGGGAGGGGGGTACGTTAAAGTCCCCTCTATGACTATGACGCCTCAAACTTTCTTTGAGAAAACAGCACACTATGGGTCTTAACTGTTCTTTCTCTGTTTTCTCTGTCATTTCCTGGGCTTCACTGATCCAGTCCAGGGATCAGCATTTTTTTTAAGATAGAAAGAGATAACAGAGAGGACAGTAACCATTTATGATAAAGACTCTCCAGAAACTCAGAATAGAAAGATAATTTCTCAACAGAATAAAGACCATTTATGACAAACCCACAGCTAATATCCTTCTCAATGGGGAAAAGCTGAAAGCTTTTCACCCCAAATCGGGAACCAGACAAGGATGTCCACTATCTCCACTGTTATTCAACATAGTGCTTGAGGTCCTTACCACTGCAATCAGACAAGAAAGAGAGATCAAAGGCATATAGATTGGAAAAGAAATCAAACTATCACTATTTACTGATGGCATGGTAATATACTGAGAGAGCCCCAAAGACTCCAATAATAGAGTCTTCAAACTAGAAATAATAAATCCAACAAACTAGGATTAGAAATAATAAATATTAGAAATAATAAATCCAACAAAGTAGCAGGATATAAAAGCAGACACACAGAAATCTGTGGCCTTTCTCTATATAAACTAGGAGTAAGTGGAAAGTGAAATAAGAGACCCAACCCCACTTTATAATTGAGCCCCAAAAGATAAAATATATTAGAGTGAATCTCACAAAAGAGGTAAAGGAGGCAAAGGACCTCTACAGTGAAATCTACAGGGCATTGTTAAAAGAAATAGAGATGACACACTGGTATGGAGGGACATTCCTTGTTCCTGGACTGGAAAGATAAACATTACTAAAATAGCCATTGTATCCCAAACAATCTATAATTTCAGTGCAATCCCTATCAAAATCCCAATGACATTCTTCAAAGAAATTGAACAATCTGCCCCAAAATTTGTCTGAAACCACAAAAAGTCAAAACACATCTGAGAAAAAAGGGGGGGGAAATGGAAGTATCACACACAGCTTCACTTTATACAACAAAACAGCATAATGGTAATGGAATAAAAATGGACACGTGGATCTATGGAATAGAACTGGTAGACCAAAAATGAGCCCACACACATATAGCCACCTAATATTTGAGAAGGGGGCCAAAACCAGTCAAAGAGGTAGAGAAGGGCTCTTCAACAGATAGTGCTGGGAAATTTGGGCAGTCACATGTAGAAAGGGGAAGCTAGACCACCACTTAATACCGTACACCACAATCAAATCAAAATGAATCAGACTTGCATATTAGACCAGAAACTCTAAAATTTACAGAAGAAAACATCGGGGAAACATTGCAGGACCTTTCCATCAAAGATATATTTGGAGACTCAAACCCCCAGCCATGGGAAATGAAAACAAGAGTAAATAAATGGGACTACATGAAACTAAAGAGCTTCAACACATCAAATGTTAACTAACTACTGAAGGATAACCAGAAAACCCAGTAAATGGGAGAACCTATCTGCACATCACACATCCAACAAGAAACTGATATCAAACATATATAAAGAGTTGGGGACCGGGAGTCAGGCGGTAGTGCAGCGGGTTAAGTGCACATGGTGCAAAGTGCAAGGACCAGCATAAGGATCCCAGTTCGAGCCCCCAGCTCCCCAGCTGCAGGGGAGTTGCTTCACAGGCGGTGAAGCAGGTCTGCAGATGTCTATCTTTCTCTCCCCCGTCTTCCCCTCCTCTCTTCATTTCTCTCTGTCCTATCCAACAACGACAACAAATACAACAACATCTGGCGTAAGGATCCCGGTTCGAGCCCCCGGCTCCCCACCTGCATGGGAGTCGCTTCACAAGTGGTGAAGCAGGTCTGCAGGTGTCTGTCTTTCTCTCTGTCTTCCCCTCCTCTCTCCATTTCTCTCTTTCATATATATATATATATATATATATATATATGATGTCGTGCCCTTTGGGACAAAATGGATGGAACTGGAGGTGATTAAGCTTAGTAAAATAAAAGACGAGAAAACCAAAAGACAGTTTCACTCATATGTGGAACCTAGAGAATGATATTCATGAACTTGCAAACAAAAACAGAAGTGAACAACTGTTTCTAAGCCTCTGAAAACTGTGGTGGTTGCTGCTGGAAGGGTGGAGACCGATATTTTTGGTAACGGTGAGAGAGGGAGAGGTACCACAGCAGTACTGAAACTATTCTCAGAGCAGCGGGGAGCGGCCAGAGCCTGGCTCGGCCACAGGCACACTATCTGGGTGAACTGTGGTGCCAGCCTGGTCCTAACTAGACTCCACTACTTGGGAGGGGGCACAGTAAACATGAACTAGGTGGGAATCTTTTGAGTCTCCAATAGCTGTCCCTTCTCTCTCCAAAGGTGCTTTGAGTATTTGAGCCATCCCTTTAGAAAAGCATAATGCCAAGCTCAGGCCACCCATACCAGACAACTCAAGTCTTTGGGGAGTTCCAGTTTCAGGTGCTGCTTCCCAGAAAGCCCTGGGTGGTATGAGAGGGGAAAAGATGAAGTGCCAGCCAAGAGGAGAGATAGCTGCAGATGCAGTACAGCCTTCTTCAAAGGGTGTGGAGCTGATGATGCTCTGGGGTGGGTCTCCAGAGGGAGCCCCGGCAGAGAGGGGCCAGCTGCTGGAAGCTGATACTGCCTCCCTGCCAGGACCCCAGCACTGTGCCCGCCCAGACTGCAGGAAGTGGCACTTGTAGAGCAGAGCTGTAAGTGCAGCACCACTTGGAGGTATTTGCAATCCTGGATAGATTCCTCCTGGCTACGCTTGAAGCTCTCACCCGAGGACCGGTACACATTTCCACTATGGTATCAAGTGACTGACCCACTGTTCAACACAAATTTGTCGAAATCAAGTTCCTCGGTCATCACACAGCATGTGAACCAGAGAGCAATGTCCCTGAGGGATCCCGGCTTCCTCCCTCCACTCCAGTGCTCACGTGTCTGCTGTGCCAGCTAGCCAGGCCAGCTGCGCACTCCATGTGGGGAGGGCCTGGAGGAATCAGACAAGGCGGTGACACAGGAGAGAAAGGACACAGTGAGCCACTGAACATCCGTCCTCCCGGGACACAACAGATGCACAGCTCTGCGTGGAGGGCTGCCCTCAGAAACACCCAGAAGCAGTGACCTTCTGCCACATAGTGGGTGAATGAGTATGAAAACCTGAGCCATGCTCTTGCCCCAGCTTGTTGTGCCCCAACAGGAAGTGCAGCCCAACCCTCAGCCTCTCCCCAAGGAGCCTGGCGTTTGGACAATCCACCTGCATCCCACTTCTAACCAAGGCATGTCATGGGTCCTCCAAGACCCCTCTCTGAGAGTCATCAGGCCATGTGTCCGCAAGTCCGCAAGATGACAGTGAGCACAGAAGTCCTAAGCTACGGGGTACCAGCTCTCACTGATCCCCCAGCTCAGCACTGAAATGCCAGACAGCTCTCCCAGTCTTGCCCAACAAGTGGAGAGGGGGCATACTGCAGCTTTGGTTTCCTTGGCTAGTTACTTTCCCTGTCCTCTTTTATTCCACTTTATTGGAGGGGAGGTTAATGGACTGCGGTACAATTAACACACAGGTAAAGTTTCTCATCTCCCTGTGGCAGGTGTCTACAAAACCCTCTCCCCCAAGCTAGCTCCTTTTCCACTGCAGCTTTAGAAGTTTCTGCCCAAGGGTGCAGCGTCTAGAAGCTGACAGTCATCTTCCCCCAGAGCAGGGAAGCCCCTGGAACTTCTCTCACTTCCTCCTTGCCTGGGGCTCAAGTGACAGAAGCAAGCCACCAAGGAAGCCACCAAGGAAGCACAAGCACAAGCACCTAGCACTTTTGCTGCCAGCCCCTGAGGGATGGAACCCTAAATCACCTAGCTCATGCAAGGTCAACAGACTCTGAGTGCAGGAGTCCTCCTCAGTGTGCAGGCCTACCACTCAACTTCCGTCTTCCCCAGCTGACTAGAGTCATGGCAAAAGAAACAGAAGTACATTCTAAACAAAAGACCGTGATGTATCACCAGAAACTGGCCTGGTGAAGCAATTTACCTGGTGGAGCTCAAAACAGTAGTCATCTAAGTGTTTGTCAAGGTCAAGAGGATGAGTCCTGACAGACCTGTGAAGCGGGGAAAATATTTGCAAATCACACAGCCAGTGAAGGTACGTATTCACCTAATAATCAAGGAACTCACATGACCCCAGAGAAGAAAAAAAACCAAAAACCCAATTTATAAATAGGCAAAAGGAGGCAGGTAGGAAAGATAAGATAATGGATATTTAAACGATTTTTATGCCTGAGGCTCTGAATTCTCAGGCTTAATCCTCAGCATCACCATAAATCAGAGTTGTGCAGTGCTCTGGTGAAATTAATTTAGATATATATATATATATATATATATATATATATATATATATATATATATATATATATATTGAATGGAAATATTTCCAAGGACATACAAATGGGAAAAAGGAGGAGTCAGGCCGTAGCACAGAGGGTTAAGCACAAATGGCACAAAGTGCAAGGATGGGCGTAAGGATCCCGGTTCGAGCCCCTGGCTCCCCACCTGCAGGGGAGTTGCTTCACAGGCGGTGAAGCAGGTCTGCAGGTGTCTGTCTTTCTCTTCCCCTCTCTAGTCTTCCCCTCCTCTCTCCACTTCTCTCTGCCCTATCCAACGACAACAATAATAAAGAGCAACAAAAGGGAAATAATTAATTAATTAATTAAAAAATGGGAAATAGGTCTATAAAAGGTGCCCAATGTCACTAGCCACCAGGGAAAAGCAACTCAAAGTCACAGAGAGATGATACCTCACATCTGCCAAGGTGTCTGTTGTCAAAGTTGTGAAGAAAAGGTGGCCCTTGCACACTGCTGATGGGGATATAAACTGGCCCAGACACAAAGAAAGCCAGTCAGGGATTCCTTCAAACATTTAACAGTGAACTACAGTCTGAGTCCAGGCAGTGGCACACTAGGCTAAATACACATTATATCACGCACAAGGACTCAGCTTCAAGCCCCCGGTCACCACCTGCGGGAGTGGGGGGGACAAAGTGTGAAGCAGCGCGGTTGGTCTTTCTCTTTCCCTTCCTCTCTCATCTCCCCTGCTCTCTCAATTTCACTCTGTCCTATCAAATTAAAAATATTCAAAAAAAATACTTAAATGGAACTACAGTATGATCCAGTAATCCCACTTCTGGGTACGTTTCCAAAAGAGTTGAAATCAGTACCTTTTCTTTCTTTGAATTAAACCATTTTATTTTGTTTATTTAATTTACTTATTGGATAGAGACAGAGAAATTGAGAGAAAGGGGGAGAAAGAGATACCCAAAGCCTTGCTTCACTCTTCATGAAGTTTCCCTCCTGTAGGTGAGGAACAGGGGCTTGAACTCAGATCCTAGAGGAGTGGGCCATAAGCATTCAACTGGGTGTGCTACCACCCAGCTCCCTGAAATCAGTACCTTAAAGAGATCTGCCCTCCCATGCTCAGTGTAGAATTGGTCACAATAGCCGCGGCAGTGAAGCAGTGTCCACGTCTGTGGGCTCAAGGATGGCCGTGTGGTATATGCACAATGGCCTAGAAGCCAGCCTTCAGGAGGCAAGTCTGCACTTTGCAACAAGGTGAACAGAACTGGCGAGTGTTATGCCAAGTGGAATGAGTGAGAGAAATGCTGCATGGGGTCACTGAAAAGTGGAATCTACTGAAAGACAGAAAGAAAGGGAGGCAGCAAGTTGCTTGAACGGAAATCAGAAGCATGGGGAGGGGGGCAACTGGTTGAGCTCCTATGTTGCAGTGTGCAAAGACCCAGGTTTGAGCCCCCAGTCTCGACCTGCAGGGGGAAAGCTTTGCAAGTGGTGAAGCAGTGCTGTAGGAGTCTCTCTGTCTCTCTCCCTCTCTCTATCTTCCGCCTTCCCTCTCTATTTCTGGCTGTCTCTAGGCAATATATAAAAAGATTAAAAAATCAAAAAGGAGAGAGAGAGAGAAAATCAGAAGTATGGGAGAGACCTAGGTGTGTACAATGTTTGAATGTGACTCCTACTCTTGTTGAAAAAGAGAATTCATCAACAGATTTCGAAAGGATGCTAGGTTAGTGAAGGCAGTGGAATGAGGCAAAGGATCTGAGCAGGTACATCTGCCTGCTGTCTATGGCTTCATAAAATTGCATGTGAGCACTTGGTGCCGTTGGTATTCAAGTGAGATTTTCATTGAAGTAGTTCTAAGTTCCCAGACAGTTATAAGAAATAATACAGAGGGGTTAGGCAGTGGCACACCTGGCTGAGTGCACGTGTTACAGTGCACAAGGAACCAGGTTCAGGTTACCACTCCCCACTTGCAGGAGAAAAGCTTTGTGAGTGGTAAAGCAGGGCTGCAGGTGTCTCTGTCTCTCTCCCTCTCTATCTCCCCCTTCCCTCTTAATTTCTGGCTATCTTTATCCAATAAGTAAAGATAAAAAGAATAAAATAGGCCTATTAACCATCTACAAAACAAAGACCCCCAAACCTTCATCTGCACTAATCCAGCCTTTAGGTTCATGACTAGTCAACAATTTGTTTGGTTCTACGTTAACTCTTTTTTCAGTCACCAGGTTCCAGATGCTAACATGATGCCAACCGGACTTCCCTGGACAGACGACCCCACCAATGTGTCCTGGAGTCCTGCTTCCCCAGAACTCCGCTCCACTAGGCAGAGAGAGAGGCAGGCTGGGAGTATGGATTGACCAGTCAACGCCCATGTTCATCGGGGAAGCAATTACAGATGCCAGACCTTCCACCTTCTGCATCCCACAATGACCCTGGGTCCAGACTCCCAGAGAGTTAAAGAATAGGAAAGCTATCAAGGGAGGGGATGGGATACGGAGTTCTGGTGGTGGGAATTGTGTGGAGTTGTACCCCTCTTATCCTATGGCTCTTGTCAGTGTTTCCTTTTCATAAATAAAAATTAAAAAAGCAAAGAA
The DNA here is from genome assembly GCF_950295315.1 of Erinaceus europaeus. Taxonomy (NCBI): domain Eukaryota; kingdom Metazoa; phylum Chordata; class Mammalia; order Eulipotyphla; family Erinaceidae; genus Erinaceus; species Erinaceus europaeus. The sequence goes on along the minus strand of NC_080185.1, from coordinate 3,133,793 downwards.
AACAATACAGAGAGTTCCTGTGTACAATTTCTCCACATTCTCCCAGTGGTGACATTTTGCCAAGCTACCTTACAACATCACAACCAAGATACTGACAGTGTTGCAGACTTGTCTTAGCTGTGCTGACTGGCATATGTGTGACGGTAGGTGTGCAGTCACAGCACCATCATGGTCAAGACACTGAGCTCCTCTCTCCCAGCTTCCTATCACCACTCACCCCTGCCAACCAATCTTTCTTTCCCTAGCTCTCAAATGTTGTCATTTCTAGAATGTCACAGATGGGCAGGCAAAATAGCAAACTAGCTCACCTGGGTGGTGCGCAGCTCTGTCAGGGATGTCAACAGGTTTCTTTCACTTTCCCCTGCATCTCTGCTTCTTTGTCACTATCTACAAATAAAGAAATACTTTTTAAAATGTTAGAGACATGGAACAATCTAACAAGTAGCCACCAGGGACTGGATTCCTTTCACTCAGTGCTGGGTGCCCTGTGTCAATCCTGCCTTCTTTGGACGGCTGAACTCTTTCCTGTGAAGGCCTTGTCAGACTGCAGCTACTCACACACTGAGGGACTCTTGGGCACCCCCCAGCTTTGGCTGTAACTATCCTGATATTGATTTTTGTGTGGATGTAAGTTTTTATTGTGCTGGGCTAAATGCCCAGAGAGGCAACCGAGGAGTCACTTGGTAGCTGCATGTTCACTTCGTCTAACGAGCTGCGAAACATCTTTGCAGAGCACCACACCACTTTTCATTCCCCCATCACATCAGGGCGAGGGCTGTAGTTTCTGTCTCCTCCCCTCATTTGTCATCCTCACTCAGGTGTTTAGGACACAAAATGTGTGGGGCTAAGTGCAGTTTAATTTGCATTTTCCTGATGGTAATGAATCTTTTAAAAAATCTTCACATGGGGGGTAATTCGGGCGGTAGCACAGCGGATTAAGCGCACATGGCATGAAGTGCAAGGACGGGCATAAGGATCCCAGTTCGAGCTCCTGGCTCCCCACCTGCAGGAGGGTCGCTTCACAGGCAGTGAAGCAGGTTTACAAGTGTCTATCTTTCTCTCTCCCTCTCTAGTCTTCCCCTCCTGTCTCCATTTCTCTCTGTCCTATCTAACAATGACATCTATAACAACAATAACTACAACAATAAAAAAAAAACAAGGGCAACGAAAGGGAATAAATATAAAAAAATCACCTGATAAATGGGATGAATTTGTCCCTCCAAGAAAGAAAACCAGGTACCTACATCATAAGCACCCCCAAAAGAACGAGATCATGACTGGAAACAGGTCAAACTAGACAACAGATAAAAAGGAAGGGACTGGAGACTCCAGAAAGGTCAGGAAGCAGAGAGAGACAAGTCTAGCAAGTACAGGGATGCCTACACACCTCTTCAAACCTCGGTATGAGGGGACTTACAATTGGCTTTCTCCTGTGAAAATGAATTTCTTATAATTTCATTCCAAGTCAGACATGCATTAGATCTAAATTTGGAATTTTTAAAAAAAGAGGGTGGACAAACACAGGGGCTACACTGTATGCGAATGAAGCCTCAATCCAACACAACAGGAGGGGGCAGGCTGCAGGGGCCAGGCCGTGCCAGAAGACTTCCAGGAAGGAGCACAGCAAGAGTAGCAGGCGGCTTTTAGCCCAGAGCCTGTGACTTCACCCACAGAAATGCACTCCAACCTCCTCTACCCACCACCAAGTGGGGTGAGAGCCCCTTCCTCCAAGCAGTGAGAAGCATACTGGAGACAAATCCTCCATCAGAGCAGCTTTGGGTCCTCCTCTGTAAGAAAGCCGGTGGGGAGAGAGAGCTGCCTCACTCCACAAGCTGTAGATCCAGACAGACTTCCAGGGAACATCCTCCAGTATTCACAAGCAAAGGCTGGGGGGAAGCGGGGGGGGGGGAGCGGAGAGGGAAAGAAAGGCTTCATGGGCCAGGGTGGGGACAGCCTTGGCAGGGGTCATCAGAAATCCCCAGACCTAGAAATGACACTGCTCATCGACTTCACAGATGGGACACTCAGTGATCCCAGGCTCCTAGTGTGCACAGAGACCATGGCAGTTGGTGGCCAGGGGTTGCGACAGTGGCACCCAACTGCACCCACTTCACTGCTTGTTCCTAAGCCTTCATGACTAGAAGATCCTGCTTTTTCCTTGTTGGCTCTTTGGATGTGTCAAGTAAGAGAGAAAGTAGGATAAAATCAACCCCACCCCACCCCCCAAAGCACTGTCTGATATGGCCCTGGTGGGGGGGTATAGAAAGACAGACTGATGGACAGGGTGGAATTTCCCAATAGTTAGAAGCAAGGTGGAAACAGAAGCACAGCCTCAGGGTCTCCAATCCCGTTCCCACTCCCCCTTCCGATGGCCTTGTTACAGAGCCTAGCTGAGATCCATTACGCCCTTTGATTTAGAAAGAAACCCATAATCCTGGAGGTGGGAAGACTGGGGCCTTCACTCCCTCCCTCATTATCTCCACAACTCCAGGCCTTTCTGCCCTCCCCCCCTCCCAGAACGCTCCTTGGAGAAGATGACTTGGGGCTTGACCTGAGATTGTAGGTTAGCAGGACAATTAAGGCAGCTTGATTTCCCGGCCAGGGAGAACTCAGCCTCTTAGCCCCAGCTTGCATCCTGAGGCCTGCACCCCCAGCACACCTCCAGTTATCCTCATCCTCTCGTGTTAATTTTAATATTTTATTCATTTATGGACTAGAGAGAAACTAAGGTAGGAGGGGGAAGAAAGAGGCAACGCTGCTCATGAAGTTTCACCCCTGCAGAAGGGGACCAGGGCCTGGAACCCGGGTCCTTGTGCACGGAGGCATGTACACTCTACCACGTGTGCCACCACCCAACCCTGGTTTATAAATTTCTTTAAAAAGCAGATTTCCCTTCATGCAAAGGCTGGTGTGACAGTTTGGCTTTCTGCAGCACCTGTAGCAGGCCCCCAGCTCCAATAAGGGAAACCTGAGGGCTTGTTTATTGGGTGGTCCAGTGAGGGGACATGTGAGAGGCTCCCGGAGCAAGGCTCAGGCTGAGACTTGTAGAAAACCCAAGGATCTGAGGGCTGCTGAGCGCTGACTTCTGCCAACAGCTGAATCAGCTTCTGAGAAGATTCTCCCCCCCGGCCTCCAGAAAACAATGACATCACTCAACAACTTGACTTTAAACTAGTGGCACCACTAGCTAATTTTGGACCTCTAGCCATAAAGCTAGTGAGTACAGTCTATTTTGACACTGGTACCACGGTCACTTGTTTCAGCTGCAACAAAGAGCCAGTACACATTCCCTGGAAAGTGGTATAGCTATTCCCTACTGCAGTGGTTACAAAATGTGAAGCTGATAGCACCACACAGAGCCAAACACTCACACCAGCAAACAGGAGGCTGGGGTGACTCAAAGGGACCGCTCTAGCTTGTAGAAAGTGAACTTTCAGGTGGATTGGGGGGGGGGGGCTTCAGTTTTTTCAGCCTCCTGGACTGGTTCCTCAAACTTCTACAACAAAGTCTTGTATTCTTTTAAAGAGAAAAGGTAACAAGTTGGGGATAGATAGCATCATGGTGATGCAAAGAGACTGCCATGCCTGAGTCTCCAAAATCCTAGGTTCAATCTGCTGAACTACCAAGAAGCAGAGCTAAGCAGTGATCTGGAGAATTTTCTTTTTTCTTTCTTTTTTTTTTTTTTTTTAGAGAGAGAAGGTAACAAATACTTACAGTTTGAATCTTCAACAGTCACACCGTCACACCCCATGCTCACCACTCTACTGTTGTCCCAGTTCAGATTCTGCAAACTGCCAGCCCCTGGAGGAAAATTCATTCCCACTCCAGAACCACAGCAAGTATTTCAAACTTTGGGGGTCAGTTCCGAAACAAATTCTGCTTCCCATCTCACAGCCAGCAGGATCTCACAAAGATTCCAAGGAGAGGGGGTCGGGCTACCGCCGGTCATGCAGCAGGTTAAGTGCGTGTGGCGCAAAGCGCAAGGACCAGAGTAAGGATCCCGGTTCGAGCCCCCGGCTCCCCACCTGTAGGAGGGTCGTTTCACGAGTGGTAAAGGAAGTCTGCAAGTGTCTTTCTTTCCCTGTTTTCCCTTCCTCTCTCGAGTTCTCTCTGTCCTATACAACAACAATAACAACAACAACAAAGATAAACAACAAGGGCAACAAAAGGGAAAAATAAAGGGAAAAATGGCTTCTAGGAGCAGTGGATTGGAGTACAGGCACTGAGCCCCAGTAATAACCCTGGAGGCAAAAACAAAAAACAAAAACAAAAGAGAGAGAGAGAGAGAGAGAGAGAAAGGAGGAAGAGAGAGAAAATTGCTGGGCTACAGCCCAGAGTCACTACTAGCCAAGAAATCCATCTATTCTGAACAGGGGGTTAAAGGGTGGAAGGGTGAAAACTACCAGAAGCAGAGTTCTACCTTTATTCAAGCAAGCTGAGGTGGGGGAGGTGAAGGGACAGGCCTCATCCAACAAGGACACACAACCCTAGGGGAAAATGCAGCCCCAGTCAGGGACTTTTCACTGCCTCCTTTAGACAGATAGAACACACCTGGCTACAGGCCAGTAATGACACAATGCCATCGTGATTACTTAACAAGACACATCAGATTCTAGAACTTTCCACATGTTTACTCACTATATATAACAAGACGCACCTGAGCTTCGCTAGACAGGCCTGCCCAAAGGCATTTTACCTTACACCCAGTCAACAGATTCCGGGGTCGTAGCATTTACAGGATCAGAGTCTGCCTTTCCAACACATTCCAGGGAGCTGCTGCTGTGTCTGCTTTGGGAACCAATCAACTGGTGAAGAAGAGAATTGGGTGAGGAGCCTGACTTCTGGAATCAACATTAATTCCCCCACCTATGAGCCTTTCTGCCTGGAGCAAGTCACTCCACCTGCCCATCCTTCTTTTTGCTAACAAACGGGTCACTGATGCCACTACCTAGTCCATAAGCTTATCCTGGGGCCTCAAGAGTTTACACAAATAAGACAGTGTCCAGTATGTAATTAGAACCAGGTCCATCGGGATTTGGGCTGTAGCACAGCGGGTTAAGCGCAGGTGGCGCAAAGCACAAGGACCGGCATAAGGATCCCGGTTCGAACCCCGGCTCCCCACCTGCAGGGGAGTCGCTTCACAGGCGGTGAAGCAGGTCTGCAGGTGTCTGTCTTTCTGTCCCCATCTGTCTTCCCCTCCTCTCTCCATTTCTCTCTCTCCTATCCAACAACGACAACAACAATAATAACTACAACAATAAAACAAGGGCAACAAAAGGGAATAAATAAATAAAACAAATATTTAAAAAAAAAGAACCAGGTCCATCCAGAAAAAGCCATTCTGTTTTTTTTTTTGAGAGTTTTTTTTTAAAAAGATTTAAAAAATATTTATTCCCTTTTGTTGCCCTTGTTTTGTTGTAGTTATTATTGATGTCACTGCTGTTGGACAGGACAGAGAGAAATGGAGAGAGGAAGGGAAGACTAGAGAGGGGGAGAGAAAGATAAGACACCTGCAGACCTGCTTCACTGCCTGTGAAGCGACCCCCGGGCAAGTGGGGAGCCGGGGACTCGAACCCAGTTCCTTAAGCGGGTCCTTGCGCTTTGCACCACGTGCGCTTAACCCTCTGCGCTACCGCCCGACTCCCCATTTTTTAAAACAAATTTCAGCGATTTGCCATGCGGTTACAGTACTGCAGACCTTCAGAGGTGCAGCTTTGCCCCTCTATATGTGGAAAACTACACTACACCCACCACCCAAGTTCCAGTGTCCTCTCTATGGAAATGATCCCTGCACCCATTCCTGCCACCCTCTTCCCCTCCTGTAACCTCACCAGTGTTCACTGAATCTAAAATAAGCCAGCACACTTGTTTTCATTCACCTGGAATCACTTGAAAATCATCCCTGTCCTCCAGCAACGGTCGGTATCCCTTTCTCTCCCCTTGGTGACTTACCAAAGGTACTTCCACCGCAGCCATCCCACTCCCCTTTAGACCAGGCTCTCACATTCTCACAGCCTCATTCTCAGCCGGCCGTCCCATGAAGAGGGGAGCACTGTACACCCGGTGCCTTCAGGCTTCCCAGACCCCACCCCCAATCCAATCTAATCCAATCCAATCCAATCCAATGACCCAAGGCTTCCGGAAGGAGGGGTCCCTTCAGCACAGCTGCCCACCTGCTCAGCACGCCTGCTCCTCCCTCCCACACCGCACAGTTGGGGGTGTTTACTTACTCCCCTGTGCCCATCTGCTTAAGAGCAAGGAAAATAACAAATGTTCTTTTTTTTTTTTTTTGCCTCCAGGGCTATCTCTGGGGCTCAGTGCCTGCACTAAGAATCCACTGCGTCCATTTTTTCCTTTTTTTTTTTTTTTTTTTTGATATAACAGAGAGAAATTGAGAGGGAAGAGAAAGACACCTGAAGATCTGCTTCACCATTTGTGAAGCAACCCCCGCCCCGCAGGTGAGGAGCAGAAGGCTCGAACCCAGATCCTTGCGTGGATCCTTGTGCTTAGTACTATGTGCGCTTAACCCAGTGCGCTACCGCCCGGCCACCGTAATGTTCTTTACTTCAACTGCTAAACCCAACAAAATGGTTTATGCATCATGTCCTGTCTTTTTGATAAAAAGCCACCACTAGACTCAGGTTTGAAAAATAAGTGCTTATAAATGAATTCAATCAAGGCAGTTTCAACTCTTCAAATTGCCTCTCTCTGCAGCTGCCGGCACCACAGACCCAACGCTCCTGGTGGCCATTTTTTCCATTTTATTGGATACGACAGAGAGAAATTGAGAGAGGAGGGGAGATAGCAAGGGAGAGAGAAAAAGAGATTACCTGTAGACCTGTTTCACCACTCATAAAGTGTCCCCTCTGCAGGTGGGGAGCAGGAGTTTGAACCGGGATCCTTGTGAGAGTCCTTGCGCCTCAAACTATGTGTGCCTAACTGGGTGCGCCACTGCCCAGCTCCCTACCCCACCCAACTCTGAACCCAGAAAGATAAACAACGGGGTGGCGTGTTTCACTGGCAACGAATTAGTTCCCATAGGCTACCTGACTGCTGAAAAGAGCAGGAAAGTGGATTTTAAAGGAAGGGGTAGGGTGGCGGGGGTGAGGGGGTCAGCTGTGGTGCAGCCGGTAGAGTGCACACATTACACTGCACTAAGGGCCAAGGGTTCAAGACCCCAGTCCCCACCTGCAGAGGGGAGCTTCACGAATGGTGCAGCAGTGTAGCAGGTGTCTCTTTCTCCTTCCCTCTCAATTTTTCTCTATATCCAATAAATGAATAAATAAAATATATTTTAAAAAAGAAAGACTGGGGTTCCGAGTGGTAGAGCAGCAGGTTAAGCGCACATGGCGTGAAGCACAAGGACCGTTGTAAGGATCCCGGTTCGAGCCCCCGGCTCCCCACCTGCCCACTTCACAGGCAGTGAAGCAGGTCTGCAGGTGTCTATCTTTCTCTCCTCCTCTCTGTGTTCCCCTCCTCTCTCCATTTCTCTCTGTCTTATCCAACAATGACAGCAATAACAACTAACAACAACAACAATGATAAACAACAAGGGCAATAAAAAGGGGAAAAAATAGCCTCCAGGAGCAGAGGATTCATAGTGCAGGCACCGAGCCCCAGAAATAACCCTGGAGGCAAAAAAAAAAAAAAAAAAAAAAAAAAAGACTGGGTTCTAGGCTGGCCAAGGATCTGGCTCCCCTGCCTGTGACCCCAGAACAGATCTAGCCTTGTCACCAACCCTGCCAGCTCTGGACCTGAGTCACTAGTTTGGGATGGGGGGGGGCATGGCATTTCATTTCTAACACTGTAGAAATCCTGGAAGTGCAGTCTTTGTGACGGCTTGAGTAGGCTTTCCAACCCAGAAGGCCTCAGATGTGCACTGAAGCATCCTGTGAAAGTGCTAATGGGCGACCACGCAGCACCTCTGAGTCAGACAGAGCCAAGCTGGGCACCCCCCAGCTGGGAAGGAGGCCACCTCCTCCTCCTCTCTGTGTGAAGGCCTTGCAGCTTAGGGGCTCTGCAAGCTTCCAAGCCCGCCCACCCACCAGTGAGAAAGCTGATGGTAATTATTGGCAGCGAGTTGTCCTACTGTGCATAATGTGACATGTAATGACAATGAACAGTGTCAAGCATAAGGCCTCCTTTGTGAACATTGAGCCTCCAATATGTTATCCCAGTGGGTCCCCAAATTGGCTAAACTTTCCAATGTCTGAGTTTCTGCCAAGTCACCGGATTAGTGAAAATCACCAGTCACAGGTATTTGAAAGATTAGGGTTGAACCTAACTCTAGATCTTAATCAATTAACCTAATAAAATCTCCTCACTTTGTAGATGGTAGAAACCAAGCACTTAAAGGGGAAGTGATTTGCTCAAGGACACGGATAAATTGAGTAGCCGATGGATGAAAGAGCTGAAACCAAGGCTCTTCTCATTTGAGACCAAACTTTGTATCAGCAGAGCTCGTACATAACACCTTTGGATCATTGCGAACAGTAATGAGAAAGTATTGATTTAAAAACCATGGTAGTAGATGATAAAAAAGAAGGAGGAGGAGGAGGAGGAGGAGAAGCTTTTTAAACCATTGGAAATCCTTTGAAACTTGCAGTGTGGGAGTGAGTGATTGTGTAGATAGGTAACCACCAGGCAGTTATCCACACATACACTGAATAGATGGACCAGTGTCCTCTTTCCTCACTTACATGAAATCCTGTCTTTCCATGCAGAGACCCTACAAGTACACAGTTTCACGGACCTTTTTGTCTACTCCTGGGCCAACTACTGATTATGTAACTGGTCGGAAAAGTCCATCCTTCATATTCGTTGTAAAGTGTTTCTTTGGTGTTACTACTCATTTTATATTTCTAAGGAGTTACAGGGTCAGCTTCTCAAGTCCTATGCACAGTCTCACTGGGAATCATCTGGAAATGTATTTATGTTGCTCACTCCTGGAGTTTTGCCATCTTCAATAGATGTGCTTATGAAGTACTAGTGCTACTCAGTGTGCCCTGCCATGTGCCAAGGAATTTGGAAAACCTTTGCAAAAAGACATAGATGTTTATCAAAAAAAAAAAAAAAGAGAGTATCAGGTACTTGTCCTTAAGAAGCATATATTTTAGCAGACAGTGAGGGATAAACTATAAACCTGAGAAATAAGGATATAGATGGTCCGGGAGATGGCACAGTAGATAAAGCACTGGACTCTCAAGCATTTGCTCCCGCATTCAATTCCTGGCAGCACATGTACCAAAGTGATGTCAGGTTCCCTCTCTCCTTCTCTCTCTCTCTCATAAATAAATAAATAAATAAATCTTTAAAAAAAAAAGAAAAGAAAAGAAGAAACTGGTGTTGTGTGTTAAGAGGTTAACGAATGCTATGGTAAAGAAAAGAAGTGGGATAAGTAGCATCCGGGGGTCAAGAGAGGCGTGTGCGGGAGTCGGGCAGTAGCACAGTGGGTTAAGCGCACATGGTGCAGAGTGCAGGAGCAGGCCGGTGTCAGGATCCTGGTTCGAGCCCCCAGCTCCCCACCTGCAAGAGGTCGCTTTGCAAGCAGTGAAGCAGGTCTGCAGGTGTGTCTATCTTTCTCTCCTGTCTTCCCCTCCTCTCTCTCCATCTCTCCATTTCTCTCTGTCCTAACCAACAACAGCTATGGCAACAATAACAACTACAACAAGCACAACAAGGGCAACAAGATGGGAAAAATAGCCTCCAGGAGCAGTGGATTTGTGGTGTAGGCACAGCCCCAGCAATAAACCTGGAGGCAAAAAAAAAAAAAAAAAGAAAGAAAGAAAGAAAAAGAAAAAAAGAAAGAGAGAGCAGGGTGCAGGCCACCATCTTGGGTGGATTACTCAGGTCACTAACACACTTGGTAACTCATTCATTAGCCCTACCTCTGTGAGGTAAAAGTAACCTTTCTATAGATAAACAGAACTGAGGCATGAAGGGCTTACTTACATCATTTTCCAAGGCCACACTGGTAAGGAAGGGGTAGAGCCAGGATCTGTACTTGAACTCTACACTTTATCTCATCAGGCTCCAGTATGAGTCTCCATTTACTCAAGACTTCTGGTCACCAGTCAGTCCAGCTTTCCCCTGCTATCCAAAATCAGCATGTTCCTATCAAGATTTGTACAGAGCAAAGTGACATAAGAAGTAAAATCAATGTACTTGGAACCCCAGCTCTCTGGAGCCCTGCCCTGCTAGGCAAAGATACAAAGATACAAACAAGCTGGGAGTATGGATCCACCTGCCAACACCCATGTTCAGCAGAGAAGCAATTACAGAAGCCCGAACTCCCATCTTCTGCACCCCATAATGATCCTGGGTCCATGCTCCCAGAGAGATAAAGAACAGGAAAGCTTTCAAGGGAGGAAGTGGGATATGGAACTCTGGTAGTGAGAACTGTGTAGAATTGTACCCCTCTAATCCTATGGTCTTGTTGATATTTTTTATTTTTCATTTTATAAATAAATTTTTAAAAAGAAAGTGAAATTATCACTACTTTTTTTAAGAGACAGAGAAAGCCAAGGTGGGGGGGGGGCAGGAAACACACTGAAGCGAGACTGGGGGCTGGACTCAAACCTTGGGCATGTGCAGGGCAGAGCAGTGCACTAGCCAAGTGAGCTCTTTCACTGGCCCAATTATCATCACTTTCTGTGGAGAAAAGCAGCATTTCCAGACCCCCTTCCAATAACTTACCAAATAATACACACAGAAAGAAAAAAAAAAAAAAACTCAAGTCACATTCCCAGTAAAAGCAAGAATGCTATGAGAAATATCTAGCAGGGCCAGGTGGTGGCACACCTGGTTAAGCACACATTACTGTGCAAAAGGACCCAGGTCCAAGCCCCTGGTCCCCACCTACAGAGGGAAAGCTTCACAAGTGGTGAAGCAGGGCTGTAGGTGTCTGTCTCTTTCCTCTCTAACCCTCCCCTCTCAATTTCTCTCTGTTGCTATCCAACAACAAAAATGAAAGAAAAAAAATAATAATAGAGGGAGTTGAGCAGTAGCGCAGCAGGTTAAGCACACGTGGCACAAAGCGCAAGGATGGGCAGCATAAGGATCCCGGTTCGAGCCCCCGGCTCCCCACCTGCAGGGGAGTCGCTTCACAGGCGGTGAAGCAGGTCTGCAGGTGTCTGTCTTTCTCTCCCCCTCTGTGTTCCCCTCCTCTCTCCATTTCTCTCTGTCCTAGCTAGCAACAGACGACATCAATAATAACTACAACAATAAAAAACACAAGGGCAACAAAAGTGAAAATAAATAAATATATTTAAAAAAAGAAATATCTAGCTCATGGATAATACTTCCAGAAGGAACTCAGTAGGGCCCCTCTCCTTGTTGGTGTGCCAAGGCAAAACCAACTCTGAGAGATCTTTATTCTTCTCCTCTCTGTCACAAAAGTAAAAACCCCTTTTCAGGTAATACTAATGTTGGTCTTCTATAAAAGCAGAGTGGTGGAACATAAATTTTCTCAAAGTGGGAAACACCAGTATAACATTTCCTGTTAGGTTTCTTTCTATGTATTCATTATCTTTTTCATGCTTTTTTTTTTTTACCATGACATTTCCTAATTGGGTTTTCTCAGTATATGAAAAATTTATTGATTTTCATGTGGTAAGCAGCCATCTCTTTGATTGCTTATTAGTGCCAATAGCTTTCAGCCTGGTTTTCCTGGATTTTATAATTAGATGTGTGTAAATGACAGTTTGTTTCTTTCTGTTCATTATGTTTTTATATTTTACTTTTGTTATCTTTCATTTCTAAGTATTTGATGATTTCCATTGTGATTCTGTTTGTGACCTGCTGGATATTTACAATGTGTAGGTGGGGGGTGGGGAGATAGAACAGTAATTCTGAAACAGACTTTCAGGATTATTTGTTTATTCACTTATTTTCCAGAGCACTGCTCAGCTCTGCCTTATGGTGGTGTGGGGCTTGAAACTGGGAGCCTCTGGCCTGAAAATCCCTTTGTATAACCATTATGCTATCTACCCCTCCCCCTCTGAAAAATACTCTCGTACCTGTGGCTCTGGGGTCCTAGATTCAATCCCCAGCACCGGCATAAGACAGAGATGACCAGTGTTCTGGTAGAAAGAAAGATAAATTTAGAATGTGTAGATTAATTTCCAAACGTTTTATTTATTTACCTCTCAAAGACAAACAATACGTATTTTATTTTTTAATTATTTTTATTCTTTTTTTTTTTTGCCTGCACCATGAATCCACTGCTCCTGGATTTTTCCCCCTTTTGTTGCCCTTCTTGTAGTAGCCTTGTTTTTATTGTTGTTGTTACTGATGTCGTCATTGTTGGATAGGACAGAGAGAAATGGAGAGAGGAGGGGGAAACAGAGAGGGGGAGAGAAAGACTGACACCCGCAGACCTGCTTCACCGCCTGTGAAGCGACTTTCCTGCGGGTGGGGAGCCAGGGGCTCGAACCGGGATCCTTACGCAGGTCCTTGCTCTCTGTGCCAAGTGCGCTTAGCCCGCTGTGCTACCGCCCGACCCCCTACAATATCTATTTTAATAGTAATAGTACCTGTCTGTTTTGCGGTATTGATTCCTACCTTAATTGCATTGTAGTCATATTACAGCTCCGATTTGGCCAAAAGGAGACATAGAACCACATGGAGGGGAGGAGTACCTTTAATTCCTTTAATTTCGCGCTGAGCTCTATGGGTTTTTACTGGTCTGAAGCAACAGGTCTGTGGGCTCAGGCGATTTATGGGCTCTGGCAAAGGGGCTTGGCCTTCAGGATTCGTAGCGCAAGCGGATTGGACAGAAGAAATGCGGCGGGAAGTTGAAACTTTGGCGGGAGCAGCGAAGGGCATTGGGGCATGGGAAACCAAGTAGATTGGACAGAAGAAATGTGGCGGGAAGCTTAAACTTTGGCGGGAGCAGCGAAGGGCATTGGGGCATGGGAAACGGAAAGCAGAAGCGCCACAACCCCGAAAGCCCGGCCCAAACTGGGCGGTTCTGGCGGTTCCCTCTCAGCCTATAGGCATTCAGGAGTGGAGGCCTCCACACACCACAGCTGTTCCCCCTCCTCCTTTCATCCCCCTCTGCTGGTTTTCCCATCTCAGTCACGCAGTTTATTCTGCATAATTTCGGTTCTTTGAAACTTGCTTAATGGTGCAATTAATTGTCAGTTTTGGTAACTATACTATGTACAGTTATAAAATATGTATTATGCTCAGCTCTGGCTCGTGGTCGTGCTGGGGATTGAACCTTGAACTTCAGAGCCTCAGGCGTGAAATTCTTTTGCATAATCATTATGCTATCTTCCCAGCCCCCAAATAAGTATTCTGGATTGTTTCCAAATCGTGTCTAATGGAAATGACACTGCAGTGAACATGTGAGCGCAGGCACCACCCCGGGTCTGTGTTTTTGTGTTTATTGAAAAGTTATCTCGGAGTGAAATTGCTAGATTGTATGTCAGATCTACTTTTGATTTTTTAAAAATAAAATCATTGCTCTGCTTTCCGTATAATGAAGCTTGCGTTGCAACAGGGATGGAATTAGAGGGGGTCAGGCTAAGTCAAATAAGACAGGAGGAGACAGGCAAATACGGGATTCTCTCAATCATATGTGGGATAGAAAAAAACGAAATCAGTACAGCCTATGTCTCTCCTTTTTGTGTCTCTATCTCTCTGTCTCTCACCCTCTATCAAATAAAAAGGGAAAAAAGGCTGCCAGGAGCTGTGTCCATTGTACCATAACTCTGGTAGAAAAAAAAAAAAAGGAAAGGAGGAGGAGGAAAGGAGGGGAGGGGAGGGGAGGGGAGGGGAGGGGAGGGGAGGGGAGGGGAGGGGAGGGGAGGGGAGGGGAGGGGAGGGGAGGGGAGGGGAGAAAACAAAGCAAGAGAACTGACAAAGTGAAACAAAAATGAACCCTAAGTCTTGTCTGCAGTTCTGAGGTAGGGAGGAATAGCATGCTTCAGTGTGGGGAATCCCAATGGCACCTGATGAAGGGGCATGCTGTTTTGGTGGTGGACAAGTTATGCTAACAGTTTGAAAAGTTGTGTGAAATTATACTTATAAAACATAAATCATCTTGGGGCCAGGCAGTGGTGCACTTGGTTAAGCTCACACATTATAGAGCTCAAGGACCCAGGTTCAAGCCCCTGGTCCCCACCCACAGGGGCAAAAGCTTCATGAGTGGTGAAGCAGAGCTGCAGGTGTCTGTTGATTATTATGCCAGGTCCCCTGCATTGCTTGATGCTGTGGTCTATTGACATAATCATTGTTTTGCCTGAGACCTGCCCTGCCTGCAAGGCATTGGTTTATCCCATTGGTTAGAACCTTCGCAACAGCTGCTATGGAAGCTTTTTACCTTCGAGCTCTTTTCTTTTTTCCACCCCCTCTCTAGCCATTTCCTTTTCCGACCTGCCACTTCCGTTTCAAAAGATATAAAGGCGTAGTCTCTGATCAATAAAGGCTTTGCACTGCGTTCCCGCTCAGCCACAAGTAGCTGGTTCCTCTCCTGCCTCACTGAGTAAGCAGCAGCCCAGGTTGGCTCGGGTCAAGTTCTCTCCAACCCAGAGAGCAGGTGCCCGGGAAGAAACACCCTCCCCTCACGCTAGCCTGGCTGGTGTCTGTCTCTTTCCCTATCTCCCCTGCCATCTCGATTTCCATGTCTCTATCCAATAATAAATAAAATTAAAATAAAATAAAAAAGAAAAAATTCTTAAAAAAACAATCTTTAAAATAACATTTTTTCAAGAAAAGTATGTTCTGCAACTGCCCCTCCCCCCAACTGGCTCTGAGGTTCTGGGTTCAATCTCCAGGACATTTATAAAACATTAAGTCAAGTGTCTTCATCATAGTCACATGATCTATAAACTTGCTGACTTTCCTATGGGCTTATTCTTTTACTGGTTTAGTCTAGGGATTGCAACATGCTTGACTGGCTTTTCAGAGTGTAAAATATATTAGTATGGGACATTTGAGGGACCTTACAACACTTCAGCTTTTTAAACATGACTGACTGTGACGTTTGCTATTTATGATAGTCTATATGGTGTTCCATTTCCTATCATCTAACGTTCTTTATACAACAGAGAGCTTTATCTGTCCCTTCTGGAGCTGATAGAACTCATACATGAAATTACTTGCAGCTGTGATTATTTTTAGGGATAAGCTGATGACTATATTTTCAATTTATTCTATAGTTATTAGTTATTCGTATCCCGGAATGATTCAGAAATGCTATTAGGAACTCAGGAATAATTTCTATTCAGGTTTTCCACCTCTTCTTGAAAAAAGTGACAAATTCCGAGTAGAGGTTGAACATAATATTACTTCATCAAGCTTCTTCTGGGTCTGTGGCTGTCTTGCATCTATCATTTCTAATGCAGCCCAGAGCAGGGAGACAGCAGAATGATTCTGCAAAAGACCTTCCTGCCTGAGGCTCTGAGGTTCCAGGTTCAATCCCCAGAACCACCATCAGCCAAAGCTGAGTAGTTCTTGATCTTTCTCTCTGTATCCTTCTCTCTGTTTCTCTCACTCATTAAAAATAAAATTAATAATAAGAAGAAGAACATGATCAACTGTATTCTAGTCTCATGAAAACATCTTTTGTTTCACTGGCCTGAGTCTCATGATTACTGCTGGGTGTAGCGTGTGTGGGTCTGGGTTCAAGGCGCTTTGAAGCTTTCCCTCCCCTGCCACATGTTCACATGAAAATAGACATACATGTGACAAGTAAACTTCACTTTGGGAACTGAGACAAAGGTAAGTCAGCACAGCCAAGGCAGTTCTGATTAATAAGGGTAGTGAAAATCCTGGAGTCCCAAACAGGATCATTTAAAAAGTGGCCATGGTGGGGGTCGGGCGGTGGCGCAGTGGGTTAAGCGCACGTGGCGCAAAGCGCAGGGACCGGCCCCTGGCTCCCCACCTGCAGGGGAGTCGCTTCACAGGCGGTGAAGCAGGTCTGCAGGTGTCTATCTTTCTCTCCCCCTCTCTGTCTTCCCCTCCTCTCTCCATTTCTCTCTGTCCTAGCCAACAACGAATTACGTCAACAAGGGCAATAATAATGACCACAACGAAGCTACAACAAGGGCAACAAAGGGGGGGAGGGGATGGCCTCCAGGAGCGGTGGATTCATGGTGCAGGCACGGAGCCCAGCAATAACCCTGGAGGAGGGGGAAAAAAAAAGTGGCCATGGTGGGGAGGCAGGGGGCTGGTAGTGTACTTAGTTGAGTGCACATGCTACAGTGTGCACAGACCTGAGTTCAAGTTCCAAGTCCTCACCTTCAGAAGGGTAAGCATCATGAGCAGTGAAGTAGTGCTGCATGTCTCTCCCTTCCCCTCTCCATCCCCTCCCCTACCTTCCCCTATCTCCCTTCCCTCCCCCCTCTCCCCCTTACTCTCCCTCTCCTCACAGCTCCCCTTTCTCTCCATCCTTTCCCCCATTCCTTCTCTCTCCCTCCCCTCCCCTCCTCTCCCTCCACTCCCTCTCCCCACTCCCTCTCCTCTCCTTTCTCTCTCTCCCCTCCCCTCTCTCTCCCTCTCCTCCCTTTCTGTCTCCCTCACTCACCCCCTCTCTATGTCTCCTTCTCGATTTCTCTCTGTCTCTATCCAGTATAATAAAATATATTTTTTAAAACACACATCTCTGTCTCCACGAAAGGACCCTGCTACTGTTTGAGAGAACTAAAAATCTGCTTTTCTTTTTATTTCTTTCTTTCTTTCTTTATTATTTATTCCCTTTTTGTTGCCCTTGCGTACATGTACATGCATGACTCCAGATGAAATCACTCAGGGTCAAAGTGTCAGATGAGTTTTCTAGATCTGAGGTCTGAGTCAGGATGGGGCACGTCAAGATATTTCCATCTTGATTTTTGCAAAGTGATTCACAAAAAAAGAAGATCTCTGTAGAGGCGAGGGGGTGGGTATATGTGATACTCAGCATCAGAGCACATATTTTTCATGCTCGAAATCTTAGGCTCAATCCTCAGCAAAGATCAAGCATGCTCTGGTCTTTCACTTAAATAAATAAAGAAAGAAAGAAATCTTTACAAAGATCTTTATGAGAAGGAAGTTTGGGGGGATTCACTCAATAGCAGGCTGAGATCTATCCACAAAATCAATGGATGTTCTTTTAATTTGCCACTCACCTACATGGGGCCTGTCTTCTAATACGGAAGAATTCTATAACTTCTACTAAAACAGTTAAAACATTGAAACATCACAGCCCCTTTATATGCTACAAAGAGGGGAGAAAGAGTTGAAGATGTTTCCTCATTAAAGCTTTCCTTATCAAAGCAAGTAAAATAATTAGAATGTCTCACAAAGATTGGTAAGATGCTGAATTGTACCCAGGTGTTTACATTGCTCTAAGTTATATTCTATATATATATATATATATTTAATATTTATGATAACAGTAGTTATTATTTATGCATAGCTGATTTAATAAAGTGTTTTTCTCTCTATGGAAAAATGCAAACTAGTGGAAAGTCATGATAATTCACTTTAATTGTGTTTATCATGCCAAGATGTTCAGATGTGGTACCATCACCAAAACACACCTTCCCCTCACTGGCAGCTTGTTGGAAGTGCAGAGAAAGCAAGAGTGAAAGAAATGGGTTCTGATGCATTCGCCTGGTGTGGCAAGGGCTATGGAAAGATTGCAGACAGTGACCTCACTGGGATGCATTGGATCGACCTTCTCGTGGTGCATCCCGTGAGTACCCAGTCATTAGGGAAACTGACGATCCTTCCTAGCCAACTGAATCCACATGGATCCCAGTCACTTTCAAAGCCAGCAACGAGCAGCTCCTGACAACTTTCAACCTGACGCTGTTGACTGGCTATGGAAGAAGGGCAAACGCTAGAAGAAGAAGAAGAAGAAGAAGAAGGAGAAGGAGAAGGAGAAGGAGAAGGAGAAGGAGAAGGAGAAGGAGAAGGAGAAGGAGAAGTAGTGACCTCACTGAAGAATGTCCAGCAAGGAGAGACATCACTATGTGTTCACTGTGTCACATAGACCTGTAACTCTCTCTCTCTCTCTCTCTCTCTCTCTCTTTCTCCCCCCACCCCTCTCTCAGCACTGCTCAGCTCTGGCTGATGATGGTGGTGGGGACTGAACCTGGGACATCAGAGCCTCAGGCATGAAAGTCTTTGGCAGAACCCTTATGCTGTCTACCCATCCCCATCCCAGTGTATTTGTTTTTGAAAATTTTTTTATTATATTTATTTATTTATTTATTGAATAGACACAGCCAGAAATTGAGAGGGGAGGGGATGATAGAGAGGGAGAGAGAAAAAGAGATACCTTCAGACCTGCTTCACCACTAGCAAAGCTTTTCCCCTGCAGTTGGGGGCCGGGAGCTTGTACCTGGGTGCTTGTTAATAGTAACATGTGCGCTCTACCAGGTGTGCCACCACCCGGCCCACCAGTGTATTGCTTAAAAAACAATTAATCTATTAACATTCTAGTTACTGCTTTTCCTAAGACAAAAACCTGAGAGACAATCCCTCCAGGAAAATGTGTGTGTATGTGTGTGTGTGTGTGTGTGGATCTAGTAAAAAACAAAATGTTTTTGCTATATTTACATATTTCAAAGAAGGGATATAGTCACTATGTGTGGAACTCCAGTACCTGTTTCATTAATGGAGATATGAGGGGTATTTCTGGCCATTTTTCATTCTGGGCACAGCCATTTTAAGAAACATCAAGTGAGCTAGGAGTTGAAAGTGTCATGGTGACAACGGCTCCCTGGCTGCATATGTCTTTCTTCCCCTCCTTGGTCCGTGGGTGCTGTTTTTTGCTGTTGAGGAGGTAATGGCATTTTAAAGAGCCAGAAGGCCCACTAAACTGAAATCTTGATCACTTTGCAGCTCTCTTCTCACAGGCTTGAGTTTGGAGATGTTCTAGACTTGAGTAGAGGTGTTAAGGCACCGGGTTGCTCAGCTTAGTGTGAAGAAACGCCTGTTGGGGGAGGGTGTTCTCTGCCAACCATGCAGAAGGCCACAAGTTGAGCTCCAGGAGCTTGGGTTTGGAAAGTCATCCTGGACGTGCAGGGAGGTTGGCTCAAGCCTGAAGTGAAGGGTTCGAACTACTCAGTTACCTTTTGTGCAGATGATTTGTGTCTCAATTCTGAGTAACCAGCGGTTACTGCGATGCTTCCTGTAAGTTACTGAGAGCAAAGATCTATGTGGAAACCAATCCAGAGATTTTCAGACATAGGATCTGGTACCACTTCTAGGTTTCCACTCAAAAGAAGGCTTTTTTTTTGGGGGGAGGGTAGGGGCACAAAACTTTGGTGGTGGGTATAGTATAGAACAATTTCTTCTTCTAGCGTTTGCCCTTCTTCCGTAGCCAGTCAACAGCATCAGGTTGAGCCTGATGTAAAGTTTCGAGACCTCCTTTGAATCTGGAGAGGTGGCAGTCGTTGACTATGTGGGTCATAGTCTGTCTGGAGCCGCAGGGGCAGTTCGGGTCGTCTCTGGCTCCCCAGCGATGGAACATAGCGGCGCACCGGCCATGGCCTGTTCGATAGCGATTGAGGAGGGCCCGATCATAACGTGCTAGGTCAAAGCCGGGCGGACGCTTGCAGGGGTCTGCGATGAGGTGTTTGTTCTTGACCTCAGCTGACTGCCAGCTCTGTTTCCAAGAGACTGGAACAGAGAAGTTCAGTGTAGGCGTAGGGGAGCAGATTGGGTGATGAGACGTCAAGCGTTGAACAGGGTGAGCGAAAATATCCGCGTATATTGGCAGGTCCGGTCGAGCATAGACGTGGGACATGAACTTAGATGATGCCGCATCCTGACGAATATCTGGCGGGGTGATGTTGCTAAGAACTGGCAGCCATGGAACCGGGGTGGAACGGATGGTTCCAGAAATGATCCTCATGGAGGAATATAATTTGGAATCGGCCAAGTGGACATGGGGGCTATGGAACCATACTGGGGCACAGTATTCTGCAGTGGAATAGCATAATGCCAGAGAGGATGATCATAGTGTGGAAGCGCTCGCGCCCCATGAGGAGCTGGCCAGTCTTGCAATGATGTTATTCCTAGCGCCCACCTTTGCTGCAGTTTTATGAGATGTTCGTGAAATGACAGAGTGCGATCGAGAGTAACGCCAGGATAGACTGGCTGGGCTTCATGCCGGATTCTCGTATCGCCAAGCTGTACATTAAGCTCACGCGAGGCCGAGGCATGGTGTAGATGGAAAACAGATGATACCGTTTTAGCAGTGCTAGGAATTAGTTGCCATTTTTTACAGTAATCAGATATCAGAGACATGTCTTTCGTGAGTGTTTCCTCGAGGATGTCGAACTTCGATGCCTGAGTTGCACAGCAGATGTCATCGTATTGTATAGAACAATACAATGTATTGTATAGAACAATACACTGCAATCATACAACATACTAAACCACTATTAATCACAAAAACGGTCTACAAAGAGAAAAAAAAAATTTGATCTTTTTATTTTGATGAGAGAAAGACAGAAAGATACAAAGACTAGACCAGAGCACTGCTTAGCTCTCATGGTGGTACTGATGATTGAATCTGGGACCTCAGAGCCTCAGGCATGAAAGTCTTTTTGCATAACCATTATGGTATTTCCCCTACCCAAAGGAATTCTAGTTAAGATCTCCAGAGTGGTCTGCACCTCCAAGCTCATTGCAGAGTGATTCACAATAACCAAGAATGGAAACAGTTTTGGTTCCACCAACATGTGAATGGATAAAGCAAATGGACATACAATGGACTGCTACTCAGTCTTTAAAAATGGAATGCTATCATTTGTGACAGCAAGGAGGAAGCATTCTTTCTTTATGCTAAGTGAAATAAGCCAGACATATAAATACAAAGGTAACATCTACATTGGGAATCTAAACAGTTCAAAGAAGAGAAGAAGAAGGGATAATGGTATTTACCAGGGCCTAGGGGTTGGGGAAAACGAGATACTGATCAAAGGATACAGAGCTTCAGTAATCCAAGATTAATAAAACCTAGAGACCTCTGAACACCATGGTACATGTTGTTAACAAGACGGTATTTATTTAATAGCCCAAGTTTGCAAGAGCCTCAATCATTTATCAAGTGCTCTTACACACACACACACACACACACACACACACTAAAATGATGATGATGATGATGATAAGAATAATAATCATTGTATTAATAAGTGTAAAAGGAAACTTTCAGAGGCCCTGAATTGAATCATGATATTGATTGGATATTATTACATTTATTTTATTTAGTTCATTTTTTATTATCTCTGGGACTTCACTTTTCCAGATAGAGACAGAGTAATAAGAAAGTGGAGGGAAGGAACCACAGGATAGATGCTTCTGTTTTAGGGGGAAGGGGTCAATGTTTGTTCCCACAACATTTAAAAAGTTTATCACAAGGGTCTGGGCAGTAGCACAGCAGGTTAAGTGCATATGGACAAAGCACAAGGACTGGCATAAAGATCCCAGTTCGACCCCCTCCCCAGTTCCCCACTTGCAGGGGGGTGTCGCTTCCTCTCTCGATTTCTCTCTGTCCTGTCCAACAGCCATGACAGCAATAACAACAACAATAATAACAAGGGCAACAAAATGGAAAAAATGGCATCAAGGAGCAGTGGATTCATAGTGCAGGCACCAAGCCCCAGCGACAACCCTGAAGGGGAAAAAAAACAGAGAAAGAAAATAAAAGTAGTTCATCACACATTATCTCAACAACAAACTGAGGAGAGTGCACAATTTTCAGAAATTTTAAATTTTATTTGAGAAAATGAGAACTTTCACATGTTAGAACATGAAAGAGAGAAAGACAGAGGGACACACACAGAGAGAGAAGTGAAGTTAATATTTCCATGATGATATCTGGACAGTGAGAGAGGGAGCCATTCCTATAGGTCTAGCTTGTAACACCCGCCTCCACCTTCCCAAGCCATACCAAGCACCACTCCCATTTTCTGGGCAGTACCCTCCAGCTACCTGCTGTTTCTCAACCTTTCCCCTCTAGTAGGACAGACCCAAAATTCTTTTTGGGGTGTTGGAGGACAGAGTTTTGCGCTTCTGTAACTGCTTCCTGCTGACAGGTTGACACACACTCCTAGACAGAGCTATTCTGTCCCTAATACTTCCCTGGTAGGGTAGGGCTCTAGAGAGATGAATTTTCTGGACACTTCACCATGTGGTCATCTGTGCAGGGAGGGGTCATGGCAGCTTCTTGGACTTGATGGCTGAAAGGTAGCAAGGTACACAGATGTTTAATAGAGGGCAAAGTATAAGCTTAGAGCCAATGAGAGTTAAGAAACTCAGGATGAGAGGTAATTAAGATGTCTATTTAGGTATAAACATTCTTAGGAGACTAGGACTCTAACTATCTTTTATTGAGCTATTACCATAAAGGCAGGCTTAAGAATTATCTGGGAGATTAGCATTAGAGTAGAGTGTGTGACCTGAGAACTGCATTAAGGCAGAGAGTGGCACCTATATTAGAATAAAAGATATATTTCTACATATATAGTTAACTGTACCACATCAATCTGACCTGTTGCCCATGTCTACTAATATTTAATGAGGAGCCCATATGGCCTCCCAGTCCCTGTCAGTTTAAGTTCACTCTGTGGTCACAGATGGGGCTATGTCCATAGGTTATATGACCATCTTTCCTCAAGTGACAGAGTGGAATGACCCAGTCTCCTTCTAGAGAGTGGAGCAGTGTTTACCAAT
Organism: Erinaceus europaeus; assembly: GCF_950295315.1. NCBI lineage: Eukaryota > Metazoa > Chordata > Mammalia > Eulipotyphla > Erinaceidae > Erinaceus > Erinaceus europaeus. Next base: position 3,111,116 of record NC_080185.1, on the reverse strand, counting down.
GTTACTTTTTAGTAAGGATAAAGTTGTGAGAGGCCCATGATAGGGCAGAGAGAAAGAGAAATACATGATGTAAGTGACCAGTGGTGCAGATGTCCTGTAGGTTTAGGCCCATATCTATAACTAGGACTCCAGGTGATGAAGTGGCTTATCACTGACCAAAACAGACAAACTAGGTAAGCCTGTATCTTGTCACCATCCAGTTTATGTAGCCAACTCTTTATCTAATAAGCTTTAACTTCCTCTCAGTTGATAAAGCCTTGAAGGTAATTTATTATACAGTAATTGAATAACCATCATGTTTTGCTGAACTTAAGCTTGAGCTAATATATTTATGGAGTACAGCCTTGAGTTAAGAAATATTTAGAAGAGTCTAAATTAAGCTCAAATTTTTTTTTGTTTTTGTTTTTCAATGTTAGCTTGATAGTTATAGTAAGGTTATCTTAGGTACTAAAATATTAAATAAAACTCTTGTCAACTGGATATGACAATATATTGAGTCTGGCTAGGGGCTTGTCAATCTTGTTTAATTTGTCAAAGAACCAACATTTAGCTTCATTGATCTTTTTTTATGGTTCTCTTATTTTCAGTGTTGTTTTTGTCTGTTCTAATTTTAGTGATTTCTGCCCTTCTGGTTGCTTTAGGGTTCCTTTGTTCCTCTTCCTCTAATTCCTTAAGGCAGCAGTAAGGTTGTTTATTTGAGCTTTTTCTTGTTCCCTAATATGTGTTTGTATGGTTATGACTTTCCCTCTCAGCACTGCTTTAGCTGTGTCCCAAATATTTTGATAGCTTGTGTCTTGGTTTTCATTTGTTTCCAGGAACATTTGAATTTATTACTTGAGTGCCTCTCTGACCCAGCAGTTCTTAAGCACTATGTTGTTGAGTTTCCAAATTCTGTGACTTTTAGTAATTTTGTGTTCATTGTTGAATGTTAGCTTTACTCCACTGTGGTCTGAGAAGATGCCTGGGATGATTTCAATGCTCTTGAATTTGTTGATACTGTCTTTGTGGCCTAACATGTTGTCTATCCTTAAGGATGTGCTGTGTGGATTTGAAAAGGTGTATTCCAGTTTTTGGGGGGTGAAGAACTCTGAAAATATCCAGGAGGTCTAGTCTGTTCATCTCTTCATTTAATTCTCTTGTTTCTTTGTTGATTCTTTGCTTTGTTGATCTATCTAGATGTGAGAATAGGGTGTTAAAGTCTCCCACTATTATTGTATTACTATTGATGCTTTTTTTTAAGTTTTTTTCAGTAGGTGTTTGATGTATTTAGATGGTCCCTCATTGGGTGCATAGATATTAATAATTGTCAAATCTACTTGGTTGATTGATCCTCTGATAATTATGTAATGGCCTTGCCTATCTTTTATTACTTTATTTAATTTAAAGTCTATTTTGTCAGAGATGAGAATGGCTGTTCCTGCCTTTTTGTGGTCCATTAGCCTGTATGATAGTTTTCTATTGTTTCACTTTAAGTCTGTGTTTGTCTTGTTGGGTCAGATTGGATTCTTGCAAGCAGCATATGGTTGGGTTGTATTTTCTGATCCATCATCCCACTCTGTACCTTTTAATGGATGAGTTTATGCCATTGACATTTATTGATATCATGGATTTAATGTATTGTAGTGCCATTATTCAACAATTTTTTATTTGCACTGATATATGGCAAGTATTGTGGTGATGTTCTTGTTTATAAGAGGTCTTCCAGTACCTTTTTCAGGGAAGGATGGGTGATGGTTGCCTCCTTTAACTGTTGTCTGTCTGAGAAGGTTTTGAATGAAAGTCTAGTAGGATATATTATCCTTGGTTGAGACCCTTTTTCATTCAGGGCTCGATAGATATCTTGACATTCTCTTCTGGCTTTTAGGGTTTGAGTGGAGAAGTCTGCTGATAGTCTTATGGGTTTTCCCCTGTATGTGACTTTTTGATTTTCTCTTTAAGCTTTTAGGATCCTTTCTTTATCCTTACTTCTTTTCATTGTAACTATTCTGTTTGGGACTCTCTGGGCCTCTTGAATCTTAATGTCCTTTCTGTTGTTAAGGTCTCAGAGATTTTCTTCTATTATTTCCTCTAGAATGTTTAATTACCCTTCCTCTTTCTTCCTCTGGTAGGCCAAGTACACAAATTTTACTTATTTTGAGATCATCCCATATGTCTCTGTTGTTGTCTTCAGTGTCTTTCAATCTCTTTTTGAGCTCTTTTACCTCTTTCTTAGTTTTCTCTAGCTCATCCTCTGTCTGGATAATTCTGTTTTCTGCTTCTGTTAATCTGCTTTCCCTTCCCTCAGCTTCCTTCTTCAATTCAGTTATAGTATTAGTTTGTTCTTCTAATTGACCTTTTAGCTCAGCTATTTTAACTTTCAGTTCTCTAATTACCTTGAGGTAGCTTGTATTTTCCTTGAGGGTTTCAACTTTGTTTCTATAATTCTGATAGCCCTTTCCTCCATACTTGTCTTCATTTCTGTGATTATTAGGTTTATTATTGCTTGCATACTTTTCTTATCTATGGTTACTTCTGACTGATTTGGAGTTTCTTATGGGCTTCTATCCTGATTCATTGTGGTAGCAGTTTTATTTGCTCTTGAGTTAATATTTTTTGATGTGGTTTTAATTTTCTGTTCTGTCATTCTTCAGTTGTTGTGTTTTGAGTACAAGCCATGCTATACTAAAGCCCTTTCACAAATGCAGTCACCAACTTCAAAAATTACAACAATAGTAACTGAAGCAAGGATTGATGTAGTTCTACCAATACCAGTTAGCCGAACACCTCCAGTCCAAGAAAAAATAGCAACCAAATCCAAAAGAAAAAGAAAGTGAAAGGAAAAAAGGGAAAACAAGAATAAATAATTATGCAAATCTACTGTCCACTATAAATTCTAGGGATAGCAAGAGGAGAAAGGGAAGTACAGAAGAAACACACACACACAAACACAGAGTCCACTCTGAGTCAGATTTCTTCCCCAAAATAATTCACAAATGAGTATCAGTGAATTCAGAAAGCAAATGAAGGAGGAAGGAAGAAAAAGAAAAAATAGCAGTGAAAGGAAAGAGTTTTTTTTTTTTAATTAGCTAGGAGGAAGGAAAAATGAGAGTGAAGGGAAAGGGTAGGGAGAAACAAGTTCCTCTCACAATGAATAGGACACCTAGTCACCTTGCAATGGAAAAAACAACAACAGTTAATTTTGGTCAACCTGAAGAAGGAGGAGGGGAAAGGGACACATGTATAAAATAATAGTAAAAATAAAATAAAATAAAATAGAGTAAAAAAACCCTAACAGTCAGTCTGTAGCTTGGACCTCTCTGGATTGGCTGTAGGCAGCCTGAGCAAAGACAGCCAATTGTAAGAAGTATCCAAAAAAAAAAAAAAACCTCCAGGTAGTATTTCTCAGGCAGGGATGAGGCTCTGATTGGTCAGCTATTTTGTTACTCAAATAGAGCTCCAGCCACTTAAAAATAAAGAGAAGGAAAACAAAAAGGAAAAGGCTTGGAATGACACCCCTGGTGAGACAGGAATCTTGGCAAAGAAAATAGCTCAGCGAGAAGCCTGCTAGGAGTAGCTGTCCAGCCCCTGGGGGCTGGTTCTGGGGTGGGGGCAGTTCAGAAATAATCAAAGGATTTTCCTTTCTTTGTCCCCCTGGCCTTGGTTTGCCAGCCCAAGAGTGGGTAATTGGACTTCTCCTTGGTGTCACACTGACCAACCCTTGTTCACCCTCCTACTGAAGGCCCAGTATCCTACCCTATCCAGAGAATCCCAGGTCGAAAGCTGCTGCTTTTTGGAACTCACGCCAGCTGCTGCTTCCAAGTTGCTATCTTGGCTCCGACCCCACAACAATATATTAAAAATACTGTTCATGGGAGCCCGGTGGTAGTGCAGTGGGTTAAGTGCATGTGGCACAAAGCACAAGGACAGTGTAAGAATCCCAGTTTGAGCCCCCTGCTCCCCACCTGCAGGGGAGCCGCTTCACAGGTGGTGAAGCAGGTCTGCAGGTGTCTATCTTTCTCTCTTCATTTCTGTCTTCCCCTCCTCTCTCCATTTCTCTCTGTCCTATCCAACAATGATGAAAACAGTAATAACTACAACAATAAAACAACAAGGGCAAAAAAAGGGAATAAATAATAATAATAAAAAAGATTGTTCATCATGACAAAGTGGGATTTTATTCCCTGGATGCAAAGTTAGCTTAATATAAGTAAATCAATCTATGTGATCTACCACATCAATAAAATCAAGACCAAAAACCACATGATTGTATCAATACATGCAGAGAAACCCTTTGACAAAATTCAATATCCCTTCATGATCAAAACACTATAAAAATGGGAACAGATGGCAAACTTTTTAAGATAGTGGAGTCTATATATTTTAAATGGATCAAGGACTTGGATGTTAGACCAGAAACTATCTTTCCCATATAATTTTTAAAGGTATCTTCAGTGATGCAAATCTAATGGTAAAGAAGACTAAAACAAAAATAAACCAAAGGAACTACATCAAATTAAAAGTTTCTGCACTGTAAAAGAAACCACTACCCAAACAAGAGACCTCTTAGAGAATGGGAGAAAATCTTTGCATGCCATGCATCAAAAAAGAGGCTAATAACCAAAATATAAAGAGCTCATCAAACTCAATAACAAGAAAACAAATGACCTCATCTAAAAATGGGGAGAGGATATGAATAGAACATACATCAAAGACAAACAAACATATGAAAAAAAATGTTCCAAGTCAAAGGTATCTTAGGTACAATATTATCCTTTGCCTGGTGTACTTTGTTAGATTACTTTTAAGCAATTGGCAAAGTATATATTAAAGGTTAGCAGGTGTTAAGTTTCTGCAAGATTAACTAGAGAGTATGATTTTAAAAAGCAAAGGTAAACAGTTTTACTATAGGACTGCTAAGCACTTAATTACCCATAATTTATAAAAATAAGATTAGTACCCACCATGAGCAGAATACAAGAGCATTGCTGTAAAGCATACAAGCTGAAGTTGTATTGGGTATAGAGTCCCTTATATTAAGAAAGTTCTCACCATGTGGAAGGTGGAGATTGACTCCTCAGGAGATTGTCACAACAGCACAAACAGCAGTCATTCACTTGTGACCAACAAGAAATATACAAGTCCTAGAAATACCAAGGCCAAAGTAAATAAGAACTTGTACCAAGTTTAGAGTTTACTTGTATTATCTCCAGTTGAACCATGTTTGGAGTTTATTTGATAACCCAGTGGCTACAACTGACTTAAATACATTTGGACTCTAATGTATTTTATACAGTTTTAGAATGTCTTTATTAACAAATAGGTGTATCAATATACACTAGGACTAAGTCAGAGAAGATCTAGCAGAATGTATTAAATTTTACATTTTAAAAATATGATCTGGCAACTTAAGAGGCAATAGCAAAAAAAAATGTTACAGTAAATCTCATATAGTTGCTTAAATGTTAAAACAAACAACTCTTTCATTTTTTATAACATTTATTTATTCATTTATTTTTGCCTCCAGGGTTATCACTGGGGATTGGTGCCTACACTTCAAAACCACTGCTCCTGGAGGCCATTTCAAATTTCTGTATGGAAACCCACATCTGTGATGGGAAATTACCACTTGAGGTTGAAAAAGCACAGAAGGAATAATTTAAGAATTTTTTGGAGATTGCGTTTAAATTTAACTTAGCTTTTTAACTTAAGGTTGGAGTTGAAGTTTACACAATTAACCTTACAGGTTTATTAAATTTATGGTAGTAAACAGCTCAGACTTAAATTTTTTAATAGACAAGTTACAGTTAGAAAGTTAAGACACATGTTCTGTGACAATGCTTCTCAGTAATTTTAGTGCCAATTAAAGGCCAAATTTGTTGTGGATTAATTTTCTACAAAGAGTTACAGAATAATTTGGGGCCCTCATATTAGTTCTGTAATCTGTTACTTAGATATATTCCCATATATAATTTGATTTCACTATGAAGATGAAGAATTGTCAGATGTGTTAAACCTTTTAGACAACTTGATATCTATTTCACACACATAAATATATATATATATACATATATATATACATATATATTTGTTTTGGTAGTACCACAAATAGAACATTGGAGCTGTTTTTTACACTTTTATTGTAGCTGGAAGAGGCTTGCATCTAGCCCCCAGCAGAGATAAGAAACTTAATAAAAAAATTAGCAGTTAAGTAGAAGCTTTTCTTGGGGGGAGATGTTTTTAACGATAGCCAACATTTTCTTTAAGTTACTAAAACTTTCAATTTAATAGTGAAGCAAAGTTATATGAATGTGTCAACCAGTATTTTATTCCACTTCTCTGGCAAAGTAAATCTAATTGAATAATTACATTGTAACCTTAAGAATAGTTAAAGGGCATGTCAGACCTTTAGCTAGCTAATATTTAGACTAGACTCTTTTTTTTTTTTTTTTGAAATAACACCAGGATGGGTCTGAGGCAGGAAGGATTCTCAGGGGCAAAACTACCCATGTGAGGAAAAAAGAGATACACTTTCTTGTAGGAAACTAAAGGGGTGTGGGCCATATTAGGCCCCTGTCAACAAGCCCCATTACTAAAGCCCCCTTAGGTTTCTTTGTAACAGAAGCCTTATTAGAAAGACAACATTTAAATGTCTCCTGTTGTAGCTTCATGGCATGAAAGGGTTCCCATATCTGGGAACTATGGGTGCTGGTCAACCAATTTTGCAGATAACACTTCGTTACCAGCAACCATAGGTAACCTGTCTGGTTACTGACAAAAGTTGAATCTGCACTCATACTTAAAGCAAGATTACAATGAGTAATTGATCTCTAAAGGATTAATGTACTAGAATATTTATCAATAATGATCAGGTAGTCTTAGCATAAAGTGAAAATAAAATAAAAACTTTTGGCCAGAGGAAAAAATTTGGAGAAAAAAAAATAGGCTTCTGGAGGCAGGTCTACGGAGCAGCAGCAGCTATGTTTCTCTCCTCTCCTCTTCCCGGTCAACTAGGAATACCAAAAGAATCACCTGGGACCACAAAAAGCCAATACTAGAATGACTTCAGGAACCCACCAAATCACTGGTGAGTGCAAACACCTGTGGATCATGGAAAGAGAGGCGGCTGAGGAGAGATTGAGCGGCTGGTAACAGTCCAGCAGTTTACCAGTTAAAGCACCACCTCCAGTCTGTTTTACCAACAAAAAGACAGCTGAAGGGAGAAGAGGACTCCCCTAAGACTCACAAATGCAACTATGAGTCTCCATTGCTACTGCCTTCAGAGGCTGGAGCAGTAGGGGGTAGGCCCTGTGCTGACAACTGGGAACAGATAACTGACCAGAAAACTCAGGAGAAGATCTACACCTCGATGGCCTAGCAGTGGGCTGTATAGTGGGAGCCATTCCACATTGTTCTGATGAGAATAATCATAATTATTGCCTCAGAATCTACAGACTACAAGCAGGACTTGTCTAGAAACTCACAGGGACCAGCAGTACTGGCAATTGTGACCCACCTCATATAGTTGTATGGGATTCTTTAGCATATGGAGTCTAAGATAAGTAGTTCAATTATTTCTACAGTGACTGTCAGTAGGTCCTCAGGCAGGGACTCATATCTGGAAGGCACCTGGGGGGTAGTGAAACACTAAACCAACTCATTTCCTATGTATGTTTGTATATATATATATATATGTTTTTAATTTTTTATTTATAAAAAGGAAACAAAACCACAGGATAAGAGGGGTACAGCTTTGCACAGTTCCCACCACCAGACCTCTGTATATCATCCCCTCCACTGATAGCTTTCCTATTCTTTAACCCTCTGGGAGTATGGATCCAAGATCATAGTAGGATGCAGAAGGTTGAAGGTCTGGCTTCTGTAAATGCTTCCCCACTGAACATGGGTGTTGACTGGTCGATCCATATTCAATCCTATCTCTCTCTTTCCCTAGTTGGGAAGGGCTCTGGGCAGGCGGAGCTCCAAGGTATTGGTAGGGTTGTCTGATATTTATTTATTTATTTAAAAAAGGAGACATTAACCAAACCATAGGACAAGAGGAGTACAACTCCACACAATTCCCACCACCAGATCTCCGTATCCCATCCCCTCCCCGATAGCTTCCCTATTCTTTATCCCTCTGGGAGTATGGACCCAAAGTCATTGTGGGATGCAGAAGGTGGAAGGTCTGGCTTTGGTAATTGCTTCCCCGCTGAACATGGGCGTTGACTGGTCGGTCCATACTCCCAGCCTGCCTCTCTCTTTCCCTAGTAGGGTGGGTCTCTGGAGAAGTGGGGCTCCAGGACACATTGGTGAGGTCCTCTGTCCAGGGAAGTCTGGTTGACATCATGCTGGCATCTGGAACCTGGTGGCTGAAAAGAGAGTTAGCATACAAAGCCAAAGAAATTGTTGAACAATCATGGACCTGAAGGCTGGAATAGTGCAGATGAAGTGTTGCGGATGATATTCCATTTTGTAGATAGCTAGTAGGCATATTTTAGTTATGTTTCAAAGGTCCTGTGGCTATACTAGTGTTATTTATTTATTTATTTATTTTTTGCCTGAGCCTGAAATCTGATATGCAGGTGGATTCTAATTATTGTCTGGGGAGATGATGTCATGGTTGATAAAAGGATCAGAAAGCTGGAGAGTAGCTCCCTAATATGGGAAAGGGGTATAAATATTGTTGACTGTAAACCTCATTGATTTGATGTGATCTGGGGACCATAATTAGCTTAGGAGCCTGTGTGACCTCTGCATCCCCCTAGATCTGAGCTCACATTCTGTGGTCATGAGTAGGAACATTCCAAGCTGCCCCAGTATCGACCCATCTTCCTCAAGTGTAGCATAGAGCATGTTGTCCATCCTCCCTTCGGAGGATGGAACATTCTCTACCATTACTGATCCAAGTTGAGGGCAAGGTCCTATGGGGGCCCACAAAGGGGTCTGTTTTGTTGCTGCATATATGAGTTTTTCTGTATTGAAAAAGTTTTAGAAAAATTTCGTATTTATTTATTTATTTATTTATTTATTCAAAAAAGGAGACATTAACCAAACCATAAAACAAGAGGGGGTACAACTCCACACAATTTCCACCACCAGATCTCCGTATCCCATCCCCTCCTCTGATAGCTTTCCTATTCTTTATCCCTCTGGGAGTATGGACCCAAAGTCACTGTGGGATGCAGAAGGTGGCTTCAGTAATTGCTTCCCCGCTGAACATGGGCATTGGTAGGTTGATCCATACTCCTAGCCTGCCTCTCTCTTTCCCTAGTAGGGTGGGTCCCTGGAGAAGTGGGGCTCCAGGACACATTGGCGAGGTCGTCTGTCCAGGGAAGTCTTGTTCAGCATCATGCTGGCATCTGGAACCTGGTGGCTGAAAAGAGAGTTAATATACAAAGCCAAAGAAATTGTTGAACAATCATGGATCTAAAGGCTGGAATAGTGCAGATGAAGTGTTGGGGGTTACTCACTGCAGACTACTGTGTACTTCTGCTTTCAGGTATATATTTTACCCTAGTTTATGGATACGTGTGAACATATACTCTATCTCACGGGACCGGTCTATATCTAGGTTTGGGGACTTTGCTAGGACATGAACCTCCTGGAATGAAACTAGAGAATACTATGAAAGGAAAGGTCTCACCTGAGTAATGAACTGAAGGATTGTCGTTCTACACCTGAAGTCTCTGTACACAGTCTGAAGTGAAGCATGCTGAGGTGGTACTCATTGTGTTGATTAGGTTGGGATCAGCAGATGCAATACTATTTGGTATGAATTGAGAGAAGCATGCAGGAAAGTGTGCCCCACCCTAAGGTTCCAGGACTAGGGGAAAAATAGACTCTATAGTGGAAATATGAGGTTCCTGCTGTCTTAGGGTTCAAAAAGACAATAGAGAGTTATTGTTATAGTCACACTGTTTGGTAATTGGGTTAACTTTGAAAAATCCCTTTGTTAGGATTTGCTGTTTAATACCCAACATAACCATAGTTTATGTCCTTTGACATTATTTGTATATAGCTGTGCCACCGGTTGCTTCTGTTCTCCCTGGTCTAGTCCTTTGAGAGAGTCAACATATCAAAGACTCAGCCTATGCATTAAAAAGACTCAGTCTGTGCTTTAAAATGTTTGAGACATACCATCAACTTTTCCCCTCTCATATTAGAGATTTATAGGACTACAAATTAATAGGAGTGTACATAAACACCATTCCCACCACCAAAAAGACTGTGTCCCATCCCACCCCACCACCCCCACTTCCCCCCACCGCCCTGGGAAGCTGAATATCCACCCTCACCCCAGGTTTTTTACTTTGGTGCCATACTCCAGATTTAGTCAGATCCTGCTTTTAGTTTCCTTTTCTGTTCTTCTTTCTCAACTTCTGTTGGTGAGTGGGATCATCCCATACTCATCTTTATCTTTCTAACTTAGCTCACTTAACATAATTCCTTCTAGCTCCCTCCAAGATGGGTCAGAGAAGGTGGGTTCATTTTTCTTAATAGTTGTGTAGTATTCCATTGTGTATATATACCACAGCTTTCTCAGCCATTCATCTATTGCTGGGCACCTGGGTTGCTTCCAGGTTTTAGCAATTACGAATTGTGCTGCTATGAACATAGGCATACAAATATCTTTTTGGTTGGGTGTTATGGAGTCCTTGGGGTATATCCCCAAGAGAGGAATTACTGGGTCATATGGTAGGACCATGTCTAAATTTGTGAGAGTTCTCCAGACTGCTCTCCACAGAGTCTGGACCAGTTTACATTCCCACCAGCAGTGCAGAAGGGTTCCTCTGTCCCCACAGCCTCTCCAGCATTTGTTGCTGTTGTCCTTTTTGATGTATGCCATTCTCACAGGGGTGAGGTGATACCTCAATGTTGTCTTTATTTGCATTTTTCTGACAATCAGTGACCAGGAAAATTTTTTTCTTGTGTTTGTTAGCCTTTTGGATCTCTTCTGTAGGGAATGTTCTTTTTTTTTATTATTTTTATTTTATTTTATTTTATTTTTTAATTTTTTATTTAAGAAAGGATTAGTGAACAAAGGCATAAGGTAGGAGGGGTACAACTCCACACAATTCCCACCACCCAATCCCCATAACCCACCCTCTCCCATGATAGCCTTCCCATTCTCTAGCCCTCTGGGAGCATGGACCCAGGGTTGTTGAGGGTTGCAGAATGTAGAGGGTCTGGCTTCTGTAATTGCTTCCCCGCTGAACATGGGCGTTGACTGGTCGGTCCATACTCCCAGTCTGCCTCTCTCTTTCCCTAGTAAGGTGTGTCTCTGGGGAATCTGAGCTCCAGGACACATTGGTGGGGTCTTCAATCCAGGGAAGCCTAGCCAGCATCCTGGTGGCATCTGGAACCTGGTGATTGAAAAGAGAGTTAACATACAAAGCCAAACAATTTGTTGAGCAATCATGGATCCCAAGTTTGGAATAGTGGAGAGGAAGTGTTAGGGAGGTACTCACTGCAAACTCTAGTGTAATCCTGCTTTCAGGTATATATTTTGCAGTAGTTTATGGATACGTGTGAACATAAGCTCTCTCTCACAGAAACTGTTGTATGTCTAGGTTATGGGACTTTGTTAGAAAGTGAACTACCTGAGATGAAATTAGAGTGTACTATAAAAGGAAAGGTCTCACCCAAGTAATGAAGCTGAAGGGTTGTCATTCCACACGTGAAGTCTCTGGATACATTCTGAGGTGAAGCATGTTGAGATGGCAATCGTTGCTTTGGTTAGGTTGTGATCGGCGGATGCAATATTATTTGGTATGGATTGGGAGATGCATACGGGAAAGTGAGCCCTATCCAAGGGTGCCAGGACTGGGGGAAGTAGGGGCTCTATAGTGAAGATGTGAGGTTCCTGCTGTCTTAGGGTTCAAAAAGACAATCAATAGTTAATATTATCATCACAGTATTTGTTAATTGGGTTAACTTTGAAAAGTCCCTTTGTTATGGTTTGCTGTACAGTACCCAGTATCTTGTATATAGCTGTGCTATTGGAAGCTTCTAATCTACTTGGTCTAGGCTTTTGAGAGAGTCCGCATATCAAATACGTAGCCTATGTAGGGAATGTTCTGTTCATAACTTCTGCCCATTTTTGGATGGGGTCATTTGCTTTTTTTGGTGCTAACTTTGCTGAGCTCTTTGTATATTTTGGTGATTAGTCTCTTCACTGATGTATGGCATGTGAAGATGTTCTCCCATTCTGTGAGGGGTCTCCTTGTTTCTGTGAGAGTTTCTTTGGCTGTGCAGAAGCTTTTCAATTTGATATAGTCCCATTGGTTTGTTTCTGCTTTACTCCTCCTCACAATTGGGTTTGTATCATCAAAGATGTCCTTGAGGTTTAGGTGGGAAAGTGTTCCACCAATGTTTTCCTCTCAGTATTTGATAGTTTCTGGTCTAACATCCAGGTCCTTGATCCATTTGGAATTGATTTTTATTTCTGGTGAGATAAGGTGGTTCAATTTCATTCTTCTGCATGTTTCAACCCAGTTTTCCCAGCACCATTTATTGAAGAGAGCCTCCTTCTTACACTTAATACTTTGGGCCCCCTTATCAAAGATTAGATGTCCATCGGTGTGGGGGTGATATTTGAAAACTTTCTTAGAAATCATATCCTTTCTGCCTTTAGCTCCACTCATTTTTAGTTCAGTAAGATTGAGACACTCCCTAAGTGTGAGCTACACATTTCCCTGGTGAAAAAAAAATAATAAAAAAGAAAAAAACTTTAAAAACAGTTTACTTAATATTGTGTAGCTGGATCGTACACAAAGTTTTGTATGGAAACCCAAATCAAGATTGAGATATTACCACATGGGGCTGAAAAAGCACTGTTTTAACAATTTAAATTTTTTGTGAGATTATGCTTACATTTAACATAGCTATTTTACTTAAGTTTAGAGTTGAAGCTTACAAAATTAACTAACCATACCAGATTACTTATTAAATTTATGCTAGTAAACATTTTAGACTTTAAAACTTTTAATAGACAAGTCATACTTAAGAAAGTTAAGACACATGTTTTGTGACAATGCTTCTCAGTAATTTCAGTGCCAGTGAAAAGCCAAATTTGTTGTGGATTAATTTTCCACAAAGAGTTACAGAATAATCTGGGGGCCTCAGATTAATTCTATAATTTGTTACTTAGATATGGTCACACATATAATTTGATTTCAGTTTGAAATTGAAGAATTGCCAGGTGGTAAACATTTTAGAGAATTTGATATCTATTTTAAATGTTACTATTTATATTAAAATATACATTTGTTTTGAGATTGCCACAAAGGAAGTGTTGGAACTGCTTTCACACTTTTATTGTAGCTGGAAGAGGCTTGCATTTAGCCCCCCGTAGAGAAGAACCTTAATAACAAAATTAGTAGTTAAGTAGAAACTTGTCTTGGAGGGAGGTGTTCTTAATGATAGCAAACATTCTCTTTACGTTACTAAAACTTTTAATTTAAAAGTTATATGAATGTGTAGTGTGTCAACACAACACATTCTAGTCCTCTTCTCTGGCAAAGTAAATCGAATTGAGTAATTACATTGTAACCTTAAGAATAGTTAAAGGGCCATGTCAGACCTTTAGCTAGCTAATACTTAGACTAGACTTTTTTTTTTTTTTTGGGATGAGCACCAAGGATGATTCTGAGGCAGGATTCTTGGGGGCACAACTGCCCTTCTGAGGAAAAGAAAGTAATACTTTCTAGAAGGAAGTTAAAGGGCCTGGGCCATGCTAGGCACCACAGCAAACTCTGTTACTAAAGCATCTTTTGTGATAGAAGCTTGAGATCTAAGTCTGGTTTTGGGCATCCCCTCATTCCAGCTTTGTGGCTAACGGCTCCCACCTCTGGGAACAAGCAGGCTGGATAGCCTATTTCTGCTCACAACACTTTGCTACCAGCAAAGTTCAGTAAACTGACAACAAAACAACAAAGGAACAAAAGTTCAGGTTACTGACAACAAAACAACAAAGGAACAAAAGTTGCAATAAGCTTGTCTAAGAAATGGAATCTGCACTCAATCTTAAAGTTAGGTTACAATGTGTAATCTATCTCTAAAGGATTAATGTACCAGAACATTTATGGATAATGGTCAGCTAGTCTTAGCGTAGAGAAAAAGAAAATACTTAAGAATCCTGGTTGGAGCCCCCGGCTCCCCACCTACAGGGGAGTCGCTTCACAGGTGGTGAAGCAGGTCTGCAGGTGTCTGTCTTTCTCTCCCCCTCTCTGTCTTCCCTCCTTTCTCTATTTCTCTCTGTCCTATCCAACAACAAGGACATCAACAACAGCAGCAATAATAACTACTACAACAATAAAACAAGGGGAAAAAAAAGAAAATCTTTTAGCCAGTTAATTTTGTGACATCCATATCATCCCTTAATCTTATCTGCCTCTAACAAAGCCTTAGTGATGACAACAAAGAAAAAAAAAAAAGGGGGGGGGGAGACAGAAAAGAAACCTGATGGGAAATGGAAAAGAGAGAAATCAAAGAAAAGGAGGTTTGTCTGTAGTGATTCAAGACCTGTATACTCTCGCACACCTGCTGATGGTCACTGGACTCCACCAGTGCCCACAAGATATTCACTTCTACTTGGTCAGATTGTTGGAATGTCAAGGTCACTTGCAAGTATTTTCTAAAAATGATCCCTTGACCAGTTTTTGTAAGAAAATCAGATAATTAAATTTTTTTTCATTTGTCATTAACAGTACATTAACTACTGCAAAATATATACCTGAAAGCAGAAGTACACTAGAGTTTGCAGGGAGTACCTCCCTAACACTTCCTCTCCACTATTCCAAGCTTTGGGTCCATGATTGCTCAACAATTTCTTTGGCTTCGTATGTTAACTCTCTTTTCAGTCACCAGGTTCCAGATGCCATCAGGATGCTGGCCAGGCTTCCCTGGATTGAAGACCCCACCAATGTGTCCTGGAGCTCTGCTTCCCCAGAGACACACCTTACTAGGGAAAGAGAGAGGCAGACTGGGAGTATGGACCAACCATGTCAACGCCCATGTTCAGCAGGGAAGCAATTACAGAAGCCAGACCTTCTACCTTCTGCAACCCTCAATGACCCTGGGTCCATGCTCCCAGAGGGCTAGAGAATGGGAAAGCTATCATGGGAGGGGGTGGGTTATGGAGATTGGGTGGTGGGAATTGTGTGGAGTTGTGCCCCTCCTACCTTATGTTTTTGTTTATTAATCCTTTCTTAAATAAAAAATTAAAAAAAAAGAAAATCAGATAATTAAATTTTTTTTCATTTGTCATTAACAGTAGGTTATCAGACTGTAAGATTACAGTGTATAATTCCACACCACACCCACCACCAGAGTTCTGTATCCCTACTATCCCATCTACCAAATATAATCATCAGAGTTCTCAAAAGTCTTAAGAATAGTTTGCTCTTTTTTTTCCTTCCTAACTTCTTGTGTATCAGTTCTCTAGATTCCACTTGTTTGTGAAACCTTCTGGTAGTTGTATTTCTTCTCTTTACTTATTTCACAAAGCATAATCACCTCCAGTTCCATCCATTTTGTCCCAAAGGATACAGTTTAATCTTTTTTGATTGTATAGTAGAATTGCATGGACCATATATCCTACAGCTTCTTTAGCCAGTCATCTGCTGATGGGCATTTAGGCTGTGTCCACCCTTTGGCTATTGTGAATAATGCAGCTATGAACATAGAGGTGCATATATCCCTGCAAATTAGTGTTTGAGTGTTCTTTGGATAAATATTTAGAGTGATATTTCTGGATCATAACGTACTGCCATTTTTATTTATTTATTTATTTTTTATTTATAAAAAGGAGACATTGACAAAACCATAGGATAAGAGGGGTATGACTCCACACAATTCTCACCATCCAAACTCTGCATCTCATACCCTCCCCTGATAGATTCCTTATTCTTTTTTTGCCTCCAGGGTCATTGCTGGGGCTCAGTGCCTGCACTACGAATCCACTAGCTCCTGGAGGCTATTTTCCCCATTTTGTTGCCGTTGTTGTTGTGCTTGTTTTAGTTGTTATTGTTGTCATAGCTGTTGTTGTTGCTGGATAGCACAGAGAGAAATGGAGATAGGAGGGGAAGACAGAAAGGAGGAGAGAAAGATAGATACCTGAAGACCTGCTTCACTGCTTGTGAAGCGACCTCCTGCAGGTGGGGAGTCGGGGGCTTGAACCAGGATCCTTCGTGCCATGTGCACTTAACCCACTGCACTACCAGTCGACTCCCAGATTCCCTATTCTTTATCCCTCTGGGAGTATGGTACGAGGGTCATTATGGGATGCAGAAGGTGGAAGGTCTGGCTTCTGTAATTGCTTCCCCGCTGAACATGGGTGTTGACAGGTAGATCCATACTCCCAGCCTGTCTCTTTGTTTCCCTAGTGGGGCGGGGCTCTGGGAAAGAGTGGCTCCAGGACACATTGGTGGGGTTATCTGTCCAGGGAAGTCTGATTGGCATCATGGTAGTATCTGGAACCTGGTGGCTGAAAAGCATTTTTATTTTTATAAAGATTTTCCATACAGTCTTCCATAGGGGTTTCCCCAGTTTGCATTCCCACCAGCAGCATAGCAAAGTCCCTTTTTCTCCACAACCTCTCCAATACCTGTTCTTTCCTGGTTTGTAGATGGAGGCCATTCTCTCAGGTGTGAGATGGTATATCAGTGTAGCTTTAATTTGCACTTCTGTAATGATAAATGAAGTGGAGCGTTTCTTCATGTGTCTGTGGGCCATGTAGATCTCTTCTTTAGAAAACAGATAATTCTTAGTTGCCACTTATCAATAATCATATTCAATAGGAATGTGAGATTTGGAGGAAGTGTTCCATGGGACACAAGCCTCCATATGTTTCCTTACCTGCTCATCTCAGTGATTTCTGTGCCCCTCCGGAGGCAGTGCCAAACCACCACAGCAGTCCAGAGAAGCCTCCTGAGGTATTGAGACGGCATGAGCACAGATATACACTTGTCATTCGCATTTCAGCCAACACTGGTGCAGCAGACACAGGGCAGCTTCCTTGCTAAGGTCCACTACCTAGCAGGAGGGATAGATGTATGAACACATCCATATGATCCCATGGTGAGTACATCTGGAGTTGGCAGAATTAGAGTCTTAGCTCACTCAATCTTCCCACATTTGTGGCCACGTCTGTTCCAGCTAAGGGAAGGCTTCCTATGGCAGTATATGGTTGGATGAGACCAAGACCTAAAAATATACTTTATTCATGAATCTAAGGAGTACATGGCTGGTAAAACTTTCCATAGGTTTTGGATGGCAGTCTGATCTGGAAATCAGTGATGCTGCATCAAGATATCTCTAATTCAAGAGAAAGGAGACAACAGAAGTTCAAGTCTGGGTAGGTGCTGAATGTCTCACCAGACAGCTCAACAATAAAGATGAGGACATTTGCTCAGGGTGTGGGGAAAGCTTATGTTCTAAGAAAGAAAACTCTCAGCATCAAAAAGATTCTTTAGCAAGTATCATGTCCTACACACCAGGCTGAAGTTCAGAGTAAGCTCTCCATTGGCAAACACCTTGCCCAGTCAATTCTAAGCTGGAACAATTAAAAAATAAGCCAATACGCAAAGCACAAGGACCGGCATAAGGATCCCGGTTCGAGTCCCAGCTCCCCACCTGCAGGGGAGTCGCTTCACAGGCGGTGAAGCAGGTCTGCAGGTGTCTATCTTTCTCTCCTCCTCTCTGTCTTCCCCTCCTCTCTCCATTTCTCTCTGTCCTATCCAACAACGACAACAACAATAATAACTACAACAATAAAACAACAAGGGCAACAAAAGGGAATAAATAAATAAAAAAAATAAATAAGCCAATATAGGCATTCTCCCTGCAAAGCTGAAGGGTGTGGGATCCCAATAGAATAGTAAGTCTCAAATTTGGAATTGCCTCCAGCTGTAACTCACAACATCTCTTGAACATGCTATGACCCAGTGGTGGCTACTAGATAATGCCAAAGATGATTCCTGAAGTCCTCCCAAGTTCAAGTCCCCGTGCAAGTAGCCATTCAGATAGCATTACAATCAATTCTGAAGACTGGCGAGACAAAAGGCTTCCAGATGAGAAGAGAAGAATAAAGACTGCAAAGATCATTGCTCTTCATTTGGATGGGAGGTGCAGGGGGCAGGAGAAGAGAAGGAGGGTGTTTCTCCATCTTCTCCTTTCTCATCTAGCTACATCCATCTAAGAATCTGTGAAGTCCTTGATCATTTTATTCAGCATGGGAAAAAAAAATCTATCCTAGGGGAATGAACTGTTTGTGATGATTGGAGAAAGGGCTAGAAAGTTCACCTTAGCTGAACTGATATTCAGGAGCAAGGAACCCAGAAGCATTGAGAACAATCAAACTACTCAAACCCTTACATAAAGCAGATAAATAGCCCAGTTAACATGACTATGCTTACAAGCCACGTGCTTCCTGAGGTGTACTGAGTACTATGACTCAGAATTTCCTTTCAAGTAGAAATAATGAAGTCCCAATTGGAAGTTTGCTCTAACAGTGGCATACCACCTTTCTTTCACTCCCACAGTTCTGACACACAAGCCCAGGGGATAAAACCATCTCAGGAGATCCTCTGAAAGATTTGGGTGTGTGTGTGTGGGGGGGTGCTTAAAGCATCTAGAGACTGCACTTCTCCTTGCTTTGCTGGAAAAGGATCATTCCCTGAGGTTAGTCCCCAGGATGTGTGCACTGGCCTGAGAGTGGCCTCTGTGGTGCAGGCAGAAGGGCAGGAAGGATGCAGAAGGCCAGGCCTGAAGGGACCTGCTGGGAGAATCCAGTGTATCATCTGCATTCTCCTTTGCGCCTAGGAAGCCTGGCTCTAGTTTATTAAGTTTTCTTGAACTCAGCCTACTGCCCTAGCTATATATCCCATAGTGAGAGATGGTTAAGTCTTCTCTTCAAAGGAACATGAATACAATAATTATTTAGAATAAAACATGTTGTAAATTGCTATCATCTATAGCTGCCTGTGCCCACTAATTCCACATTGTTTAGGTTCAGATAATACCTGCAGTACTTGCTAATTCCCCAATAAAGACCCTTAGGCTCTCCTCCTTTCTTTTTAAAATTATTTTTTAATTGTTATTTATTTTCTAAAATCTTTTTTAATTTTTAATTGCTGGACAGAGACAGAGAGAAATTGAGAGGTAGGGGAGGTAGAGAGGGAGAGAGGCAGAGAGATACCTGCAGCCCTGCTTCACCACTTGTGAAGCTTTCCCCCTGCAGGTGGGGACCATGGGCTTGAACCCGGGTCCTTGCACACTGTAGTGTTAGTGCTCAACCAGGTGCGCCACCGCCTGGCCCCCTCTCCTCTTTTCTTAATTCAGACAACAAGAAGACTGTGAGCCCTGAAGCCTGGCCCAAAGGTGGTGGGGACAGTTCTGCTTCAGGTACAAAAGAAGGGAAAAGGGCTGTCTGGCACAATTCAGTGGGCTGCACGCCCTTTAGCAAAATAATAAATGCTTTGGTTTAACTCCTCATCTTTTGATTTGATGATTAATATTAATTAGACGTTGTCTACGACAATATCAATTAAGAGAAGTAGGGCGTAGCACAGAGGTGATTATGGCTACCTGACAGTCTAGATGCTGTTGTGATAGGAAGAGCTGAGCTCCAGGCATAGTACAGCCTTGAGGGGACAAGTTGGGCTGACCCTGACTCCAGCAGCTCAAAGGCTCAAGCAGGACACAGCAGGGCAATCTCAGCAGCTTACATCTGACAGAGCACACATGTTACCAGGCCAGCCTCAGGGCCTCTGGTTCTGCTGGCCTTGCTCCCTTGAGGCCATTGAGAAGAGTTAGGATCCATGATCTTTGTTCTAGCAGGGGCCTTGAGGAACCCTGTCACTGAAGGCGGAAAGATTTAGGAACCTTGTCCCTAGTCCAGCTTCTGGTTTCCCTTCCTCCTCCATTTGCACCTGGATGAAGCCTGGCACCCTTTAGAGGGAGCAGAAGGTGACCCATTCCCACTGCATTTTTGAATGGTAAGAGCCTTTCCCCACACACTGGTGAGGTGGACTGCCTTTCAATGGTACCAGACAACAGACCCCTATGACTTCCAGGACAGAAAGACAGCCTGGGGAGGACCTGCAGATTCTCCTCCATCAGGGACAAGTGCCCACTCCCCTTACTTCCGTCCACCTTCTCATTTCATTTCATTTCTTTCTTTTCTTTTTTTTTCCTCCAGGGTTATTGCCGGGGCTCGGTGCCTGCACCACGAATCCATTGCTCCTACAGACCATTTTTTTCCCATTTTGTTCCCCTTGTTGTTTTATCATTGTTGTGGTTATTATTGTTGTTGTTGTTGTTGCTGTCACTGGATAGGACAGAGAGAAATGGAGAGAGGAGGGGAAACAGAGAGGGGGAGAGAAAGACAGACACCTGCAGTTCTGCTCCACTGCCTGTGAAGTGACTCCCCTGAAGGTGGGGAGCCGGGGGCTTGAACTGGGATCCTTATGCTGGTCCTTGCGCTTAGTGCCACTTGCACTTAACCCGCTGTGCTACTGCCCGACTCCCTCTTTTCTTTTTTCTTTCCTTCTTTTCCTCTTTTCTTTCCTTCCTTCCTTCTTTCTTTAGATTTATTTGTTTATGAGAGATAGAGAGAGACAGAGAGAGAGAGAGAGGAGAGAACCAAAGCATCACTCCAGCACGTAGGATGCCAGGGAATAGGCTCAGGACTTCATGCCTGAGAGTCCAACACTCCAGACACTGCCCCACCTCCCTAGCTGTCAAAATCCATTACTTTAAGAAAACTTTTTATTATGTATTTATTTATTTATTATTGGATAGAGACAGAGAGAAATTGAGAGGGGATAGGGAGATAGAGAGACAGAGAGACACCTGTAGCACTGCAACACCACTCTTGAAGCTTTCACCCTGCAGATGGGGACCAAGGGCTTGAACCTGGGTCCTTGTGCATTGTCATGTGCACTTAACCAGGTGTGCCACTGTCTGTTCACTTCAAAATCCATTTCTTGGCTTGCTGTTCACAGAGTCTGCAGATCCAGTGAGGAGACCTGGCCCAGACTGCCTGTGGAGTGTTAGATGCAGTAGTTTTAAAGTTTTAAGTATAGTTGCTTTTCTGCTTAGTGTGAGATGGAAAAATTCCTTGCCCTTTTCCCCTTGACAAGCAGGACCTAAACAGTGAAGGCCATCAGTTATTTTGAAGGCCATCAGTTATTTTGAAGGCCATCAGTTATTTTGCAAGCTGCTTGAAAGACCCTGCATCTGGCAAGCCTCATCAGGGCCTTTGCATAGGGTTTGAGGAATGCTGTTACCGAATAGTTACAGCAGATGGCCAGATAAATTGCAAACAGATTGCCGGGTGAACCCAGCAGATAGCAAAAGAATGTGGTGACCCCCACTTTGGCCGGGTCCTATTGGATTAGTTCATGGTGTGATGTTTAGAACTAGCTTGTGCTTTGCTCTGAATGGATCATGCTTTTGCTGAGTTTGAAATGATTGGATTTTGCGTTTTCTATAGCATGTTATTGGATATAGGCTGATAAGGTGATGTGTTCCCCCTCCCTGCGTGTAGTCTGAATTCCTATAAATTGTGTGGTTTGAGCCTTGTTCAGGGTCGAGCTGGTGGACTGCCATCAGTCAACACTCGGCCTGGATTCGAATTGGTGAATAAACATCTTTTGTTTCCTTGCAGTGGATGGTGGTTTGATTTTGCTCGCTAACATGGAGTCCAAGCCACACCAGCCTCAGAGCAGGCAGTACACTTCAGCTGGGGGCTTCCCTAGATAGCCATCCCTGGTGCATGCATGCGGGCAGCCTCTGTGGCCCCAAGTCACTGGAAGTCAAACATCAACACTAGCTGCTTAGGTGGCATTGCTAAAGTTAGAAGGCTCAGAGTTGCCAATTAATTCTGTGCAAAAAAGCATTGACGTCAGCCTCCACTTTGGGTCTGGCTGGATGACGTTCTGGACTTTCTGCCAGGATTCTGCCACGTTTCTCCTCCTCGAAAGTGACCAGACAAGGCCACTACCTCCAGCCAGCCCCCAGCCTGATGGGGGACAGAAATGAGCTATGTTCACCCTCCATCTTTCCCCTGGCCTCCTGCTGGCAGGCACATTTTGTGTCACTGTGTAACCAACCGACCACCTCAGTCCATGGCTGTCGGCAGCACTTCAGCACACAGTTCTGAATGTGGATTCTGTGGTCAAGATCGAGGACAAGGAGGCTGGCATAGGAAGCGCCCTGCGCTGCCTGTCTCCCTTCTTTGGACCTCAGGGTTCTCTTCCAAGCTCCCTTGAGCACTGGCAGGCTTTGTGTCCTCGTGCTGCGAGATGGCATAGAGGTTCATTGGAGGACACCCCACCTTTGCTAGATTCATTGGTTTAAAGTTTTTTTTGTTTAAAGATTGTTTTAAGGATATGGGGTTAATTGGCTGTGCATCTGATTGAGTGCACATATTACAATGTGCAAGGACCAGGGTTCTAGTCCCCAGTTTCCACCTGAGGGAAGAAGCTTCATGACCAGTGAAGCTGGTCTGCAGTTATAGGTCTGTCTCTCTCCCTCTCTACCTCCCCCTTCCCTCTCAACTTCTCTTTGTCTCTACCAAGTAAATAAATAAATGTTTTAAAAAGAGATTTTAAAGGATGCACTGATTAGGGCTGGGGTGACACACAGCAGCAGAGCACAGGACTTGCACACCTGAGGGCCCATGCTCAATCCCAGGCACCAGCTCAGGCCTGTTCCAGTGACCTCACACCGCATTCTCTCCCCTCCCATCTCCCAGCTGGAGATTCTCACTAACCACTGACTGGTGGCTGCTAAATGCCATTCCCTTGTAAAATGTCTGCCAAACCAGGCCTCCAAAGCAGACACCTACTCCTCTGAGTCGTCACTGGAAACCCAGCATAGCGCCGAGACTGCGAAGGACTCTGCTGAGGTGTCATGCTGGTCACCTAGCTGTTGGCGTCCCCACCCAGTCAGAGTGGCCCAGTGTTCACTCAACCAGGTTTCAAAAGAAGGAACAGCTCAGGGCTGGTGGCACTGTTCCCTGTTCTATGTCCTCAACTGTTTATTTCTCTTCCAGCACATGGCATGAGTAGACACAGGGAAAACCACGTTCCACAGCCTGTTCTCCACAGCATTGTTGCCTCGCACTCACAAACAGACCTGCTAATGAGTTCCCTAACTGTTACATAATTAGCTAAGTGGTGCTTCATATGCTTTGAATTATGCAGAAATCTTTGGTGGGTTGTTATATAGATCTTTCAAGGCACTTTAATAATATTTAGGAGAATGGGTTGTTTTCTTTTATTTATTTATTTTCTTTTAATAGGCTATGAATGCAGTGTTCTTTCCCAGTTAAATAATTAAAACTTGTCTGCTGTTATCTCAATATTTGTTTTCCCACGTGTTTTCAGAAAAGGATTAGAGCTGGGTAAGGAGGAGTCCCTGTACTTACACTTTCATTTCTGGTCTCTGGAGCTATTGATGGCATCCCCAGCCCTTCTTGTAAAATGTGTTGGTCTGCTTCTAAATTCTGCTTCTAAGACACCTTCTGTTTCATTGCTTGATGTTGTGGTCTATTTACATAATCATTGTTTTGTTTGCACTGGTTTAATCCCCGCTGGGATTTTTCCTTCTCCCCACCCCCTATCCTATGTACATCCTCTTCTGACCTGACACTTCCGCCTCAGGAGATATATAGGACAGGATTATGATTAGAGATAGCTATCTTGCACTGCATTCCTCATAAACAAATATTGAACTGCGTTCCAGCTCAGCCATGAGTCCCTGGTCGTCTCTCTCCCGCCCGCAAAGCTAGCCCGAAATCTGGCGCCCGAACTGAGACGGGCAAAAATGGAGACGGAGGACCCTTGCCCTCTCCTTCATCCCTTTGCCTCATCCTGAAGCACTGCTGCTGCTGCACTTACATGTTTCCTGTTGTGGTGCTTGATACATCTACAGTCTGTTTTTAGGTTTAAATGTGTCAACAGTTACCTATGAAAGTTTAAAGTCACTCTACAATATTCTAAAAAACTTGCATTCAAGATGAGAGTGAGCCTGCTGCCCAGAACCACAGAAAGCCAAGCTCTATTACACTAGCTTCTGCAAAAAAGGGAGAAAACTTTATTGCTGCTGGACCTGCCACTGAGGAAGGAGGACATTCCCCGAGTCAACCTCCCCATTCTAAAGAAAGCCAGGTTCCATCCAGGTAGCTGGACTGGGCTGGAAAGCCAGGAGCTGCATTGGAGAGCCAGCAGGGAGAAGCCAAGACTTTGAGGTCTTCCTGTATCCTGGACCAGGGCTTGAATTTCCTCCTAGAACAGAGCCTACAATCGGTCTTAATTTTGATTACGTTAAAGAGACAGACTGGGCAGGTACAGGGTGGAGTTTTGGATTCTCCGATAGTTGGCCTTTGGTTTCCAAATCCAGTTTTATGGCATGAACCATTCAGTGGCTCTGTGAGCAGGTCACCCAGAGTTTCCATCCATCTCAGGCCACCCCCTGCCTGAGGTCAGAACAGGCACTGAAGTTCTTTGAGGACGTGACTTTCACATTATTAGACTTATGGAACAGACCTTCCTCCACTTTTTACTTCAATGTGTGTGCTTTTCTGGGGGCTCATATGCATACCTCCTTCCCTTTCTTATTTCACTTTTTCTCCTCACTAAATCCCTGCGACCCCCTAAAGTTCAGGTGTTCCTTTCTGAAGTCTGTCCACCTGCATATGATTTCTTTCTTTTTTGTTAAATTTCTTTATTGCGGGAATTAATGTTTTACATTCAACAGTAAATACAATAGTTTGTACATGCATAATATTTCCCAGTTTTCCAAGTAACAATACAACCCCCACTAGGTCTTCTGTCATCGTTTTTGGACCTGTATTCTCCCCACCACCCACCCACCCCCAGAGTCTTTTACTTTGTTGCAATATGCCAACTCCAGTTCAGGTTCTACTTATGTTTTCTCTTCTGATCTTGTTTTTCAACTTCTGCCTAAGAGTGAGATCATCCCATATTCATCCTTCTGTTTCTGACTTATTTCACTTAATGTGATTTTTTCCAAGCTCCATCCAAGATCAGTTGAAAACGGTGAAGGCACCATTTTTAATAGCTGAGAAGTATTCCGTTGTGTATTTATACCACAACTTGCTCAGCCACTCATCTGTTGTTGGACACCTGGGTTGCTTCCAGGTTTTGGCTATTACAAATTGTGCTGCTATAAACATATGTGTACACAAATCTTTTTGGATGGGTGTGTTGGGATCATTAGGATATTTCCCCAGGAGAGGAATTGCAGGATCATCGGGTAGGTCCATTTCTAGCCTTCTGAGAGTTCTCCAGACTGTTCTCCACAGAGGTTGGACCAATTGACATTCACACCAGCAGTGCAAGAGGGTTCCTTTGTCCCTACAACCTCTTCAGCGTTTGTTGCTGCTACCTTTTCTGTTGTATGACATTCTCACAGGAGTGAGGTGCTATCTCATTGTTGTCTTTATTTGCATTTCTCTGACAATCAAAGACCTGGAGCATTTTTTCATGTATTTCTTGGCCTTTTGGATCTCTTCTGTGGTGAATATTATGTCCTTGACTTCTCCACATTTTTATATGGGGTCATTTGTTTTCTTGTGGTTGAGTTTGGCAAGCTCTTTATATATTTTGGTTACTAAACTCTTGTGTGATGTATGGCATGTAAAGATCTTCTCCCATTCTGTGAAGGGTCTCTTGGTTTCGGTACTGGTTTCTTTTTGCTGTGCAGAAGCTTTTTAATTTGATGTAGTCCCATAAGTTTATGCTTGCCTTAGTCTTCTTTGTAACTGGATTCCTTTCATTGAAGATGTCTTTACAATTTTATGTGGAAAAGAGTTCTGCCAATATTTTCCTCATTATCTGATAGCTTCTGGCCTAACATCCAAGTCCTTGATCCACTTAGAATTTACTTTAGTGTTTGGTGAAATATAGTGGTTCAGTTTCATTCTTCTGCATGTTTCAACCCATTTTTTCCAACACCACTTGTTGAAGGGACTCTGCTTTACTCATTTAATAGTCTGGGCACTTTTGTCAAAGATTAGATGTCCATAGGTGTGGGGGCTTACTTCCAAGCTCTCAATTCTATTCTACTTCTCAGTGTGTCTATTCATGTTCCAGTACCAAGCAGTTTTGATGACAATGGCCCTATAGTACAATTTGAGATCTGGGAGTGTGATGCCTATACTTCTGTTCTTTCTTCTCAAGATTGTTTTGGCAATTCTAGGTCTATTCTAGTTCCAGATAAACATTTGTAGCATTTGTTTTATTCTCCTAAAAATGTGGTTGGGATATTGATGGGTATAGCATTAAATTTGTAGATGGCTCTGGGTAGTATATTCATTTTTGATTGTGTTAATTCTTCCAAAGCATGAGCGTGGAATATCTTTCCACTTCTTTGTGCCTTTTTCAGTGTCCTTGAGTAGTGACTCATAATTTTCAGTATACAAGTCTTTCACTTCTTTGGTTAGGTTTATTCCTAGATATTTTATTGTTTTGTTGCTGTAGTAAGGAATTGATTTATGGATTTCATCTTCTTCTAACTTACGTTTGCATAAAGGAATACCACTGACTTTTGTATGTTAATTTTGTATCCTGATACCTTACTTTATTGCCTGATGATTTTCAAAAGCTTCTTGCTAGATTCCTTAGGTTTTTCTATGCATACTATCATATCATATGCAAATAGGGAGAGTTTGACTTCTTCTTTTTCAATCTGTATCTCTTGAATTCCTTGATCCTACCTAAATGCTATGGCAAGAACTTCCAACACTATGTTGAATAATAATGGTGACAGTGGGCATCCCTGTGTAGTAACTGATCTCAGGGGAAATGCCTCCAGTTTTTCACCATTGAGTATGACATTGGCTGTAGGTTTGCTATATATAGACTCCACTATCTTGAGGAATTTTCCATCTATTCCCATTTTTTGTAGTGTTTTCATCATGAAGGGATATTGGATTTTATCAAAGGCTTTCTCTGAATCTATTGAGAAAATCATGTGGGTTTTGGTTTTTATTTTATTGATGTGGTAAATCACATTATTTATATATGTGTATTTAACCAGCCTTGCTTTCCTGGGATAAATTCAACTTGGTTGTGATGATCAGTCTTTTTCATACACTGCTATATTCGTTTGCTTAGGATTTTGTTTGGTATTTCAGCATCTATGTTCATCAGAGATATTGGTCTATGGTTTTCTTTTTTGGTTGTGTCCCTGTCTGCTTTTGGTGTCAGAGTGATATTGGCTTCATAGAAGCTGGAAGGGACTATTCCAGTGTCTTCAATCTTCTGGAAGACTTTTAAAAGTAGAGGTATTGGGAGTTGGGCAGTGGCGCAGCAGGTTAAGCGCATGTGGCACAAAGCATAAGGACTGATGTAAGGATCCCAGTTTGAGCCGCTGGCTCCCCATCTGCAGGGGAGTCACTTTACAATCGTTGAAGCAGATCTGCAGGTGTCTATCTTTCTCTCCCCCTCTCTGTCTTCCCCTCCTCTCTCCATTTCTGTCTGTCCTATCCACCAACAGGGACATCAATAACCACAATAACGTTAAATAACAAGGGCAACAAAGGCAAAAAAATAAAGTAGAGGTATTATTTCTTTTTTGAAGGTTTTGTAGAATTCAATGGTAAAACCATCTGGTCCAGGACTTTTATTCTTGGGAAGGTTTTTGATAACTGTTTCAATTTCATTAGCTGTGATGGGCCTGATCATATTACCTAGTTCCTCTTTATTTAATTTTGGAAGTTCGTAGATATCTAGGAAATTGTCCATTTCTTCCAGGTTCTCTAGCTTGGTGGCATATAGTTGTTTGTAGAAGCCTTACATGATATGTTGAATTTCTGCAGTGTCTGTTGTGATATCTCCTCTTTCATTTACTATCCAATTTATTTGGGTATTCTCCCTTTTTTGTTTTGTGAGTCTGGCTAATGGTTGTCAATTTTGTTCACTCTTTTGAAGAACCAACATTTACTTTCGTTGATCTTGTGCATGGTTTTCTTATTTTCAATGTTATTTATTTCTGCCCTAACTTTAGTTATGTCTTTTCTTCTAGTTCCTTTGTCTTTAGGGTTCCTTTGTTCTTCTTCTTGTAAGTCTTTAAGATGTGCAAGCAGGTTGTTTACTTGTGCTTTTTCTTGTTTCTTAAAGTGTGCTTGTATGGCTATGAACTTCCCTTTCAGTACTGCCTTAGCCGTGTCCCAAATATTTTGATAGCTTGGGTCTTCATTTTCATTGAACTCTCAAAATATTTTGATTTCCTCCTTTATTTCTTCTTTGACTCAGTAGTTGTTCAGTACTGTACTGCTGAGCTTCCACATTTTGGGACTATTACTAATGTTTGTTGATTGTTAAGTGTTACTTTAATTCCACTGTGGTCTGAGAAGATGCTTGTGATGATTTCAAGGCTCTTGAATTTGCTGATGCTGTCTTTGTGGCCTAACATATGGTCTGTCCTTGAGAATAACCCATGTGGACTTGAGTAAAATGTGTATTCCAGTTTTCTGGGGTGAATGACTCTGAAAATGTCCAATAGTTCTAGTTTATCTCCTCATTTAGTTCCCTCATGTCTTTATTGATTTTCTGCCTGGATGATCTGTCAAGTTGAGAGAGTGGGGTGTTGAAGTCCCCTACTACTACTGTGTTGCTGTTATTATATTGCTGTAGTTGGTTGCTGGACGGTAGTGGAGTGGGTTAAGCGCTGGTAGTGCAAAGTGCAAGGACCTGCATAAGAATCCTGGTTTGATTACCCAGCTCCCCACCAGCAGGGGAGTCGCTTCACAAGCAGTGAAGCAGGTCTGCAGGTGTCTATCTTTCTCTCCCCCTCTCTGTCTTCCCTTCCTCTCTCCATTTCTCTCTGTCCTATCCAACAACGACGACATCAATAACAACAATAATAACTACAACAATAAAAACAACAAGGGCAACAAAAGTGAACAGACAAATAAATATTAAACAGAACAAAAAATATATTTCTGTAGTTCTTTTAGTAGATGTTTGATGTATTTAGATGGCTTCTCATTGGGTGCATAGATGTTAATAATTACTAAGTCCTCTTGATTGACTGATCCTCTGAGCATTAAGTAATATTCATCCCTATCTTTTTAAATTTTATTTATTTTAAAGTCTATCATGTCAAATATGAGAATATCTGTTCCTGCCCTTTTTGTGAGCCATTGGCTTGTATGATAGTTTTCCATCCTTTCACTTTGAGTCTGTGTTTGTGTTGTTGAGTTAGGTGGGTTTCCTGTAGACAGCATATTGTTGGGTTGTGTTTTCTGATCCATCTTCCTACTCTGTGCCTTTTAATAGGTGAATTCAGGCCACTGACATTTATTGATATCATAGATTGAAGTTATTTTAATGCCATTCTTGTAGATTTTGAGAGTGTTCTGATAGATGGCCTATTTATGGTGGTCTGACTGTTTATAGGAGACCTTTCATAGGAAATTCTTTCAGGGAAGTCTTGGTGATAGTTGATTCTTTTAACTGTTGCTTATCTGAGAAGGTTTTGATACCTCCATCTAGTCTGAATGACAGTCTAGCAGCATATAGTAGTCTTGGTTTAAAGCCTTTCACATTAAGCACTCGATAGATATCTTGCCCATTCTCTTCTGGCCTGTAGTGTTTGTGTGGAGAAGTCTGCTGCTGATCTTATGGGTTTTCCTCTGTAGATGACTCTTGTTTTTCTCTTGCAGCCTCAGGATCCCTTCTTTATTCTTATTCCTTTCCATTATAAATATGATGTGTCTTGATGTCTTTAAGTCTGGGTTAATTCTGTATGAGACCCTCTGGGCTTCTTGAACCTTTATGTCTTTGATGTTGTCTAGACTAGAGAAGTTCTCAGCTATTATGTCCTGAAGAATGCTTTCTTCCCCTCCCTCTCTTTCTTCCTCTGGTAAGCCAATAATGTGTATGTTATTTCTTTTGAAGTCATCCCATAGGTCTCTGTTGTTGTTTTCAGTGTCTCTTAATCTCTTTTTGAAATCTCTTACTTCTTTTTTAATTGTCTCTAATTCTTCCTCAATCTTGCTAATTCTATCTTCAGCCTCATTTATTCTATTCTCTCTCCTTTCTACTGTTTTCTGGAGTTCTGTTGCTGAGGAATTATTCTGATGCAGTCTCTGCCCCCAGGTTTTACTACGCCCCGCAAAATCCTAGCAGTGCCCCCTTCAACCAATCCTGGCCCCACACGTCACCCCTGGTTGTCGCCCAATAAAAAGCCCCCTCACTCCCCCCCTCTGGGCTCTCAGCTCCCCCTCTCTCAGATCTCGCTTGCTTCTCTCCCCCCGTGGTCAGGTAGTGGGGACGGCCATTATCGGCTGACTCCACATGGTCTGAACCAACCCCCCCCATCCTATAATAAAGATTTGTGTACCCCTTTGCTCTGGATGTCCACTCTCTTCTCTGCGGTGCAGCCCGACACCAGACCGCTACAACAACAGAGTTCATCTGTTTTGTTACCCTGTTCTGATACTGTTTTAGCTTATTCAGCTAGTTGTGTTCTTAGCTCAGCTATTTCATCTTTCAGCTCTTTAATAACTTTGAGATAATTCGTGTTTTCTTCCAGAGTCTCATTAGTTGTTTCTGCATTGCTGATGACAATTCTTTCAAACTCTTTACTCATTCCTGTGATTATTTCCTTAACTAGTGTTTGCATGTTGGCCTCAATATTTTCTGTTTCAACCTTTGGGGGGATTTTAGTTGGACTCTTGCCCTGGTTAATTTCTCCAATATTTCTTCTTGTTGGTTTAACCATTCTACATAGTATGTTATGAGGTCCCTCTCTCAGTAATTTTCAAATTACTGATCACTCTTGCCTGGATTGACTTATGTCTAAGTAAGGTCATTAAAGAGTTCACAGTTGTGGAAATTAACAGTTGTTTCAATACTATGTCAATCCTTGATCACAGTGGCTGTTAAAGCCTCTTTTCTTCTTTTTCTTCCCTGTAGGCTATGGGAACCTGAGGGCTTTCTAACTAGTAAGTATGCTTCTTAGCTTAATCATTCTCTGCTGACCAAGAGATAATGAAGGTAGGGGAGAGATATTACAGTGGTTATGCAAAGAGACTCTCACACCGTAAGGATCCAAATTTCTAGGTTCATTTCAGCTTCTCTGCCAAGCTGGGTAGCATTGTTGGGCCCTGTGAGTTTCTAAACAAGTCCTGTTTATAGTCTGTAGTTTCTGTGGCAACTATTCACTATGTTCTCATCAGAAGAACAACATGGAAAGGCTCCCACCACAAAGCTTCACCACTAGGCCACCGAGGGGTAGGTCTTCTCCTGAGTTTCCTGGTTAGTTCTCTGTCCCCTGGTGTCAGCACAGGGCCTCCCCTTTACTGCTCCAGCCTCTAAGGGCAGTAGCAATGGAGACTCAGAGTAGCATTTGGTGAGTCTTAGGGAGTCCTCTCTTCCCTTCAGCAGTGTTTTTATTGGTAAAGTAGACTGGAGGTGGTGCTTCAACTGGTAAATTGCTGGACTGTTACCAGCAACTTAATCTCTCCCTAGACTCCTCTCTGTCCATGAGCCACTTGTGTTTGCACTCACCCGTGATTTGGTTGGTTTCTGAAGTCGTTCTAGTCCTGCCTTGTTGCAGTCCCAGATGATCTCCTCCTGCATATGATTTCTTTAAAGAAAAAAAAAATCTGGAGGCAGGGTGGTGGCACACCCAGTAGTGTAAGAATTATTAGCACACAAGGACTCAGTTTTTAGTCCCTGTCCCCACCTGCAGGGTGGGAAGTTTCACAAGTGGTGAAGCAAGGCTGCAGTTATTTCCCTGTTCTCCTTATCTCTTCCTCCCCTCTTAATTTCTGTCTGTCTCTATCAAAAATAAATAAATATTCTTTTTAAAAATATTTTTTCTTTGCCTCCAGGTTATCACTGGAGCTTGTTGGTGGCACTATGAATCCACTGCTCCTGGTGACCATTTTTTTTTTACTGGATAGGACAGAGAGAAATTGAGAGAGATACCTGCAGACCTGCTTCACCGCTTGTGAAGCGACACCCCTGCAGGTGGGGAGCCAGGGGCTCATACTGGGCTCTTTGTGCAGGTCTTTGCACTTCATATTATGTGCACTAAATCTGGTGTGCCACCGCCCAGCCCTAATTAATAAATATTCTTAAAAAATGTTTGCACCAGAATTATTGTTGGCACTCAGTACCTGTGGCCTTTTTCCTTTCCTCTCTTTCTTCTCTGATACAGAGAGAAAATAGAAGGAGAGAGAGAGAGACTGAGAGAGAGAGAGAGAGGTAGATAGAGAGAGAGAGGTAGAGAGAGAGAAAGAGAGAAAGGCAGGCCTGCCGCCCTGTTCCACCACTTGTGAAGCTTCCCCCCTGCATATGGGGGAGGTAGGCTAGCACATGATAATGTGTGCACTCTACTGGGTATGCTGCTGCCTAGTCCCCTCACATCTGCTTTCTTGCCTATTAGTCTGTTCAAATTCTCTGACTCTTTAGGTTTCAGTTTCACTAGTTTGTACATTTTGAGGAATTTATCCATGGCTTCCACATTGTCCAGAGCACAGAGTGTGAGTGTTCAAAGAAGTCTCCGTTGTCCATGGCAGTCTCTAATCACCTTTTGCATTGAGTGGTGTTACTTGTAATGTCTACTCTTTCATGATAATTTCATTCACTTCTGTCTTCTGGCCATTTCTATTAAATAGCTTAGCTAATGTCTGACAAGCGAATAGACAAAAACCGGCTCTTAGTTGCGTTGGTCTGTTGGTCTTTCCAGTCCTATTCAGAGTTTTAAACACTCTTGCGGGTGATTCAAATCTCTAGCCAAGGTTGAGAAAAGGTGTGTGTGTGTGTGTGTGTGTGTGTGTGTGTGGTGGGAGGGTTAATTTTCTTTTTTTATGTTAGTTTTTTTCTTTATTGGGGGGATTAATGGTTTACAGTCAACAGTAAAATACAGTAGTTTGTACATGCCATGCGTAACATTTCTCAGTTTTCCACATAACAATTCAACCCCCACTAGGTCCTCCTCTGCCGTCGTGTTCCAGGACCTGAACCCTCCCCCCAACCTGAGAGTCTTTTACTTTGGTGCAGTACACCAATGCCAGTCCAAGTTCTGCTTTGTGTTTTCTTTCTTTTTTTTCTAGCTTCTCTCTCTCTCTGTCTCTCTATCTCTGTCTCTCTCTCTCTTTCTCTTTTAAATTAGTGATTTAATACTGATATATAAGACTGTGGGATAAGGGAATGGTTGATTTTCTACATTTCTGATCACCTAATAATGTCTATTCTCACAGATCTGACTGAAAATTTTCAAGGCTTTAATTTATAATGAAACAGTTTTCCCTCAAAGTTTGCTTCCCTATAAGTATGTACTCCTCATCTTTTTTTTTTTTGCTCAGACCCTAGTCATAATCATATCAGGAGGAAAGATAATGATCTAGGTAAAATTCTAAACTTCTGTGCATTTCACAATCTGCTTTTCAATACAATAACACATCTATACTAGATAACGAAAAGCCCACAAATAGAACTTTTCCTTGAAAGACTGAAGGTTAAGTAGCTGTGGGGACAAACAACTGCATTTGAAGTTTGTTTATGGTGGGAAAACAGTAATTTTCTCAGATGGAGGTTCAGGCATGTCTAGACAGTTTTGTGACTAGCATGCCGGACGGAACTCGAGGCTTTCAACAGAAAGGCAGTGGGTGTGGCTGTTTGTCTGCCCTAGGGAATGGAGCAGTGCTGTGTTCATAGAAGCCATTCAAACCCAGTGAACCTGCAGCTGTTAGTTGTTCAATGGGCCAGATTGGAGCAAAGGAACCAGTGACCCTATGGGTCACTGACAACTGCTGGTTCTTGCAAAGAAGGATTCTTTTGCCAAATTTGCAGAAAAGGGGGCCCAGGTGACCTGCCTTGAGGGGGGTGGTGTTGCTAACTCACACTGCTGGAGAGGGTCCCACAGCACTATCCCAGAGAAGGTGCTAGAAATGGTGACATCAGTGAAAGATGAGATGCTTAGCAGAAAGTGACAAACTTACTCACTTGAAAGCCACTTTCATTGCCTCACTGTGACATCTATAGCTCTAAGGTGAAAGGAGAAACTTCTTTCAAGTGCCTGTATAAATCAGAACATGCTTATAAAATCCAAGATATAGAGACATAGCAATCCTTAGACTGTAATTTTTAACTTTATTTATTTTATTTGATAGAACAGAGAGAAATTTAGAAAGAAGAGGGAGATGGGGGGGAAGAGACAGAGAAATACCTGTAGATCTGCTTCACCACTTGTGAAGCTTTCCCTCTGCAAGTAGAGATTGGGGGCTTGAACCTGGGTCCTTGTGCACTTAACCAGATGTGCTGCCACCCGAACCCCATAGACTGATTATTTATTTATTTATTTATTTATTTATTTGTTATTGGATAGAGACAGAAACTCAGAGAGAGGAGGGTGATAGAGAGGAAGAGAAATAAGGAGAAATGCTGGTAGCACTGCTTCAC
The DNA here is from genome assembly GCF_950295315.1 of Erinaceus europaeus. Taxonomy (NCBI): domain Eukaryota; kingdom Metazoa; phylum Chordata; class Mammalia; order Eulipotyphla; family Erinaceidae; genus Erinaceus; species Erinaceus europaeus. The sequence goes on along the minus strand of NC_080185.1, from coordinate 3,076,689 downwards.
CACTTCTGAAGCATCCCTCCTGCAGGTAGGGACTGGGGGCTTGAACCAGGCCCTTGGACATTGCAGCATGTATTCTCAGTGGTGCTCAGGTGTACCACTGCCTAGCCGCCCCATTAAGTGTTTTTTTTTTTTCACAATCAGAAATTCTCTTCTTTGAACACTTTACAAAGGTACCTAGGATCATTACAGACCTCTAGTAATAAAAGCTAGTGACACACTACCATAACAACAGAAAATTAATTCAAATCAGCAAAATAGTGCAGAAACATATCCATGTGTGGGACCTTAGTAAAGTCGCACACCTAGTGGGGAAGATAGATCACTCAGTGAGTGAGGTTAGTGCCATGGGCTTCATGCATGCCGCTATAAGAATCTGCACCGCTGTGCACCGCATCTAAAACTAAACTTTGGGCAGGTTAAAAAAATTAGAGTATAATGTAATAGTGTAAAGATAATAAAGCAAACTAAGGGAAATATTTTTGAGACCACCTCCTAAGAGTGTTCTTTTTTTTTAACACTTTATTTCTTAAATTTGCCTTTTTTCCCCTTTTGTTGCCCTTGTTTTTTTTATTGTTGTTGTTGTAGTTATTATTGCTGTTGTTGTTGATGTCATTGTTGTTAGATAGGACAGAGAGAAATAGAGAGAGGAGAGGAAGACAGGGAGGGGGGACAGAAAGATAGACACCTGCAGACCTGCTTCACTGCCCGTAAAGCAGCTCCCCTGCAGGTGGGGAGGTGGGGGCTCAAACCCGGATCCTTATGCTGGTCCTTGCGCTTTGTGCCATGTGCACTTAACGCACTGCGCCACTGCCTGGCCCTCCCTAAGAGTGTTCTTAAACACCTCCCAAAGCACAAATAGTAATGGGTAAAAGCAATAAATTTGACTTGACCAGAATGAAATCTTCCTTTTCAGTAATGGGCAACCAAGAAGCTACTTCCAAACAGTAGCTTGAAAACAGAACTCCACTGACAAGACAGGCAAAGGGCAATGAATAGTCCGATGCCTGGGGTTAGACTCCCAGAGACACTTGCTAAGATCCCCAAGGAGGAGGACTTCCAGAAGTGGTGTTTGGGGGCAAGCTAACAGAATTAGCTCCATGACCCTGTTCGGGTAGAACTGCTTTGCTGGCCCAAGCTTGGGCTGCTTGCCTTGCTGCCTCTTATCTGTACATCCTTCTGCTTTTCCTGGGCTCTCAGACACCTGCAAGCCCTTGTTCCTATTGGTCTCAGGTCTTGGCTCCTGCCCCAGAACCTCTCTCTCCCTTTCCTGCCTGATGCTGGGCCTTCTCAGTCATGCGGTACTCTGCTCAGAGGCCTTCTACCAAATGCAACTGCTTTTCACCCGGGAGAAATACCGTTTTCTCTGGGAATTTCATTGGCTGTCACATCTCTGCCCTCTTTTGGAGGAGTTGGAGTGGGGTGTGGAATCGCACCTTCTAGACGGCAGGCCCATTGAGATGGAACAAGGAGGAACAAGGAGGCAGCAGAATCAGGTGTTTCAGTCAGGCTCATCATTTGAAGACCCAGCAAAACTCACCCCACACTAAAAACTCTTCTCTTTCGAGGGCCAGGCAGTAGCACACTGGGTTAACTGCACATAGTGTGAAGCACAAGGAGTGGTACAAGGATCCTGGTTCAAGCCCCAGGGTCCCCACCTGCACGGGGTGTCACAGGTGGTGAAGCAGGTCTGCAAGTGTCTGTCTTTCTCTTCCCCTCTCTATCTTCCCCTCCTCTCTCAATTTCTCTGTGTTCTATCCAACAGCAGCAGCAACAGCAACAACAATAACAGCAACAATAACAATGGGAACAAGATGGCCACTAGGAGCAGTGGATTCGTAGTGCAGGCACTGAGCCTCAGCGATGACCCTGGAGGTTAAAAAAAAAAACCCACCCCACCCCCCAAATTCACTCACTGGGGAAAATCAGATGTAATATGCAAATGGTGGTTCCTGGCAGGACTGGGACTGAGGAGGGAGGAGATTCCTGAGCTTTCCCTCTGGATAAGTAATCACCTCTGTCAAGACTAAGCCATCAAATGTCCCATGAATGCTTGTACATTTGAGCGGGTTTGGAGACATGGGTAGCTGCAAGGGAGGCAGACCACTGAGCTCCTTCCTTAGCCAAGTTCAGGCTGGGAGCCGAGCCGGAGTAAGGACGATGCTGATTCTTAGGGTCTCCCACACAAGTACCCGCCCCCCATCTCCAGCCCAGGTACCCAGATAACTGGCTCCCTCCAGCACTTTGCACAGCTCAATGTATGTTGGCTTCCGAGAGTTTGAAGTGTTCTTTATTTCATATTATTGTTTGTTTAACAGTGGTTTGCAACTTAAAAAATATTTTTAACTAAATCCCTACTCAACTGTGGCTTATGGTGGCACTGAAGATTGAACCGGGGACATGAAAATCACTTACATAACCATTATGCTATCTCCCCAGTCTCAGGGAATTGCAATAGTATACAGTTTGAATGGCTTCACACGTATATCTGTGTGGGGGCTCAAAGTCATAGGGCCCTCGTCCCCCCTTTGTCAGAGAAGGCACCAGCAGCCCTAGCAGAACAGGCAGCAGTCCTTGTCAGCGTGGACGCCGTGCAGGCAGCGTCGTGGAGATGGCCAGAGCTAGCTGCTGTCAGAACTGCATGCAGAGTTTTGACAGAGAGGGAGGACCACTGATGGTTCAGGGAAAGGGGAGTTTGGGCTAGGTGGAATGCTTCCTCAGTGCACAGGAACCCAGGAAGGTGGAACTGGAAAGGAGGAGGGGGGCTCTTAGCTTCAATCCAATATTACTTCTTTATTTGAAGGGACAGCAAAAGAGAGCAAGAGAAGCCAAGTCACGGGGCTAATCTCTCTCTCTCTCTCTCTCTCTCTCTCTTCCGCCCCCACCCCCCACACACAAACAGACGGCAATGAAGGGCAGAAACTGACCCTGCAAACTGGAAGTTCAATGACACAGCTGCCCCTTCAAGCAGGAAGCCCACCACATCACCCTCTTCTGTCTCCTATCTCACAGGAAGCCAAGTCCATAACGATTAAGATGGAAAGGGAGGTGTGACCCACTTTGGGCACAGACCACAAAGAAAAAAAAAAGTGGTGAAAAGTTGGACTCTTTTCTCCAGGAAAGCCCACATTCACACAATGTTTTGCCCACATCCTCACAGTGTGGCCAGAGTTCAGGCTCAGAATGCACACAGTGCCCCCTGTTATCAAGTCCTCGGAGCTTTGCGCAGGAAGGAACCCTGTCAGTCCTCTGACAGCTCAGCTGTTAGGCCATTTTCTTTATTAGAACATTTTTCTGATATTCCAATTACATCAGGATCATATTGCTTTTGGCCAACCGCCATTATAGTACTCAGAACAGAGTAGATATGATGTCAGCTTTAAAATAAATCAGGAAGACTTAAATAGACCAAATGACAGTGAGATTCTAAGAGTACGAGTGGGTCATATTTTAAGACTGTTCATAAAAGATCCAATTGATGCATCTCTCACCGTTTGCTCTGCCGCACTGGAATGAGTTTCCACACAGACTCCTGCTGTTGTCTTTGCAAAAGGAGAGGTGCTCTCATTCCAGCCTGTGCCCAGCAGGGATAGGGATTCACTTGTTCTTTTTCTGATGTTGTGCAGGTCAAATTAAAACTACGGAAGGAATTTCAGTCCTGTTTGGAGAAAGGACAGAAGTAAACACCGAAAGGCCCTTTTAGAGGCTGTGGTGGGCAGAGGACATCAGGCTGGGAAGCAGGCTAGTGGGTCACAGAAAGTGCCTGCATGAGCACGGACGAGCTGCAATGAGACCACGTGTGGATCTGAGTCTGCGCTCCAAGTTGTTAGTCTACAGGGCCCTGCTTCCTTCCTTCTTTTATTATTCTTTTAAATTATTTTTAGGGGAGGGAGTCGGGTGGTAGTGCAGTGGGCTAAGCGCAGGTGGTGCAAAGCGCAAGGACTAGCTTAAGGATCCCAGTTCGAGCCCCCGGCTTCCCACCTGCAGGGGAGTCACTTCACAGGTGGTGAAGCAGGTCTGCAGGTATCTATCTTTCTCTCCCCCTCTCTGTCTTCTCCTCATCTCTCCATTTCTCTCTGTCCCATCCAACAATAATAACTACAATAATAAAACAACAAGGGCAACAAAAGGGAATAAATAAATAAATATTAAAAAATATTATTAGGGGAATTAATGATTTACAATAAATACAATTGGTAGTACATGTATAAAATTTCTCAGTCTTCTGAAAAAACTTTTCTTTGATTTATTTTTATTAGAAAATAAAATAAATTAGAGAGGAATTAAGAGGGAAGGGGAGATAGGGAGAAAGAGAGACACTTGCAGCATGGCTTCACTCCTCATAAAGCTCCCCCCTTGCAGGTGGGGACTGGGGCTTGAACCTGGGTCTTTGCACATTGTAACATGTACACTCCAGCAGGTGCACCACCACACAGCCCCAGGACCCTGCATTCTTAACCCCCCTGCATCCTCTGATCTTGGGAGCTACCCAAGTTTTAACCAGGTCCCCACTGCACTGAAGGAAGCTTTGCTGCTGTGGTCTCGCCCCACCCGGAGCCATGTGAAATATCACCACAGTGAAGACAGATAGCTCATTCTGCAGTAAACCTTCCTCTTTGCTCCTGTTTTCAAGGAGCCAGAACCCACCACTGTGAACTCCTCTGTCTAGCTCCTTCCACTCAGCAAGACTGTTGTCTTACTTATCCACTTGCAGAATCAGAAGTTCATTTTAACGGCTTACTGGTGTTCCATTCTATTGGCATGCCACAATTTATTTGTCCAGCTGTTGATGGACACCTGGGTTGTTCCCGAATTGAGGCTTTTATAAACAAAATTACTTCAGTTGTTATTCAACTTTGAATCAACAGTCCCTTTTGTTGCTAGGTAAATGCCTAGCTGTGGTATTCCTGGGTCAACAGTAAGTGGGTGTTTTGACCTTTAGAGAAATCACTGATATCATTAACATTCTTGAGTAGCTGGACCATCTTAACAGTTCTAGCAGCCAGGCAGTGGTACCTGGTTGAGTGCACACGTTACCATCTTACACTTTAAAAGTGGTGTTCCAGGGGGTCGGGCAGAAGCACAGCGGGTTAAGCACACGTGGCTCAAAGCACAAGGACCGGCGTAAGGATCCCAGTTTGAGCCCCCGGCTCCCCACCTGCAGGGGAGTCGCTTCACAAGCGACACAGGTGTCTTTCCCTCCCTCTGTCTTCCCCTCCTCTCTCGATTTCTCTCTGTCCTATCCAACAACGAACGACATCAACAACAATGACTGTAACAAGGCTACAACAACAAGGGCAACAAAGGGAGGGGATGGCCTCCAGGAGCAGTGGATTCATGGTGCAGGCACTGAGCCCCAGCAATAACCCCGGAGGCAAAAAAAAAAAAAAAAGTGGTGTTCCAGTCGCTCTACATCCTTGCCAACACTTGTTGCATCTGGTGCTTGAATGTTAGTCACACTGATGAGTGGCCATTTGCATCTCACTTTGCTCAGTTTTGCATTCCATTTACAACGAACTATACTTAGCATCTTTTCCAGGTTCTTATTTGCTATCAGTTTCTCTTCTCTGGTGAAGGGTCTGAGTCTTTTGACAACTGTGTTTACTGGATTCTTTGTCTTCTTATCATGAACTGTGAGGGCACATTGCACAGTAGGTCTTGTAACAGTGTCTTTAAAAGAGTAAAAGAGTCGAGGTTGTCTTTTTGTTTGTTGGTTTGTTTGTTTTTGTCTCCAGGGTGATCCACTGCTGCTGGAGGTCATCTCTTTTCCATTGTTGTTGTTGCTATTATTGTTGTTGTCGGATAGGACAGAGAGAAATGGAGAGAGGAAGAGAAGACACAGGGGGAGAGAAAGATAGACACCTGCAGACCTGCTTCACCGCTTGTGAAGCGAGCCCCCTGCAGGTGGGGACCCCGGGACTTGAACCGGGATCCTTATGCCAGTTCTTGTGCTTCACACTATGCATACTTAACCCGGTGTGCTACCACCTGGCCCCCAAAAGAGTAGACTTTTAATGAAGCCCATGTTTTCAAATTTTTTACTTGAGGGATCACACTTTTTATTAAAGATAACGTCCTTATCTCAAGTTTTCAACAAAATTTTCTAGAAGTTTATAGCATTCAGTCCTATACAGATATCTATGATTGATTATGACTTCATTTTTTTATTGAATTAAAGTTGTAGCTCAAAGGTCTTTTTTTTTTTAGTAAAAATGGAATGAACTTGTGAGCCAGCAATGCCATTATCAGGCATTTATCCAGTGGATACTCAAGAGACATTAGAAGAGACATGTGCACCTCTAGGTTCACAGCTGCATTATTCACAGTAGCCAGAGTGGAAGCAGCCTAAATGCCCATTGACAGATGATGATAGGCTAAAGAAATTATGGGATATATATTCAATGGAATATTACTCTGCAATAAAAACAGATAACATTGCGTCCTTGGGGACAAAATGGATGAAACTGGAGGTGATATTTAGTGAAATAAGTAAAGAGATAAAAGACAACTATTAGATGATTTCACTCATATGTGGAATCTAGAGATCTGATATGCATGAACTTGCAAAAACAAAACAGAAGCAAAACCAAAAGCAAACTGTTTCTAAGACTGTGTGAGAACTATGCTGGGAGTGTGTGGACATAGAACCTTGACAACAGGCACTGTATGGAACTCTGCTCCGATTTTACAGTCTTATAATCTGCTATTAATCACAAATAAAAGAAATAGAAACAATATTTTTGCATAGGTATCAAATTCTTTTTAAAAATAGTAATAATAATAATAAAAACCAGGGGATGGTTAATTGCACATATTACTATGCACAAGGATCCAGGTTTGAGCCCCCCAGGCCCCACACACAGGGGGACACTTCACAAGCCGTGAAGCAGATCTGCATATGTCTATCTTTCTCTCTTCCTCTCTACTTTCCCCTCCCCTCTCAATTTCAATTTCTCTCTGTTGTATCCAATAGAATAGAAAGAAAGAGAGAAAGAGAGAAAGAGAGAAAGAGAGAAAGAGAGAAAGAAAGAAAGAAAGAAAGAAAGAAAGAAAGAAAGAAAGAAAGAAAGGGAGAAAGAAAGGAGATAAAAACAAACATTGGGAGCAGTGGAGTTGTAGTGCTGGCGATAAAACTTGGTGGCAATAAAATAATTTCCACTTTATGTGGGGGGGTATAGTATAATTGTTGGCGTGCAGATTCAACCTCTCATCTCCCCATGGTAGGTGTCTGTAAATTCTTGCTACATACTTGTTATAAACCCCATTCTTTCTCTACCAAATTGCCTTTGTAGGTTTGTAAAAAATTGATTGGCCATGCCAATGAGTTCTGTTTTACTCTGTTCCATTTGTCTATCTATGTGCCAGTTCCACACTTCACTGATTACCATGGCTTTTGTGCTTTTATACTCTAGTGTTTGTTTGTTTGTTTGTTTGTTTGTTTTTGCCATGAGGGTGATGGCTGAGGCTTGGTCTTGACACTACAAATTCACTGCTCACAGAAGATATCCCCCACCCTTTTTTGTTGTTGTTGTTGTTCTTTATTTTGATAAGACAGAGAGAAACTGAGAGGAGAGAAGGAGCTAGAGTGGGGGAAATACACCTGCAGACCTGCTTCATTGCTCATGAAGCATTCCCTATGCAGATAGGGAGCAGGGGCTTGAACCCTGGTCCTTGCACATGGTAATGCGTGCGCTTAACCAGGGTGCGCTGCCACCAGGCCCCCTCACTCTACTTCTTGAAATCAGTGGTAAGTCGTCCAATTTTATTGTTGTCAAAATTGTTTAAATACTCCAGGTTATTTACATTTCTCAGAGAACTTTAAAACTGCATTGTTGATTACACACACACACACACACACACACACACACACTAATAAGGACTAAGATTGGTGAACCCTATAGATAAATTCAAGGAGAACTTATGCACAGCTCATCCAACCCGTTGCTAGATTTACCCTTTAGTATTTCAGATTATGGAATCTGAAGCTTCAGGTTTTTTACTAGTATTTAAAAATTCAGTTCTTTATTTTGTATACTGACCTAGTATCCTGTAACTTTGCTAAACTCCCTCCCTCCCTGTAGTACTGTTTGTGAAAAATCACAGAATTTCCTACAAAGGTGAGCCTGTCCTGTACAAAGAAGACAGTTTTGGTACTTCCTTTCCAATATGGATGCTTCTTGTTCCCTTGTTTTGCTTTGTTATTGCATGGGCTGCAGTCAAATGGAAATGGTATAGCAGACATCCTAGTCTTGTTTCTGATCTTAAAGGAGAACATTCAAATACACTCATAGCAGTGTACTTGCACAGACAGGGGGTAGACAGCATAATGGTTATGCAAACAGACTCTCATGCCTGAAGCTCCAAAGTCCCAGGTTCAATCCCTTCACCACCATAAATCAGAGCTGATCAGTGCTCTAGTAAACAAACAAATAAAAACACCAAAGTACTTGTAAATTTGGGGGCCTGGTGGTAATGCAGGGGGTTATGGCCACATGGCAAAGTGCAAGGACAGGCACAAGGATCTTGGTTCGAGCCTCTGGCTCCCCACCTGCAGGGGGGGGGCAGGTCTATCTTTTTCTCCTCCTGTCTGTCTTCCCCTCCTTTCTCAATTTCTCTCTGTCCTGTCCAACAGAAATACCAACAACAATAACAACAAGGGCAATAAAATGGGAAAAACAGGCTCCAGGATCAGTGGATTTGTAGTGCAGGCACTGAGCCCCAGCAATAACCCTGTAGGAAGGGAAAAAAAAGAAGGATACTTAGCAATACATTCCTGAAGACTGTAGAATTATTCTTATAAAGAAAAAAGGAAGTATATCTTCTGGATTGTGTGGTAGAGAAATTTTTAATATTTTGAGAAATCACCATACAGTGGTTCACTAAAAAAAATCACAGTGAAAGAAAAAAACAAGGAAAGCATCCAGTCTCTCCTCACTAAGTATGATGCTGACTGTAGGTTCTTCATGAGTATCTTTTATCAAGCCGTAACCAACTGTTTTTAATTTTAAAACCAGTGCAGTGGAGCACCCCTGACATTGTGGTGAATTAGAAATTCTGAAACACTTTTGATTTGCTCCCTGCAACAGGATGCTGAATAAATCGCAGAGCATTTCCTTATAAATGCATAGATGACCTTGCAGGAAATTCCAGGAAGTCTGTCCCCAAGAGCTAAAAGCAGAGTGGCTGGAGAACATCGAAAGACGACTGAAGAGGCATGGGGTCCTTTTCCAATTCTAGAATCCTTTGTTTTGGGTTTGCATAACTGGCCAGTTCTCCAGGAGTTTCCTTCTTCTGCTGGGCTTGTAATGCCCCTGTTTACAGAGGCTCTTTCCTAGACTCTCTGCGTCCCTGTCTCTGACAGATCTCACCCACTACTAAGCCAAGTGTCCCACCCCCCGCCATTGCTACATGAGGCCTATCCCATACATGCTTCTTTCCAGAAGCCCTACGGCTACTGCCCAGCTTCCTTGAGGATATGATCTTGACTTTGATGCACTACGTAGCCTTCCACTTCACATCTGCATAGTGTTCATTTCTCTCCTGCCTGTGTCTGTTTCCTCCCCCTACCCATGATGCTTTGTCTCTCGGGCCCTTCCACTTCTTTTCAGTCCAACTTCCTACAGACCCTTTGGCTTCCACAAATTAATTGCTGATGCCACCTTTGTTCCAATGTTCTTGGGCTGGTTTTTCAACCTTGCATCACTCTTCAGAAAATATTTCCTGACTACACAGATTTGGAAAGAAAAATGTCCCTAAAAGCAATCACTACCAGAAAGCCAAAAGCAATTTGGACTCCAACATCTTAACTACACTGAGATTCATTAGCAGAGAGTCAAGGGTTGCAGGGGGGCAGGATGAGAAAAAGGAGGAGAGAGAGAGAAAGGGGGTGGGTATATGAACACACTCTCAGGAAGTCATCCGCTATCACTTGGCATCAGTTGGTTCCCAAACAGAGACCCCAAACAGAGGGTACTTTGTTTATGGCTGATGACCAGGTCCAGTTAGAGGCCAGACTCACTTTTATTTTCTGGGAAAGAGTGTGGTTAAAAGGAGGCTATTTCTTCTCTTTTCTTTCTTAATTAAATATGGCTCAGCTCTGGTTTACAGTGGTGTGTGGGATTGAACCTGGGACTTCGAAGCCTCAGGCAGGAGAGTCTTTTTGCATAACCATTATGCTATCTACATGACCCTGAAGGAGGCTATTTCATTACTTGTATCTGAACACATGCTCCAAGGCAAATAGCACTTAAGCAACACCTCCTCAGACCCTGTTAACATTCTAAGTGTGGTCAACGCAAAAGGCACCTCTCACAAAAATCCATTTCTTTCTGCTGTCTTCCTCAGAGTCCTATAGTCTGGAAATTTCATTATAGTGTGAGGAGGGAGGGCAGCATGATAGTTCACCTAGGAGGGTGCCTGCTTTGCCATGTGCCCGACTCAAGTTCCAGCCCACCCCCCTGCCTTTAGGGCACTAGGGAAGAAGCCTGAGGTTCCTAGTTTGATCCCTGGTGTCACATATATCAGAGAGGTGATATGGTCCCCCCCATCTCACATGAACCTTGGTATGTTTCATATGAAGTAAAATGAATCTTCTTTTACAAAGATGACAACACAGAGGGCTGGGAAACTAGCTCAGCTATTAGAGGACCAACTTGCATGCCTGAGGCCCCAGAGATCCAGCATGCAGGGCTGCCTCCAGCCAGAATGAGCACTGATCTGGTATTTACCCTTTGGGGTAAATGTTAAATGGAGGGGCTGAGTGGTGGTGCACTTGGTTGAGCACACACATGACTAGGCAGAGGGACCTAGGTTCAAGGCCCCAATCCCCACCTGCAGAAGGGAAGCTTTACAAATGGTGAAGCAGGGCTACAGGTGTCTCTCTCCCACCTATCTCCCTCTCCCTTCTCAATTTGTCTCTCTGTCCCCAGCCAAAATAATAAATAAGAATAAAATAAAGTGAAAAGCATATTAAATGGAATACTACTCTGCCACTAAAAAGGGAGCATTGTTTAGTTCGGGACCTAATAGAAGGAAGAAGTCAGGAGGTAAAAGGCCACTGCAGGATGGCTTTGCTCAGGTGAGGAGTCAGCTCACTGCTTGCAAGATCCCACACAGCTCCAGTGACTGCCAAGGGCCTCGTCATACCCACTGGCACAAGCTTCGTTTGATGGGAACACTTTCACCCAGAGCTCTTGACTGGCCTGCTGGGTTCCACCCTGCACTCTGTATCTACAGAGACAGACCCCTTTCTCACAGTCCTGTCTCTGGGACTCAGCACAGCCCTCTCACAGGTCTCAGGTGGCTCAGCCAGCTGCCTGTGGTGTCCCACATGGGGCGACATCTCTGTCAGTCTGGCCCTGCTCACCCTTGCACAACACAGCACCACCAGCAGGAAGCTGTGCAAAGAAAAAAAAAAGAATCTGGGAAAATGAAAAACTCTTCAGTGCTGCAGAGAGTCCAGGGGTCTGCAGAGAGGTGTGGGGCAGCGTACCCTCTCATCCTGGGCGCTCAAGTGATGGGTCACAGTCAGCCCCAGGGCCCCTCATTCACAACAGTGTTCATAGCCTGCACCCACGGCCTCTGCTGTGTTACTCCCCACATGTCCCCAATGACTTCAGGAAACATCACCACCTGTAGGGTCAACATCTTGATCATGCAGCTGGCCCTGGAGAGTGGGTGCCTGTGTCATCTGACCTGATGGGCTGCCAAGGCTCCCCAAATAGTGTTCTCAACCACACATATGAAGAGTCCAGAAGTGTTTTGTCCTCCCTGATATTTCTCCACATCCATTCATCATATTCAGCAAGCCTCCCCCAAGTTCAGAACACAAAGGGGGACTTGTAAGGGTCATTTGTCTGTGGTGTAGAGACCACTGATGCCAGTAGAGGATGGTCATGGAAAGTTCTGTTTGGGGACATTAACCCATGCGTTTTCCTCTTCTGTGCCTTACTGAATTGTACATGAAACCCTCGAGTCCCCAACCAAGATGCTAGACCTGAGTCACCCCTAGCTTGAGGAGAGTTGTTGGAAGACCACCAGAGCTGAGGTAGCCAGTTCTTGGCTCTTGAGTTTCTCGAGAGCCTGAGCCTCTGTTTAAGACAGAGAAGATGTGGAAACCTTCATAACCTGCTTTCCTTCTCCTGGCCCAGTTTCCACAGGGTGGGAAGAAGACAGTAGAGGGGTGTGCGCCTGGCATCAGGGAACGTGAGAGTCCCCAGAAGACAAGCCCCTCTGCGGCCAGTGCCAGAGAGCCGCAGGCCACCTGGTGCTGCGGTCGCTGCTGGCTTCTCAAGTTGAAACGATGCCCTGTAGTCCAAGCAAGTCATAGACGCCTGGATGCCTGGGCAAGAAAGTGGTAGAGAAACATCTGGAGACACCCTTGGAATTTAAAGCAGGGGAGCAGCCATGGCCACATGCCACCCCCGTCCACCATCATTGCTGCAGTGGCAAGGCGACCAGCTGCCTGTTGAGATTGTCCAGCGGAGTCAGAATCCAGCTAGTAGTCCTACTTCCCCCTTTCTGAGCGTGAGTTCTGGTGAAACAGTACAGCCCTCTGAGCAGAGCCCTGTGGCCACCAGAGCCAGGCTGTGCACAGAGCCAGGCCCAGTCGCACAGTCACAACTATTTAAAAATAAAACCCTCATGTGTCTCTGGTCTCAGGTTTTAACACAGAGGAGGTCTGTTGCACTGCAGGTTATTTAAGTACAGCAAAGTAGGCAATGCGACAAAGATAGGCTAGTCACGATGGCCAGAGAGCCAGGAGTCTTTAAGCACTTGGCTACATGTGTTTGGGTCCCAGGGGGAGTGGCGTGGCTAGTGAGGGAAGAAGGAGAACACACAGGAACCAGGCGCAGGAACTGCGCTGGAACTGTGCTTGCAGGAACAGACTAGTCACCAGTACTTGGCTGCATGTATTCGGGTCCTGGGGGAAGCAGAATGGTGGTCCAGGGGAGGAGAGCAGGCACCACAAGAGAGTTTTAGGAAAACACTCTCTTAAAAAACTTCTGACACACCCACTAAGTCTGTAATATGTTCATCAGGCGGACGTCAGTCGCATGCTAATTACATCCCGACATCTATAATTCACACTGTGAGCTGTGTTCCCAACACACAACTTGCTGATGTGGTCTAGCCCCTACCCCTGCTCTTCCTCTTGTCTTGTAATATCCCCACAGGACAGTTAGGAAAGAGCTGCTTCACAGGCGCAGTTATGAGCTTGAAGACAGAGTGAACCACAGGACAGAGCAGCACTTAGCACGAGGTCTTCAGTGAACAGCCCAGGCAGGCCAGCAGGGAGAGAGGGCCAGGGGAATAAAGACTGTCCTCATCGCTGAAGTCCTGCCTATGAGTGAGATTCATTCTTCTCTTCCTGGCTTATCCCACTGAACATTGTTCCTTCAAGCTCCATCAAGAAGAGCTGAAGGAGATGACTACCTCACTGTGAACAGCTGCATAGTGTCCACTGTATGTACGGGGGAGGGGAGAAAGGGAGAAACAAAGTGAAACTTGGACTGGGTTTGATGTACTGCACCAAAGCAAAGGACTCTGGAGAACAAGGAAGGAAGGAAGGAAGGAAGGGAGGGAGGGAGGGAGGGAGGGAGGGAAGGAGGAAGGAAGGAGGGAAGGAAAGAAGGAAGGGAGGGAGGGAGAGAGGGAGGGAAGGAGGAAGGAGGAAGGAGGAAGGAAGGAGGGAAGGAAAGAAGGAAGGAAGGGAAGAAGGGAGGAAGGGAGGAAGGGAGCTTTGGGTGCATTGGGGTCCTGGTGCATGACGGTGGTGGTGGCGGGGTGATTCGCAGGCACCTGTTGCAGGGAGTTGAGAAATCACACCCCTGTGTCAACAGCCATACTGTAAACCAGTAACAATCCCCCTCCCCAGTAAAACGATAGGAAAGAAAATAAGGACTATCCTCCTCTCCTGCAAGCCCCTTGCGATCTATCAGTCCCTCATTGACTGGAGGCAGAGGGCAAGGTGGCCCCTTGAGGCAGTGAGTAGCAGTCAAAAGCAAGGAGAGGGGACACTGGGTGAGCAGTGGAATCACAAAGCCCGGATTCTGTAGGACTTGTGCCAGAACTTCCAGGAAGGCCTTTCTTCCTCTGGTAGTCAGGTGAAAGCCACAAGCCCTCCCAACGGTGACAGCTGCTGGCAACTTTAAATATTTGATCTCTCATGACATAGTGCCTCTGGCAGTCCAGTGTGTGAGTCGAGAGCCCTGCCCTGGGGAGGAGTTGGGGGAATGCTTGTCAGCTAGTCAGTGGTCTGTTTTCCTTCCCTCCCTGCTGCGTTCCTAGGGAGTGTGAGATCCCACAGTAAATAAACCAACAGTGTGCAGAGAAGAGTGAGTAGACCCACAGGTCCTTGTGTGTGCTGAGGTCTGCTTGATGGGAGCTCAAGTGGGCAGGCTGAGCAGCACAGCTCTGAGCAGGCTTCCTGGCACTCCTGCATGCCTGCCTGCCCAGTGATGCGGGTCCAGCCGCTGTGATGTGGGGTTGCCTAGCAACGTTGGCTGGGAGGCCCTCTAGCAGGGAGAATTGCTTTCAAAGTGTGTGTGTGTGTGTGTGTGTGTGTGTGTGTGTGTGTGTGTGTGTGTGTGTGTAAGAGAGGCAGAAAGAGTGACACAGAGACAGGCAGAGACACAGATAGATGCCTGGAGGAGGGAGGGGTGAGCTGCAGTTATCAGTAGAGAGGAGACAAGCAGAGCAGCGTGAAAGCAGAGGGAAGGGAGAGCAGATGAGGGCAGGGGGAGGGAGCAGGTTCAGGGGTGGGCTCTGAGGTGACAGCTATCCTGACCCCTTCCTTGACACTGCCCTGGAGGATGTCCCAGCCCTCTTTCCACTGGCCTAATGCTTTCTTAGCTGCCACCCCAGGTTCTTTGCTTAGTGAAACACTGCGGGGGTAGCTCTGACTCTATTTCCACACTGGTAGGGCTTGGGGGCTCAGAAAGGAGCACTCCAGATTTAGGGGGTGCTGCCAAGCCATGGAAGGACCCAGCAAAACTTCCATCTTCTCCTACCACCTGCAGAGACCCATCATGTAGAGGGGGTCTCCTTCCCCCTCTCCCCCGAGCCCCATATGGACGCATTCTCTTCATGATATGCTACCCCTTCCAGATGAAAGTCCTGTGGCTGCAAACCTCCCTGGTAGAGGGAGGGGTGTTTGAGATTGGGGAGCAGTCAGGTCCCAGGGGGACTGGAAAAAGGAGAGCTGTAGGGGAGTGGGTACTCCCTCTCACCAGCTTCTGTTCTGCCAGAACCCCTTCCCTGCTGATGCTCTCTTCCCCCAACTCCAAAGCTCACTGGCCAGGCCCTGCACTGACCTTTCTGCCTCTGTGGTTAGTCTCAGGGTACCTGCCACTGTCTAAAGCTCTCTTCCCGACTGATGTCTTCACATTTCTCACTAGCAGCAGGAGTCATGGACAAAGTGGGTGCCCTGTCCCATTTGCCCCCGCCCCTCCAAAAGCCCAAGTGTCCTCAGAATGCCTGGCTTTATAATGTGTGGGCTTGGTTGACAGGAACTACATTTCCCAGTGTTCTGAGCATCACCTTGGAGGCCCTCATAGGGATTCCCTTAGGAGACTTGGAAGGAGAAAGGGGGTGTGACCACTCTACATTGTCCCTTAGAGAAGGGTTGACTCATCTTCTTAGTCTAAGGCTGTCCCCACACCTGCTCCATTATTCTTTGGATTCCAGTTACGTGTTTAGTCCATCCTGTGGTTCTAGCTTATGCTTTAGGATCCAGCCACTTTCACCCACCATCCAACCACCCATCCACCCGTCCTCCCTGGTGTGCATATAACACTACAGGCCACTTGTCAGGGATCAGCTTTCTCCACAGCACAGAGACACAATGTGACTAAGTCTCCACCAACTACAGACCCTTCCAGCTCCAAGATTTGAAATGGCTTTGGACACACCAACACTAATTCACTAATTCGAAGGGACATATGCACCCCTGTGCTCATAGCTGCATTATTCACAATAGCCAAAGGGTGGAAGCAGCCTAGATGCCCATTAACAGATGACTGGATAAAGAAGCTATGGGACGTATACTCCATGGAACACTACTCTGCAACCAGGAAGATCGTACTATGTCCTTTGGGACAAAATGAATGGAGCTAGAGATAATTATGCTTAGTGAAGTAAGTAAGCAGGTGAAAGACAAGTACAGGATAGTTTCAGTCATCTGTGGAGTAGAGAGAACTGAAACATATGAACCTGCAAAAAAATAAAAAGTATCCAACCTATTTCTAAAACTTTAGGAAAACTGTAGTGGTTATCATAGGGGGATGAAGGCACGGAAATTTGGTGGTGGGTATGTTGTATAGCTGTAGCCCTGGTTTCTTATAATTTGTAAATCACTATTAAGCTACTAATAAAAAAGAAACAAACAGTGCCTATATTATGACAGAGATGAGCCAAAAAATGTGTTATCTAAATACAGT
Source organism: Erinaceus europaeus (assembly GCF_950295315.1). NCBI lineage: Eukaryota > Metazoa > Chordata > Mammalia > Eulipotyphla > Erinaceidae > Erinaceus > Erinaceus europaeus. The sequence continues at coordinate 3,060,253 of NC_080185.1, read as the reverse complement.
TCTTACAGAATTCTATTTATTTATTCCCTTTTTGTTGCCATTGTTTTATTGTTGTAGTTATTATTATTTTTTGTTATTGATGTCTTTGTTGTTGGATGGGACAGAGAGAAATGGAGAGAGGAGGAGAAGACAGGAGGAGAGAAAGATAGACACCTGTAGACTTCACCACCTGTGAAGCGACTCCCCTGCAGATGGGGAACTGAGGACTAGAACTGGGATCCTTATGCCAGTACTTGTACTTTGTGCCACCTGCGCTTAACTCACCGTGCTACCGCCTGACTCCCAAAATTCTACTTTTATATACATCATTTTAAAAGTTATATTTTTGCAGTTGAGTCTTTATTTTCATTTGTTCCAAAAAATATATATTAACAGTATGTAGAACATTGTTGTCTAGTGTTTGGAATTTTTTGCTTCTTTTTCTTTTTCCATTGAAAATTGAAATTATGGACTTTTTTTTTTCATTTACTATCATTTCTTAGATCTGGCTTATATAGCTTTCAAATATGTATTTATTTATTTTATTGCCACCAGGTTTATCACTGGGGCTTAGTGTCTGCACAATTAATTCACCGCTCCCAAAGGCCATAGTTTTTTTTTTATTCCCCCCTCTATTTCAGAGAGAAATTGAGAGAGAAGGGAGAGATAAAGCATGTGTCTGTAATTTTTTTTATTGTTGTAGTTGTTGTTGTTGATGTCTTTGTTGTTGGCTAGGACAGAGAGTAATGGATAGAGGAGAGGAAGACAGAGAGGGGTAGAGAAAGATAGACACCTGCAGACCTGCTTCACCGCCTGTGAAGTGACCCCCCCTGCAGGTGTGGAGCCAGGGACTCGAACCGGGATCCTTATGCCGGGTCTTTGTAAATTTTTACAGACATTTGAAAACCTTTATAAATGTCCCATAGTTGCTTGAAATACACAAGTGTCTTATTTTCCTGGGTGTAGAATTTGAAATATGTCTTAATTTGGTTCTTTTATAATACTAGTCAGATTCTTAGTTGCCTTTTTCCTTTTAATCTAATAAATGCCTATGCTTAGTTCTTGGGCCTGGCATCTTGGAACAGCAAAGATGTTGAACTGAACTGAGAGCTGAGACCTAGCCTTTGAACTCATCTAACCTACTGGGGGATGCGGACCCTCATTTAAGAAGGCGGCACCCAGGACTGGCTGATAGTGCACCTCACTCAGCACATTTTGCAAGCCTCTCTCTCTCTCTCTCTCTCTCTCTCTCTCTCTCTCTCTCTCTCTCTCTCCCATTTACTTCCCCCTTCCCTCTTGATTTCACTGTATCAAAAATATTTTTCTCCTTACCTTTCTTCCTTTTTTTTACACAACAAGAAGGCTGCACCCCACTGAGACCCCACCATCTAGCCACGCCTCCTACCAGGATGTTGTCTGGCTGCAATGTTTTTGAGAGTCTGGGGGCCAGGTCAGAGCTGTCTCCAGTGTACTCATGGGTTTCTCTCTTTGCCAGACATTAGTCTTGTACCCCATGAGCCCTTCAGTTCTTCACTTTTGAGAACCCTGCACCTCTGGGGGATAGGCCAACCTCTTCTCCCTTGGGCACTTGGGAAAGATTAATATGTTTTCACGATCTCGTTGTTATTATTGAGCCTTGTGAAGGGGCTTGGTGACACATTGACCTTCATGTCTCCACCAGGATGGTGACCTCTGGGAGAAAGGACCAGGCTAGAGTGGGTGCCTGATGGAGGCAGTTCTCTGCACCAGATGGGGACATTTTAAGGAGACTAAATTTGGAGAAGAATGGCTGTCATTCAAAGCTCCTGGTGTCCAGGAATGACTGTGAGTGTCCCTTTTAGAAGCCAGTGGGGCCACATTGCAGGCTTGTCTGTGAGTAGGACTGGACGGTAATGTGTGGAGAAGGCAGAAAAGACCCCCAAAGTCTAGAAGACCAGCTGAGGTTCATGAAACCTCCTCCAGAAACAACACAACTTGTGTCTAACACACACTGCAGGGCACCTCTCCTCCAAGCAGGACTATAGATAAACATATGTAAGGCCCAAAGCCAACCTCTTTGGTGCTGCTGTTAATCATCCCATGCCGGCCATGCTATCTTTGTTCTATCTCCATAATAGTTATTGTATACATACCCTGTAGCTTTAAAAAAGTATAAGAAGAGAGCTTTAAAATGTGCCTCTCCTTGCTTAGCTAAGAGAGTACCTTTGTTTCTACACTGCGACTCCCATAAAGTTTCCGACTGTAGACCAGCTCATTCTGCTATACTGGGGCTCAGCATCATAGAGTCATTTTCACAAAGCACGTCAAGTTTCCAGTAGTTGGTGAATCTTGCTTATTTACTGAAACATTTAGCAGGCAAGCATCAATCTCTTCACAAAGCCTGTGAAGAAGAGGAGTTTGAAGCTGTTGTTGCATCCTTTTTTTTTATTTTTAAATTTTATTTATTTATTTATTTATTTTAAAAAGGAAACATTAACAAAACTGTAGGATAGGGGGGGTACAACTCCACACAGTTCCCACCACCAGATCTCTATATCCCACCCCCTCCCCTGATAGCTTTCCTGTTCTTTATCCCTCTGGGAGCATGGACCCAAGGTCATTGTGGGTTGCAGAAGGTGGAAGGTCTGGCTTCTGTAATTGCTTCCCCAGTGAACATGGGCGTTGACTGGTCTATCCATACTCCCAGTCTGCCTCTCTCTTTCCCTAGTAGGGTGGAGCCAGCAGAGTTCCAGGACACACTGCTGGGTTCGTGTGTCCAGGGAAGTCTGGTTGGCATCATGCTAGCATCTGGAACCTGGTGGCTGAAAAGAGAGTTAACATACAAAGCCAAACAAATTGTTGAACCAGTATGGACCTACAGGCTGGAATAGTGCACATGAAGTGTTGGGGGGTACTCACTGCAGACTCTTGTGTACTTCTGCTTTCAGGTATATATTTTGCCCTAGTTTATGGATACGTGTGAACATATGCTCTATCTCAGGGGACCTGGTCTATATCTAGGTTTTGGGACTTTGTTACATTGCATCCTTTCTAAAGACTCCCAATAGTTGGCTCCCCTCTCCCCCTTGTCCAGCATTCATTTAGTTCCTGACTCTGCTGTCCTCCTCTCCCAATTTCCTGCCTTATTTCATTATTTTCATTCACTTTAGTTTTTTATTTTTTAAAAGGAAACACTGACAAAAACCACAAGATAAGAGGGGTACACCTCCACACAATTCCCACCACCAGAACTCCATATCCCATCCCACCCCCTGATAGCTTTCCTATTCTTTAACCTTCTGGGAGTATGGACCCAGGATCATTGTGGAATGCAGAGAATGCAAGGTCTGCCTTCTGTAAGTTCTTACCAGCTGAATGTGGGCGTTGATAGGCCAATCCATACTCCCAGCCAGTCTCTCTCTTTCCCTAGTGGAGCATGGATCTGGGTGGGGGGCTCCAGGACACATGGTGGGGCTCTCTGCCCAGGGAAGTCCAGTTGGCATCATGGCAGCATCTGGAACCTGGTGGCTGAAAGAAGAGTTAACATAAAACTCAAAAAAATGTTGACTAATCATGAAACTAAAGGCTAGAATAGTTCAGATGAAGATTTAGGAGTCTCTGTTTTGTAGATAGTAAGTAGGCTTATTTTAGTTATATTTCAAGGGGCCCATGAATATATTATATTACCTTTCTTTCTTTCTTCCTTCCTTCCTTCCTTCCTTCCTTTCTTTCTTTCTTTCTTTCTTTCTTTCTTTCTTTCTTTCTTTCTTTCTTTCTTTCTTTCTTTCTTTCTTTCTTTCTTTCTTTGTGTGAAAGCATGCTGAAGCATAGGGGAACTCCCCCATCCTTGAGATAGAGGTCTGAAAGGATACCCCAGCTGTCAGTCTCTCCCTTTCAAGGATAGAGTTTGGAGGGAAATGCTTTCCTAACTCAGTTCCCCCTTGTCAGTCTCCCAGGCTTCACAGAGGCCTGCAACCTCTAACACTTAACTGATTCCTCTGCTGTAAACCAAATGGTTGCCTGCTTGAAAAGTCACTTAAAGTTCACTATAAGTTTACCATCTTTTGATCACATACAAAGTATACTCCATCACACTGCCTTGCCAGTTACTTAACAATGAGACCCTCACACACCCTATTCCCCTGTTCTTTGATCATCATGTTTTACATCAATACTCTGCCCTTCTCTGCTTTATCTCACTCTGCTGGTTTAACCACCATGTTTTTCTTAATACCTTCAGATAATTAACAACTCTTGCTTCATGGAAACTAACTGCTTTGACCTTTTGGTATGAGATACTTAGCCCTCCCCTCCATAAGGGTATTGACCTTTTGGAAACCTATGATCACTGACAGATGTGAAAAATGTTCTTTGTTCCACTTGTTATATAAGCCTTATCTTTTTATGAATAAAATTGGAAGTTCATACCTGAATTTCTCTTGGCTGGTCCCTTCTGTTTTGTGCAAGCTCTTGAATTGGAGACGGGGAGGCCAGTGGCTTACCTCTGTTGCGAGGCCACCCACGTGAACACCAGCACCTGTTATCTGATATGCAGGTGGATCCAAGTTTTTGTCTGGGGAGATGATGTCATGGCTGGAAAAAGGACCAGAAAGCTGTACCAGGGAAGAAAGTAGCTCCCAAAAATGGGAAAGGTGTCTAAATATTGTTGACTATAAACCTCATCATTTTGATCTGATCTGGGACCCATATTCAGTTGAGGAGCCTATGTGACCTCTGCATCCCTGTAGGTCTGAGTTTACATTCTATGGTCATGAGTAGGAACATTCCAAGCTGCTCCAATTTCAGGACCCATCTTCCTCAGGTGGAACATAGAGTATGTTGTCCAGCCTCCCTTCAGAGGATGGAACTTTCTCTACTGTTGTTGATCCAAGTTGAGGGCAAAGTCCTATGGGGGCCCACAGAGGGGTCTATTGTGTTGTTCCTGATAGAAATGATCTGTAACAATGGAGAGAGGGATTTATTCAAGGTCTAGGCCCATCATTTCTGTTTGGGAATCTCAGGATTCCCCGACTAGGGCCCCAGCTAGTGGGGTGTTCTGATAGTGACTAAAGAGTCATCCTTAAAATTTGCCAGTCTCTTGCCCTTATTCAGCTTGATTTTTTAGTCCTTACTTTGATAAAGTTAGCTTTGGAGCGAGGTCACTTTTAATTTTAAAAAGTATTCATCTGCTTCTTATGAGGAAAACACCAGAGCTGTTAGGCTCAGGCATACAGCAGCACCGGGGATCAAACTCGGGCCCTCAGGCATGCAAATCCTATGTTCTACCCCATGCCAACTCCCCAACCCTATACCTCTTCAGAATAATGTGGAAGGCCTGCCAAATAATACAATCCACTCCTGTCTAATTTGAGGTGCAAGATAAGAGAGTTAAAGTCTTCTTTTGTGAGGAAAGGACTCTCCAAATCCCGGTCAGCCACTAGAGTCTTTTCCCAATACAACATTCAGCCCGGTTGATATCAGAAAGAGACAAGAAGCAGGTTCAGTTCTTGCTTTGGAATTTGAGGTGTTACTTAGAGGGGCTCATGGTGAAGAGGGAGAGGTACCTCTAAATAGAGGAACAGTTACAAATGCATTTGGAGGGCGACCAAGAATACTATGAAACTGAATGAGGTGAGGCTGGGGAAAGAGGCAGGAAGGGACCTGGGATGTGAAAGTCAGGTCTTTAGATATGGTCTGAAAGCCACAAGAAGCCATGAAGAGGCTTCTGTTAGAGAAGGTATTTGGGCCAGAAGCTCAGAGAGAGGTGATAATTCCATACATGGGAGAGCAAAAGGCTCCATGTGGTTGGTGGAAAGGAGGTTGGGCATGGCACAAGATGTAGAGAAGGGACAAGAAGTGGAGCCTGATCCCATAGCACTTCACATGTGGATCAAAGAGGCTGAAAAATACTGTAAACCTAGTTGTCCAAACTAAGACATTTGATCCTGATTTTGGAGTCAACTATAGAGCTTTGAAATGTTCAAACAGAAAAATGAGCAGCAGCAGATGGTCCATTGAGAAACTCATGGAGTTTCAAGTCAATAGCTGATGGTACGTGGGTCCTGATTGGACTTGTGTGTGCATGGGGGGCTGACAAAGGGGGGACTTGTGTGTGCATGGGGGGCTGATAAAGGGGGTTCATAGTGGTATGTGTCTTGGCAGCAGAAGGAGATTTCATGTGAACAAAAGAAGAAAGTCTAGAGGAAGACCTTGCCAAAGCATATCAGTGAGGGCCTGAGAGAGAGGATGGAGATGTGGACAGAGGCTGGAGGGGTGGAGTAATAGAGGAAGAACAGGTGTGAAGAAGGTGAGAGAGTGAGAGGCCACAATAACTATCATGGAGTAACTCCAAACCAGAGATTTGCATTTTTTCTGTCAAGGGTAAAGAATGGACCCAGAAAATTCTTGGCATTGGGCACAGAAGTGCACTGAGTTGAGAAGGTGAGAAGGAAGAACCACTGGTGGCTGCTGTTGATGTTGGTCTCATCTGGAAAATGGTAGGACAGGACAGAGACTCCCAAGCCCTTGGTAAGATGGAATAGCTGTGGAGGCTATGGAATAGCAGCCACGTTTTTCTCTCATTGGTCAGCTAAGAAAAGCAAAGAAAATCATCACCTGAAAACTGAACAAAATATGACTAGGATTTCTTAAGAAATACACCAAGGCACAGGTGAGTACAGATGTGTGGCTCATGGTCAGAAAAGAGGCAAGGGAGAGATTCCCAAGACTGAAAGGCTATACCCAGAGATAGCTGGAAACAAACTGGGAGAGTAACAGCTGCGGGCCACCACTTCCAGGTCTGAGTCAATGAAATAACTGTTAAAAGAAAAAAAAAGAAGAGAAAAGAAAAGAAAAGAAAAGTGAAGAAAAAAGAAAACCATGTAAGCCACATGTGAGTACAGATATGTGTGGCTTGTGGATGGAAAGGAGGTGAAGAAGTGATTCCCAGGAATAAAAACTGATGATCAGGGATGGATGTCACCAAATTAGGAGATTGGCAGCTGAACCACACCACTTCTGGGTCTGAGTTTAGACAACAAAGAACTATTAAGAAGAAGAAAACAATCACCTAAAAACTCACCAATTTACAACTATAATTTCTTGTGTTTCTAATGTTGTTACCCCCCAGAGGCTGGAACAGAATCAGGGACACCCTATATTCACTTCAGGGACACTGACCTGACCTGCTGACTCAGCATAAAATTTCCAGATCTGAGCAATGTTCAAAATAGAAATCCAATAATGTGAACACACACCTAAATTTTTGAATCCAAAACAACACATACCAAGACACATCACTGTGAAACTACCCAAAACCAAGGGCAAGGAAAAAATATTGCAGGGTACCAGATAAAGGAAGAAAGTCACATACAAAGGCAGAACCATCAAGGTTTCATCAGATTTCTCATCACAAATCCTGGAGTCAAGGAGGGAGTGGAATGGCATATTCAAAGTACTAAAAGGTTAAAATTTCCAGCCATAAATTCTGCTAAATTATCCCTTAAAAATGAGGGAGAGGGAGTCAGGCAATAGTGCAGTGGGTTAAGTGCAGATGGCATGAAGTGCAAGGACTGGCGTAAAGATCCCGGTTCAAGCCCCCAGCTCCCCACCTGCAGGGGAGTCGCTTCACAGGAGGTGAAGCAAGTCTGCAGGTATCTATCTTTCTCTCCCCCTCTCTGTCTTCCCCTCCTCTTTCCATTTCTCTCTGTCCTACCTAACAATGAAGACATCTGCCGGTACTCGTGTGAGGGACCTCTCAACAGGGGTAAGTAATTACTGGCCCTTCGTGCTAACTCTAGTGGCTAACAACAGGAAAAGACCAGGAGACCACTTGGTTTCAAATGCTCTGTTTATTGTACAGAAGGCAGGGTTTAAATAGCAGAATGGAACAAAGGACATTTTTCACATGTGGTGATAATGATGGGTTTTGAAGGTCAGAATCCTCATGGTGAAGGTTCTAAGGAATGAGGAGAATTGATAGGTAGAGGAGAGTTCCAGAATGATTAGTGGCAAGGGAGAAGCAGACAGAGAGGAACCTTGAAGGCAGAGAGGAGTTAGATCAAATTGTAGGAGGGGGTTAAGGAAATAGAAAGGAGAGCCTTTTGGTCAAGGCAGAATGTTGATATATGGAGTATATGTGATCAAAGCAGGTGAACTTATAGTGAACTTTTGAGCAGGAAAACCATTTGGTTTATAACAATGGAATCAGTTAAGTGTTAGGGAGTGTAGGTTCTTGTGATTCTTGGGAGACTGACAAGGGGAAACTGAGTCAGGAAAGTTTTTCTCCTCCATGCTCAACCCCTGAAAGGGAGAGACTGACAGGTGGAGTATCTTTTCAGACCTCCATCTTTATGATGGGAGTTTCCCCATGCTCTACCATGCTCTCACAATATCCCCACAGACATAAATAACAACAACAATATAACTACAACAACAATAAAAAACAAGGGCAAGAAAAGGGAAAATAAATATTTTCAAAAATTTTTTTAAATGAGGGAGAAATAAAGATCTTTGCAAACATCCAGAAACAATGAATTTGCCACTACCAACCCTGCCTTGCAAGAATTACTGAGAGGAGTTCCACATGAAACGAAGAAGCAAAGGAATTCCAACTTTTAACGGGATAAGTATTAGAGTAGAACCAGAAACACAACAACAACAACAGAGAAAACCAGACAGAGGAAAGGAGAGAGCAAAATAGTCAGAGTGGTTTGATCCACTGTTGGTGAACCAAGACCAACACAAAACGATTCTTATAGATGTAAGTTGGATACTATATTCATCCACTGAATACATAAAAATACAAGACCCAGGACCAGATGGTGGCACACCTAGTTAAGCTCTCACATTACAGTGTGCAAGGACCCAGGTTTAAGAAGCAAGGCTGTGAGTGTCTCTCTGTCTCTCTCCCTCTAATTTCAATGTCTCCCTGTCTTTTCCCAATAATAAAGAAAATAAATATATTTTTTTAAATCCACAAATATTTAAAAAAAAGACCCATCTATTCTGTGTCTTCAGGAAGTACATATCCAAAAGAAAGACAAACAGAAGCTCTGGGTGACAGGCTGGAACAAGGCATTCCAAGCCAATTATGCAAACAAAAGGTCAGGAATAGTATTCTAATATCAGATAAATTAGACATTCTGGCAAAGAAGGTGAAAAGCAACAGACAGGGACACTACATATCAGTCAGAGGATCAATCCAACAGGAAGACATAACCTTTGTCAACATATATGCTACCAATATGTGTGAATCCAAATATGTAAAAATGGTACTGACTGACCTTAAGGGAGACATTGACAGCAGCACAGTATCATTTGAAGACCTCAATATACTACTCACAGTAAGAGACAGATCATCAGGACAAAAAATCAACATGGAAATAGAAGCCTTAAATGAAGTTGTAGATGAGGTGAGCATAACAGCTATATTTAGAACCTTTCACCTCCCCCCAGAAAGAATATTCTCAGGGATCAACCATATGTTGGGACACAAAGTCAGCCTTAATAAATACAGGGATATTGAAATCATAAAAAGTATCTTTTCTGACCATGAGGTACAGAGGTTAGAAATAACCAGAATAACTGGGACCCCTTGCTTCAGAGAACTCAACCATAAAAAGAAACAAAAAAAAGACACCCAAACTAGGGAGACTGAACAATACACTTCTGAGTAATACCTGGGTCACTGAAGAAATCAAAAGAGAAACTGAAAATTACTTGGAGAACAATGAAAATGAGCAGACCAACAGCTGTGAAAAGGTGACCACAGAAAGTGATTCAAGATGGCATCACAAAATGCACAAACCTCAGAAAGAGTCAATATGACTTAGCGTAGAAGCTACAACGGTCTGAGCAACACCTCTTCCCTCCCTCGTGTCATGGGTGGATGAAAGGACTAAGTCCAGGGTAGGGTGGTGGTGCACCTAGTTGAGTACATATATTACCATACTCAAGTATCCAGGTTCAAGCCCTCTGTCCCCACATGCAGGGGGGGAAGCTTCCCGAGCTGTGAAGTAGTGCTAAAGGTGTGTATCTCTCTATGTATCCCTCCCCCAAACTCGATCTGTTCCTTCTGTCCTGTCAAAAAAAGAAAAAGAAAAAAAAAGTGGCCACCTGAATTGATGGATTCATTGTGCAGGCACCAAATCCCAGTAATAAACCTGCTGACACTAAAATAAATCTTAAAATAAAATATAGTTCTTTACAAAAAAAAAGAAGAAAGAAAGGACAAAGTCCCCAAGGGGGATGACTTCTGGATCTACCTTGTCTTCAGCAAACATAGAGAGTGCAGTGAAGAAAGACTTTCAAATGAAGCTATCACTCAGGCAAGAGACTGGAATGGCGAAGTGCTGGGTGCCCCTGCTCTGTTTCACGGACCTCCTGGTCGATCTGCACACCAGCCATGAACTGTCTGATTATTACAGCCTCAGTGGTTGTGGGCAGTGCCAATCCTCCACATCTCGTTAAGAAGTAGCTTGATTAAAAAAAAAAAACAGTAGCTTGTCTATATCAGCTCTAAAGTTAGAGTAGCAAATTACGCAACATAGATCCTGTTAGAATTTGGACTGGAAGTGCACTGAATTCTCAGTGACTAAGTAGAGTGTTGACATATTTATGACATTGAATATCCCAATGCGAAAGGAGGGCTCCTGCATTTATTTCAGTCTCGTGTCCTGTCTTCCATTAAAGTCCAATCATTTCCTAAGCGAGGCACTTGCACTATATTAGAACTGTTCCTAGGTACTCCGTATTTTAAATATCACTGTTAATTTCTCGAAAATTAATGAATCAATTTCTAATTTCATTTACTCAAGTTAGCGTTACTGTCCTTTTTCTGACTTCTTGGAAGGAATACTTTACCTAATTGATTTTCAGACTTTTATTTATTGAGGAAATGTTCCACAAATACTGTTGTTGTCTCAGGGCTACAATTTCACATGTCTCCCAGGTATGTGCTCACAGCTGTCACTCATCACCAAAGTGCAGGGCAGGGCAGGGCAGGGCAGGGCAGGGCAGGGCAGGGCAGGGCAGGGCAGGGGGTCTCCTTTCCTACTCCCTTTGCTCAGCATACAGAGAGACACAGGCTACGGACATAGTTACACTTCAACCATTGTCAGACTCCCTTCTTTTTCACTAAATTACTGGTTTACCTGCATCTCACAAACTCTGTTATTTGATATTGTCACTGCTTACATTTTAGATTATCTCCAAATTCCCATTAGGAGGCCTCCTTTTATTTCTGTGTTATTTCAAATTGACTGTTCTCAAACACATGGGGATTTTTCCAATTTGCATTCATTATTGATTTCTAGCTTAATTCCACTGTGGTCAGAGGCCATGTTCTGTTTTGGAGGCTTCAGTCCTCCAAAATGTGTGGAGGGCTGGCTGCTTTCAGAGTGATAATATGGTCAGTTTTTTTTTTTAATTGGGAGATTAGTGGTTTACAGTGAATACAGTTGTTGATACACTGTTGGTTTTTTATGATTGTCACATGTGCCAGGAAAAGTCTGAGCTATCCACTTGCTTGATAGTTATGCATGAAGGCATGAATGATGGTCTAGGTGTAGAAATAGACTTATGGGAGTCAGGCAGTAGCACAGCGGGTAAAGCGAAGGTGGTGCAAAGCACAAGGACCGGTGTAAGGATCCGGGTTCAAGCCCCTGGCTCCAGGTCCTGGCTCCCCACCTGTAGGGGAGTTGCTTCACAGGCGGTGAAGCAGGTCTGCAGGTGTCTGTCTTTCTCTCCCCCTCTCTTCCCCTCCTTTCTCCACTTCTCTCTATCCTATCCAACAACGACGACATCAGTAACAACAATAAAAAATAAAAAGAAATAGACATATAACTATAGCCACACATACATGTAGCAATAATATGACTACCGAGAGAAAGGCAGGGGGCATAGCATAATGATTATGCAAAAGCCATTCAATGCCTGAGGCACCAAGGGTCCCAGGTTCAATCCCCAACACTACCATAAACCAAAGCTGAACAGTAAGTACTCTGGTGAAAAAAAATCATAACTGGAGATTTTTTTTTTTGCAGTATCCCCCTAACACTTCCTCTCCACTATTCCAACCTTTGGGTCCATGATTGCTCAACAATTTGTTTGGCTTTGTATGTTAACTCTCTTTTCAGCCACCAGGTTCCAGATGCCATCAGGATGCCGGCCAGGCTTCCCTGGACTGAAGACCCCCCAATGTGTCCTGGAGCTCCGCTTCCCCAGAGACACACCTTACTAGGGAAAGAGAGAGGCAGACTGGGAGTATGGACCGACCAGTCAACGCCCATGTTCAGCGGGGAAGCAATTACAGAAGTCAGACCTTCCACCTTCTGCAACCCTCAATGACCCTGGGTCCATGCTCCCAGAGGGATAGAGAATGGGAAAGCTATCAGTGGATATTGGGTGGGGGAATTGTGTGGAGTTGTACCCCTCCTACCCTATGGTTTTGTTAATTTATCCTTTCTTAAATAAAAAATAAATTTAAAAAAAAGAAAGAAAAAAGAAAAAAAACAAAGCTGGAGATTTTAACCTATGAGTCTTAGAAACAGAAAGCTCACACAAACAAAACCAAGCAGTGATGTCAAAGACACAATAATAAATCTGAGTTAAAAGCTAACATAAGACTCTATAGCAAGCAAGAAGAAAATATATATTCTTTGGGGGCACATAGCTGATGTAAGGGAATGGAATGTGAGCTGAGAGAAGGAGGCCTCAACAAATGCCTTGGGGTTAACAAGGGGAAAGCTAGGCTTTCTGATGAAAATGCTTATTATTATTATTATTATTATTATCATTATTATTCTTCTTATTATTTTATTGCCACCAGGGTTATCTCTGGGGCTCAGTGTTGGCACTGCGAATGCACTGTTCCTGGTGGTCATTTTTTCCTTTTTTCCCTTTCCTAATTTTTATTACATAACACCAAGAGAAATTAAGAGAGGACAGGGAGATAGAGAAAGCGAGAGAAAAACAGACACCTGCAGACTTGCTTCACCGCTCATGAAGTGGACCCCCTGCAAGTGGGGAGCCGGAGCTTGAACCTGGGTTCTTGCGCTTGGCTGACCATAATGCTCAGACGGAAGCTCACAGCACAAAGAGAACACTGCGAATACTACATATCGGGAAGCAAGATAGATGATGACTCTAAATCTTGAAGTGAATTCATCAATATTGAGCAATAAATCAAATGCCCTATAGTAGAATAAAGCCTTAAAGATACTTAGTAGATTTCAGTATCTTCCCTGAGACCCATTAACCAAGGGACTCACATGAACATACATCCTGCCAGAAACAACCTGGAAGATCTCATGCTTGTGTCAGTCCCAGAGGGACGCGACTCTGATGCCAAAACAGTTTGCACGAGTATACAAGGTATGACATCACACAGCAAAGTAGACTCATTCATATGGAGCCAGCAACATGGATCTGATGGTGACAACTGTGAGTCAAGGAGCCAGAGCACACACACTGCCTGAGACCATGCTTCTAAAGTGCAACACTGGCCAGCATAAGTAGATGGTCAAATTAACATGCCATGACTGGGAGCTCAAGGTCTAGTGATGGGGAGTGGCAGAAGGCTCCTGGGGGGACTGCTTATGTACATTTTGACTTGGTGCTGCCAGGAATGCCTACTGTATGGCTCTGTATAGCTATGCCCTATAGCTCTGTTCCATGCACCGTATGTATGTGTTATACTTCACAAAGATGACTGAGGTGCTGTGTAGTACTGCGCGGTGCTCACAGTGAGACCTCTTTCTCTGAGACTGGGGACCAAGCATGCATTTGAGGAGGCTCTGTTTTGTGTGTATCTTGCTGGAGATGAAAATTATAGGGTGAGGGGGCTGGGCAGTGGTGTACCCGGTTGAACACACCCATTACTATGCAAAGGACCCAGGTTCAAGCCTCTGCTCCCCATCTGTAGAGGGGAAGTTTCACAAGTGGTGAAGCAGGTCTTCAGGTGCCTATCTTCCTTTTCTCCCTGTCTACCTCCGGTTGTAGCAAGAGATGTAGTATGTGGCACATGAGTTTCAAAGCAGTCTGATGACTGAATGGTTAGGAACTGACCCTTCCATTGGAAGAACCATGGTGCCTCCCTCCTTCACGAAGGAGTCCTATTCTAAGACCTTTCCACTGGGCAAATCAGCCATGGTCAATTTCAGTGGTTCTCACAACTTAGCATACACACACATTCTGTGATGGAAATGGCTATTTGGCTGCAGTTCACTCTGGGTTCCCCACCCCCCTGGCCACAAGGGATGAGGGTCAGAGTGGCTCTCCAGGGAGTCCTGGGGTAACTCTGCATGTCAGGGGTGACATGCGCGGAGAGAATCTCAGACTCATTCAACTCCGGGGGCAGCCTCAGAAATGTGGGCAACCCATTTATTCAAAAGGAAGGTGGGCAGATATACCCCTAACTCAGGGGGATAGTCGAGGTAACCATTAACCCGAACACAGAGCAACACAATGCATAGTCACAGACTATTTGGTCACAAGTAAAAGATTACCATACAAGAATTGGTCACAAGCTTTACAATGTACATTTTTCCGGAGATAAATTGCAGGTACTTCAGGGCAGCAGGGAAGAGGAAAGGGGGAGGGGGCTGAGCAATCAGGATGTTTGCTGGCGGTTTTAAGGTTAACACAGTAATCCATGGCTTCTAATTAAAGAAGGAAGAGGGGAGATGGCATGTGTAGAAAGGCGCCCACGTTTAGGGGCCCAGCAGTCATAAATTCCAGAGACTAGGGGAACCTGCTCTTGTCTCAACCTGAAGGGAGAGTTGGGGGTCAACCTGCTCTGACCTCATGGAAACAATGGCCTGGACTTTCCAGGACAGTGGGCCCATTCTCCAACATTTAGCACCATACCTCCAGAAGAGGCAGCAGGTAAAAACCCTCTTCACTTTGAACAAACAAACCAGGAGGTCCAGGAATATGGGGGCATTGTAGAACCTGATATCACTTCAGTTCCGACCGCACAAATAAAAATGTCAGGGGGATTCAGTCCCAAAGGAGATTGTCCATGCAGACAAGAGCACAAGGAGAGTGAATTGGTGAGATGTTGTTAACAGATTCTCCACCACAACCTCTCTGTGAAAGCCAGAAGTATCACTAGTTTGTGTGGGCCAGAAAGAAAAGACAAAATGTTGAAGTTTGGTAACTGGAGCTGGAGGGCTCTCCCATTTATAGTTTGAAGCCAGTCCTCTCCCTCTCCCTCTCCCTCTCCCTCTCCCTCTCCCTCTCCCTCTCCCTCTCCTTCTCCCTCTCCCTCTTTCTCTGTCTCTCTCTCTCTCTCTCTCTCAGCTCCAGGAATGACCCCAGTGCCTAGTGCACATGTAACACCACCACTGAACTATCTCCTGGGGATAATATTTTCATTTCTTGTTTTAGAGAGATGATAGAAGAGACAGACGTACAGAAAGAAAAGACACCAAAGTATCATTTCACTATCCATGGAGTTTTATAGTATTTTCCATGGTGCTTCCATACAGTACCAAGGCTTGGGCCCAGAGCCTTGGCATTAGTAAGGCATGTGATCTACCATGTAAACCACATTCTGGCCCCTAGAGTTTGGAGTTCTCTCCTTTTTGTTTGAAGCAAGATGAAGAGGCTATTTTTCTGGGGATAGGGAGCTTGGGCAGCATGTCTTAGGCAAGAAAATAGATTTGTGGAGAAGATAAAATTGCTGTCAAGATAAAAAATGGGAATTCCAAGTGACAACATGCATAGGTAAGTGATGACCATAAAAGTCAATGTCACAAAAGCTGGAGCAAAGCATAGCACACTGGTGGCCAGATAACTCAGGCAGAACTGGGAGAAAGGGGTCCTGCAGCAGTGCTATTGGGATGTTTGTTCTCTCAACTGCCCAGCTATTGCTAGGAAATTTGACTTGAATTCTGTTCCAGTGGCTCTCCCACTCACTATGTTATGATTTCTGATTCCCTATACTGCTGGTCTTTCCCCTTTCTGTATAGAACATGTAAAAAAGTAAAAGATGTCATTCTTTTGTGTTAATTTCTTCTTTATTTTATATAAAGACTGAGAGAAATTAAAAGGGAGACAGAGAGGGAGAGAGACACCTGCAGCAGTGCTTCACTACTCATGAAGCTTCTTCCACTGCAGGTGGAACTAGGGCTTGAACCCATGTCTGTATCCATGGTAACATGTATGCTCAATCAGATGTGCTACCACCTGATTTTCTTGATTTCTCTCTCTAGCTATCTATATTCATGTATGTATTTTAGAATCCATCCTGGGCTAGGGAGATAGAAAAATGGTTATGCAAAAAGACTTTAATGTCTGACTACTAAAGGTCCTGGTTTCAATCCTTAGCACCTCTGTAAGACAACCAAGAGGACTTAAACAATTATCAACATTTATGCACCCAATGAAGGACCATCAAAATATGTCAAACATCTACTGAAAGAGCTATGAAAATACATCAGTAGCAACCCAGTAATAGTAAGAAACCTCAACACCCCACTCTCTCAAATAGATCATCTAAGCAGAGAGTGAATAAAGAAACAAGAGAATTAAATGAATAGATATATAGATACATAGATAAGTTAAACCTACTGGGCATTTTCAGAGCCCTTCAATCCAAGAAACTGTAATACACATTCTTTTTGAGTCCACATGTGATATTCTCAAAGATAGATCATATGTTAGGCCACAAAGACAGTGTCAGAAAATTCAAGAACATTGGAATCATTCCAAGCATCTTCTCAGATCCACAGTGAAATTAAATTAACACTTAGCAACAAGCAAAAAAAAAAATAGTAAAAGCCCCAAAATATAGAAACTCAACAGTTCACTGATTAACAACTATTGAGTCAAAGAGGAAATTAAGGATGAAATGAAATTGCTCCTAAAATCAAATAAAAATGAAGACATGAGCTAAGAAAATATCTCGGACACAGCTAAGGAAGTACTAAGAGGGAAATTCGTAGCCTTAAAGCCACACATTAGGAAACAAGAATTAATTCAAATAAACAAACAACCTGACTACACACCTTAAGGACTGAAAAAAGGAACCCTAAAGCAAGCACAAGGAATGAATTAATTAAAATTAGGACAGAAATAAATAACATAAAAAATAAAAGAACCATAGAATAGGCCAATGAAGCTAAGATTTGATTCTTCAAAAGGGTAAACAAAATTGACGAGCCCTTGGACAAACTCACTAAGAAAAAAGGGAGAAGACTCAAGTAAATATGATTGTAAATGAAAGAGGAGATATCACAACATGCACCTCAGAAATCCAAAGTATTATGTGAGGTTTCTTTGAACAAATGTATGCCAACAAGCTAGAGAACCTCAAAAAAATGGGTAAGTTACTAGCAACATATAACCTTACAAAATTGAACCAAGAGGAACTAGAAAACTTGAACAGGAAAATCACCGCCAAAAAAAATTTGAAACAGTCATCAAGGACCTTCTCAACAATAAATGTCCTGGAACAGATGGTTTTACAAATGAATTCTACAAAACCTTCAAGGAAGAGTTACTATCTATATTTTTTAAGGATCTTCAAAAGTATTGAAGATACAGGAATACTCCATTTTACCTTCTATGAAACTAACATAACCCTGATACAAAAAGCAGATAGGGACACAACAAAAAAAGAAAAGTATGGACCAACATCTCTGATGAATATATATGCTAAAACATTGAAGAAAATTGTAGCCAGTTGGAGAAAGCAGTATATAAAAATAAAGATTGTACATCATGACCAAGTGGGATTTATCCCAGAGATGCAAGGCTGGTTCAATAAACATAAATCAATAAATCTGATCCACCACATCAATAAAAGAAAAACAAAGAAACTACATAATCATCTTAATAGGTGCAGAGAAAGTCTTTGACAAAGTCCATCATCCCTTCATGATCAAAACACTACAAAAATGGGACTCAGTGGAGAATTCCTTAACCTAGTGGAGTACATATACAGGAAGCCTACAACCAAAATCTTGCTCAATGGTGAGAAACTGGAAGCATTCCCACTCAGATCAGGTACTAGACAGAACCACCTATCACGATAACTATTCAACATAGTGTTGGAAGTTCTTGCCATAGCAATCAGGCAAGAGCAAGGAATTAAAGGGATTCAGATTAGAAGAAAAGAAGTCATGCTATCTCCATTTGCAGATATGGTAGTATACATAGAAAGACCTAAAGAATCCAGCAGAAAACTCCTGGAAATTGTCAAGCAATATAGTAAGGCGTCAAGCTACAAAATTAACATACAAAAGTCAGTGGCATTCCTTTGTGCAAACACTAAGTCAGAAGAAAAAGAAATCCAGAAATCACTCCCATCCACTATAACAGCAAAAAACAATAACATATCTAGGAATAAACCTAACCAAAGAAGTGAAAGGCTTGTATACTTAAAATTATGAGTCACTATTCAAGGAAATAGAAAAAAAAATACAAAGAAATGGAAAGGTATCTCATGTTCAGAGATTGAAAGAATTAGTATCAATAAAAATAAGTATTCTACCCTGTGCCATATACAAATTTGATGCAATCATCAAGGTTCCACCAAAGTTTTTAAAGAGAATAGAACAAAAGCTATAAACCTAACTATCTACGAAACAAGACCCCCAACTCTTCATATGAACTTTTCCAGCCTTTAGGTTCATGATTAGTCAACAAATTTTTTGGTTCTATATGTCAGCTTTTCCTTTTCAGCCACCAGGTTCCAGATGCTAACATGATACCAATCGAACATCCCTGGGCAGATGACCCCACCAATATGTCCTGGAGCCCCGCTTCCCCAGAGCCCTGCCCAACTAGGGAAAGAGAGAGACAGGTTGGGAGTATGGATCCATCTGCCAACTCCCACGTTCATTGGGGAAGCAATTACAGAAGCCAGACCTTCCACCTTCTGCACCCCATAATGACCCTGGGTCCATAATCCTAGAGGGATAAAGAATAGGAAAGCTATCAGGGGAGGGGAGGGGATGGGATACGCAGTTCTGATGGTAGAATTGTGTGGAGTTGTACCCCTTTTATCCTATGTCTTTTATCAATGTTTCCTTTTTATAAATAAAAATTTTTAAAAAGCTATAAAGATTTATCTGGAACCAGAAAATACCTGGAATTGACAGAAAAATCTTGAGAAAAATGAAAAGAACTGCAGGCATCAGGTGTCAGATCTCACACTAAATTATAGGGCCATTGTAATCAAAACTGCCTGGTATTGGAACAACAATACACACATTGACCAGTGGAACAAAATTGAGAGCCCAGACATAAGTTTTCACACCTATGAATGTCTAATTTTTGACAAGGTAGCCCAAACGATTAAATGGAGAAAGAAGAGTCTCTCCAGCAAATGGTGTTGAGAAGATTGGGTTGAAACATGCAGAAGAATGAAACTGTACCACTATATTTCACCAGACACTAAAGTGATGAATCATGTACTTGGATTTTAGACCAGAAACTATCAAATACATAGAAGAAAATATTGGCAAAAGTCTCTTCCATATAAATTTTATACGCATCTTCAATGGCACAAGTACAATTGCAAGGAAGAAAAAAAATGAGACTACAAAAATATTGTTTATGTCTGCACATCTGTATATGTATATGTATTTTAAAATCTTCTCCATGGACAAAGGAACCCTCCTGCACTGCTGATGGGAATGTAAATTAGTTCAACCCCTCTGAAAAGCAACCTGGAGAACTCTCAGAAGGTTAAAAGTGGACATACCCTATGACCCTGCAATTCCTCTCCTGGGGATATATTCCAAAGAATCAAACACAACCATCCAAAAAGATTTATATATACTTATGTTCATAGTAGCACAATTTGTAATAGCAAAAACCTGGAAGCAACCCAGGTGTCCATCAACAGATGAGTGGCTGAGTAAATTGTGGTCTATATACACAATGGAATACTACTCACCTATTAAAACTGGTGAATTCACCTTCACCTCATCTTGGATAGATCTTGAACTAATAAAGTTAAGTGAGATCAGCCAGAAAGATAAGGAAGAATATGGTATGATCTCACTCATTGAATGAAGTTGAAAAATAAGAACAGAAGGGAAAACACAAAGCAGAACTTGGACTGCATTTGATGTATTGCACCAAAGTAAAAGACTCTGGGGTGGGAGGGAGGGTTTAGGTACTGGAACATGATGGCAGAGGAGGACCTAGTGGGAGTTGAATGGAACAGTAGAAAACCGAGAAATGTTACACATGTGCAAACTATTGTTTTTACTATTGATTGTAAATCATTAATCCCCCAACAAAGAAATTTAAAAAATCCTCCCCAGTTTCCTGCAGCACTTACAGTGAAAGTCAAGCAGATGTGTGCTTTTCTTTAGAGAAATAATTATTTACAGGACACAGTTGTCACACTGGCACACTTTCTCATCCTTCTGTAACAAGTATCTGCCAACCCACTGTCTTTCTTTTTAATATTTATTTATTCCCTTTTGTTGCCCTTCTTGTTTTATTGTTGTAGCTATTATTGTTGTTATTATTGATGTCGTTGTTGTTGGATAGGACAGAGAGAAATGGAGAGAGGAGGGGAAGACAGAGGGGGAGAGAGAAAGATGGGCACCCGCAGTCCTGCTTCATCACTTGTGAAGCGACTCCCCTGCAGGTGGGGAGCCCAGGGCTGGAACCGGGATCCTTACACCGGTCCTTGTGCTTTGCGCCATGTGTGCTTAACCCGCTGCGCTGCTGCCCGACTCCCCAACCCATTGTCTTTCCATTCCTCATCCTACCCAAATGCTACAACCCACTCTTCTCCTCAACAGTTCCCTAGCTTCTTTAGGATAGCCTCACATCTCCCATCATTCCTTGAAGGGAATGTCTAAATTCCTCTTGCTCACCTCCATCCTAGAAAATCAGCCAGCTGAGACTTGAAAGACATTTTATATTGGCTACCTCAAAATGGTGGCATTTTGGTAGCTTTTCCATGAGCTCAGGGATGGCTAGGCAGAACTGCTTCTGTGGAAGCATTTCCCAAAGGAGCTGCTAGTTGGATGCCAGTGATGTCATGAGACTTCCTGCAGACAGAAGTCTGGTGTTCTTCACACTGCTAGCATTCGTCATTTCTGGCTCTTGTGAGAATATTCTTCTGAAACTGTCACCTTTCTCGAGTGTTTTGAGTTTCCGGTCTTTGGCATAGTGCCTCCTCCTGCTCTCCACTCATCCCAGCTGTACTAAAAAGTATCCCAGCCCACACCTATGAACATCTAATCTTTGATAAGGGGGCCTAAAGTATTAAATGGAGGAAGGAGCCTCTCTTCAATAAATAGTGCTGGAGAAACTGGATTGAACCTCACATTTCCACTATAGAGTCTATATTTCCCCCAGTCCTGGAACCTTAGGGCAGGGCACACTTTCCTGCATGCTGCTCTCAATACATATCAAATAATATTGCATCCGCCGATCCCAACCTAATCAACGCAACAAGTGCCACCCCAGCATGCTTCACTTCAGACTGTGTCTAGAGACTTCAGGTGTGCAATGACAACACTTCAGCTTCATCACTCAGGTGAGACCTTTCTTTTCATTGTATTCTCTAATTCCATTCCAGGTGGTTCACTTCCTAACAAAGTCCCAAAACCTAGATATAGAAAAGGTCCCCTAAGATAGAGCATATGTTCATCACATGTATCCATAAACTAGGGCAAAATATATACCTGAAAGCAGAAGTACACGATAGTCTGCAGTGAGTACCCCTCAACACTTCATGTACACTATTCCAGCCTTTAGGTCCATACTGGTTCAACAATTTGTTTGGCTTTATATGTTAACTCTCTTTTCAACCACCAGGTTCCAGATGTCGGCATGATGCCAACCAGACTTCCCTGGACAGACGAACCCACCAATGTGTCCTGGAGCTCTGCTTCCCCAGAGCCCCACCCTACTAGGGAAAGAGAGAGGCAGACAGGGAGTATGGATCAACCAGTCAACACCCATGTTCAATGGGGAAGCAATTACAGAAACCAGACCTTCCACCTTCTGCAACCCACAATGACCTGGGTCCATACTCCCAGAGGGATAGAGAATGGGAAATCTATCAGGGCATGGAGGGGATGGGATATAGAGATCTGGCCATGGAAATTGTGTGAAGTTGTACCTCTCCTATCCTACAGTTTTGTTAATGTCTCCTTTTTTAAATAAATTAATTAATTTTTAAAAAAAGAAACATGCAGAAGAATGAAACTGAACCACTTTATCTCACCAGAAACAAAAGTCAACTACAAATGGATCAAGGACATTGATGTTAGAACAGAAACTATCAAGTACTTAGAGGAAAACATTGGTGGAACACTTTCCCACATAAATCTCAAGAACATCTTTGATGATACAAACCCAGTTGCAAGGAAGACTAAAACAAAAATCAATAGGACTACAACAAATTGAAGAGCTTCTGCACAGCCAAAGAAACCATCACTCAAACAAAGAGACCCCTCACAGAATGGGAGATCTTCATATGCCATACATCAGACAAGAGACTAATCACCAAAATATACAAAGAGCTCAGCAAACTTAGCAACAAAAGAGCAAATGTCTCCATCCAAAAATATGTAGAAGATGTGAACAGAACTTTCACTACAGAAGAGATCCAAAAGGCCAACAAACACATGAAAAACTGCTCTAGGTGGCTGACTGTCAGAGAAATGCAAATAAAGACAACACTGAGATACCACCTCACTCCTGTGAGAATGGCATACATCAAAAAGGACAGTGGCAACAAATGCTGCAGAGGCTGTGGGAACAAAGAAACCCTTCTGCACTGCTGGTGGGAATGTAAACTGGTCCAACCTCTGTGGAGAGTAGTCAGGAGAACTCTCATAAGGCTAGACATAGACCTTCCATATGACCCAGTAGTTCCTCTCTTGGGGATATACCCCAAGGACTCCATAACACCCAACTAAAAAGATATGTGTACACCTATGTTCATAGCAGCACAATTCGTAATAGCTAAAACCTAGAAGCAAACCAGGTGCCCAGCAACAGATGAATGGCTGAGAAAGCTGTGGTATATATACACAATGGAATACTATGCAGCTATGAAGAACAATGAACCCACCTTCTCTGACCCATCTTGGATGGAGCTAGAAGGAAGTTTGTTAAGGGAGCTAAGTCAAAAAGGCAAAGATGAGTATGGGATGATCCCACTCGTAAACAGAAGTTGAGAAAGAAGAACAGAAAGGGAAACTCAAAGCAGGATCTGACTGAGTTTGGAGTAGGGCACCAAAGTAAAAATCTCTGGGTTGAGGGTGAGGGTGGATGGTAGGCTTCACTGGGGTTGGGGGGGGGCGAGTGAGAAGGAGGGGATGGGACACAGTCTTTTGGTGGTATGAATGGTGTTTATATATACTCCTATTAACTTGTAGTCATATAAATCACTATTTAATTAATATGAGAGGGGAAATCGATTGAATGTCTCAACCTTTTTAATGCATAGACCATAGGCTGAGTCTTTGAAATGTTGACTCTCTTAAAAGCTTAGACCAGGGAGAATAGAAGCAACCAGTGGCATTACTCTATAAGACAACAGCTATATACAAATAATGTCAAAGGGCATAAATTATGGTGATGTTGTGTATGATACAGCAAATCCTAACAAATGGATTTTCAAAGTTAAATGAACTGCCAAATAATTTTATTCTAGCAATAACTATCTATTGCCTTCTTAAACCCTAAGACAGCAGGAAATTGCCAGTCCCTGTTCAGGGTGCCATTATGCTGGACTGGCTAGCTTCGCAGGCTGGAGACAGACGACTAGGGACTCATGGCTGAGCTGGGAAGCAGTATCTATTTATTCATGTGAAACACAGTGCAATCTAAGCCAAGCTAAGCTAAGCTAAACTAAACTAAACTAAAACTCACAATCCTGTCCTTATATATACTTGCCAAGTAGGGTGTAAACAGGATGTGACGTAGAGAGAGTGGAGCAAAAAGAGATTGGTGAAAATCAGGGTGTGACAAGGAGAGGGGGCGGAGCAGGGGAGAATTCTACCACTGAACCACCAATGCCCTGGAGGGGGGGTGGTGTTCAGTTAACAGTGGTTTATGTAAATAGACCGCAGCTTTGAGTGGGATCAAACCAATGCCCTGCAAGCATGCCGGTGCTTAGTTAACAGTGGTTATGTAAATAGAATACAGTGTTAAGCAGGGGGGATTAAACCAAATGAAACAGAAGGGGTTTTTAGAAGCAGAATTAGAAGCATACCAACAGGAAATCCCCGCTTCCTCTATAGTGCCTATATTTCCCCAAGTCCTGGAACCTCTAGGGTGGGGCTCACTTTCCTGCATGTTTCTCTCAACTTATCCCAAATGATATTGCATCTGCTGGTCTCAACCTAATCAACACAAGGAGTACCACCTCAGCAAGCTTCACTTCAGACTGTGTCCAGAGACGTCAGGTGTGGAATGTCAACACTTCAGCCTTATTACTTGGGCGAGACTTTTCCTTTCATAGGATTCTCTAATTCCATTCCAGGGGGTTCATTTCCTAACAAAGTCCTAAAACCTAGATATAGACCAGGTCCCATGAGATAGGGCATATATTCACATGTATCCATAAATTAGGGCATAATATATACCTGAAAGCAAAAGTGCATGATAGTCTGCAGTGAGTCAGTATATGCAGCAAGCAAGTAGAAAGATCTTTAAATCACCAAAGTTCTGCATCCTTTTACTGCCAGAGAGCCCCCCACCTTATTCCTGTAACCCCTTCCACTGCCATCCAGTAACCACCCTAGTTTACATGGAGTCTAGGGGTTAGTTTTGTTGCTTTCTGGCCAGTTCGTGCACTTTATTTATATTTCACATACAAGCGAAGTCACCTGGTGCACTCACCAGGTGCACTCATCTCCATTTCCATCCTTTTTTGTCTCTAAAAGCAAAGTTTCACCTTTATGATGGTTGAATAGCATTCCATTGAGTGCCTATCCACAACTTCTTCATGCAGTCATCTGTTGATGGTCATCTGAGTTGATCCCATGGTTTGGTTATTACAATTAGTGCAGCAATAAATGCAAAGGTGCAAAAAGCATTACTTATTAGTGTTTGCATGTCCTTTGGATACACACTAGGAGTGGTATTGAAGGATTACAAGGTATTCTCATTCTCACTTCTGTTTTTTTAAGATAATATTTTTTTATTTTAATGAGAGAGATAGAGAGAGAAAGATAAAGAGAGTCACCAGAGCATTGCTCAGCTCTAGATTACAGTGGTGCTAGGGACTGAACCTGGAACCTCAGTCTCAGGCATGTAAGTTTCTTGTATAATTTTCATGCTGTCTCCCCAGCCCCCTAAACACAGTCAGTTTCCTAGATCAACCTTTTACCCTACCTCTTCTTCCTCTCTTTTTCCTTCTTGATTTTTTTTACTTGTGAGGACTAATGGTTTATAGTAAATAAAGTTGTTGATATTTGTGTAAAATTTCTTAGTTTTCTGAAAAATACCCCCCCTCAGATACTTCTCCATCACCATTCTCCAGGACCTGAAAGCCACACCTCCCCCTACTTTTTTTTTTCTTTTTACCAGAGCGCTGCTCATCTCAGACTTATGGTGGTGCTAGAGATTGAACCTAGTGCTTTGAAGCCTCAGGCATGAAGGCTGTTTAGCATAACCATTATGCTCTCTCCCTACTCCTATTTTTACATTTTTGAGAAATCATCATTAGAGCATTTTGAGCATGGCAGTTACAGGTTCTGCCTTCCAGTTTATAAGCATGTTCTTTAGCTTCTCTGTGAAGAACAGAGTGCAGAGTTGTGTGTGTTACAGACAGGTAGCCCTTTCAAGGTAACAGGTTCAAAATTAGGTGCTTGCCAGGCTGTGGATGAATCATGATGACATGCTCTTAAGTTCAATTTAAGGGCACTTTCCCATAATACTATGTCAGCATATAATATTCCCATAATAATAAGGAGGCACCATCAGAATTTACTTCTCTCAGGGGTCTCAGCTCCTAGACTTGGCCTCACATGCTAGCTCCCACCTTTAACGCCCACAAAGTCAGAAGGTGGACTGTGAGGATGTCCATTACTGTTTATTGGAAATAAGCAAAAGCTCGTGTGACCATGCCAAACTAGGACAACCCAGAAATCACAGAAGCAGTGGCTTGGTGGTGCCCCTTATACCGTTCCCAGCTGCATATGTGTGGCCTGTGTGGCAAAGAATAGGACAGATATGGAATCCAGACTCTGATGGAGTTCTGAAAATATAGTCTCCAGCTTTCCGACTTCTCTCATTTAGTGAAGTATGCTATGATCAAGGCTGAGATGAAGTCAAATGAGCTAATACACAATGTTCTCCATAGGAGACTGGTCAGATACAGGCTGTTATCCCATTCCACTTGGAAGATGTTAATGTCTTAACTAATGGAGAAGACAAGGAAGGTATTCCTTCCTGAGACGTGGTCAGATTTAAAAGTGAATTCTAAAGACAGGGCTTGTTTATAGCTTAGAGCAAGGTTCATGAAAAGATCAAGTCATCGGATATGTATTCAATGGAACTCTACTTTTCAGTCAAACACATGAAGAGATTTTATCCTTTGGGACAAAATGAATGGAGCTAGAAGTGATTATGCTAAATGAAATAAGTTAAGAGGTGAAGGACAGCTACCAGATGGTTTCCCTAACATGTGAAGTAAAGATGACTAAAGAAAAAGGCTTGCGAAAAGGACGGTAACCACACCATCTCTTAGACTTCATGAGAACTGTGGTGTGTGGCAGAGGGGCACAGAATTTTGGTTAATTGTTTAATGACTTAAATTTACCATCAACAGGAGTGAAATAACACCCCTGAAATCTTACGCTTTTGTAAAATTGTGTTAAATCACTAATAAAAAGGAAGGGGGGGAAGGAACAGTGAATATGATTTCAGTGACCCCCATCTTAGTCACCCTTGAGGATTTTTTTTCCTTTAACCCTTAAGGATTTGTGTTGAACCATTACATCTGGTTTAGGAGACTCTCTCTCTCTTTTCAATTTTTATTTATAAAAAGGTAACACTGACAAAACCATTGGATAAGAGGGGTGCAACGCCACACAATTCCCAACACCAGAACTCCGTATCCCAGCCCCTCCCTTGATAGCTTTCTTATTATCTATCCCTCTGGGAGTATGGACCTTGGGTCATTATGGGGTGCAAAAGGTGGAAGGTCTGGCTTCTGTAAATTGCTTCCCCAATGAACATGAGTGTTGACAGGTCAATCCATACTCCCGAGCCTGCCTCTCTCTTTCCTCTCTTTCCCTAGTGGGGTGGGGTTCTGGGGAATCGGAGCTCCAGGACACATTGGTGGGGTTGTCTGTCCAGGGAAGTCTGGTCAGCATCATGCATCTGGAACTTGGTGGTTGAAAAGAGAGTTAACATACAAACAAAGACATAACAGAAACATACGAACAAAAACATACAAAAAAAAAGTCAAACAAATTGTTGACCAATCATGAACCTAAAGGCTGTAATAGTGCAGATGAAGAATTGGGGGGGTCCTCCATTTTGTAGATAGCCAAGAGGCATATTTTAGTTATATTCCAAAGGGCCTGTGGCTATACTAGTTTTTTTTTCTTTTTCTTTTTGCCCCTGAGCCTGAAATCTGATATGCTAGTGGATCTGAGTTATTGTCTGGGGAAATGATGTCATGACTGGAAAAAGGACCAGAAAGCTGGATCAGGGAAGAGAGTAGCTCCCTAATATGGAAAAGGGGTATACATATTGTTGACTGTAAACCCCAACAATTTGATGTGACCTGGGGCCCATAATCAGCTTAGGAGCCTATGCAACCTCTGCATCCTTGTAGATCTCAGCTTACATTCTGTGGTCATGAGTAGGAAGACATTTATTTTTCTACCAAGTTTTCAGTTCCCCAGAAGCCGACTTGCTGTCTGATTTTTCGTAGCACAAAGTACACTCTTGATAAATACTTTTCTGAGAATGGAAGAAATAGATACATCAGCTAGTTCCTAGAAACATACAAACTACCATAACTAATGCAATAATGAATAGAAATTCTGAACAGGCCTGTAGTAAGTGTAGAGAGTGAATAAGTACTAAGAAGATAAAATACAGAATGCTAGAGTAGTTAAAGAAGAATACCAACCTGTAGGGAATTGAGAGGATAAGGTAGAGATTGGCAGGATCCCCCCCATTGAAAAGTGGGGGCTTGAGGGGCATGGCCAATCCTATCAGTCTCTCTCTACTAAGAGATCGAGCAAGGAAGGACACAGCCTCCAGATCTAACCCGCCTATCAGCCTTCCTGCCTCACAGTAGCCCACACCCTTATTATCTACAGAATCATTGTTTTGCCTGAAAGTCCCCTCCCTACTTCCCCAGCCATTCCATTCCTTTGATCATATCTGATCTATCTTCTCTCTGCCTTCAGGACCCCGCTCTGGCTGCTGGTTACTAATAAACTTGCTTTTTCGTTCCTTTAACTCATGAAACATCTTGCTCAACAATTACTGGAAAAGTCCTAACCCTCCCCCAGACCCTTTGCCTCCCTACCATATATGGTATACACATGTCATTTCCTCCTGTGACCTCTTATAAACCTTGCTTTGCTGTTCAATAAACGGATTTTGTACATGAAACATCCCCCTGGTGATCTCTGGTGGCGCCTCTTGCTACATAGGGAAAGATCCAGTCAGCTCACTCCTGATGTCCTGGAACATTCCTTCTGGGCCCCGCTCACCTGGTGCACAACAGAGCGGGTAAGCCCTAAAGTTTTCGCCCGGGAAGAGGCCTCCCCATCGAAGAGTCCGACACCAACTATTTGGAGAATTAACTAACGCTGGTTCCTGCTCTGCCTGTCTGTCACTAGCTGGTAAAAACAAGGACATCTGATTTAAATGTTTCTTGACTCAACTCTTAAAGGCTGCTATCAATATACTCCAAAGGTCTTTTTGTCTCAACTTCGAGATCAGATGTGATTTTGCTGCACCATGAGAGCTCTAGATGGTTATATTTATTTTAAGCTTTGTATATACCGTTTTTTTTTTTCTTTTTTGGATGTTGGTTTCAGTTCTAATGACCTTCTTGTCTCTGGGTGTACGCTGCCTCACTGCTGCAGATCTGGACTAGCTGTAGACGATTTGATGCAGTTATCTGACAGGGACTGAATGACACCAAGACACATCACATTTAGAATGAAAAGGAATAAGAATAAAAAAGGATCCTGAAGGCTGCAAGAGAAAAACAGAGTCACCTACAAAGGAAAACCCATAAGATTAGCAGCAGATATTTCCTCACAAACACTTAAGGTCATATGGTAATGGCAAGATATCTATAGAGTGCTCAATGAGAAAGGCTTTCTACCAAGGCTACTGTATTGCACCAGACAGTCATTCAGACTAGATGGAGGCATAAAAACCTTCTCTGACAAGTAACAGTTGATTGAATCACCTATCACTAAGCCTGCCCTGAAAGAAGGTCTAAAAGGTCTCCTATAAACAATCAAATCACAACAAATATTCCAATATATCAGAACACTCTAAAAATCTATAATAATGACATTAAAATATCTTAAACCATCCCAGTAATAAAAGCCCTGAATCAGATGGTTTTACAAATGAATTCTACAAAACCTTCAAGGAAGCCTTAATGCCTCCTTTTTATTTTATTGCCTCCATTCCATCTTGATTTCTGGCTTTATTTATCCAATAAATAAATAAAAATAATAAATTTTTTAAAAGATTGTTCTTCATGATCAAGTGTGGGTTTATCCCAGGGATGCAAGGTAGGTTTAATATACATAAATCAATTAACATGATCCACAACATCAATAAAATCAAGGCCCAAACCCACTTGATTATATCAATAGATGCAGAGAAAGCCTTTGACAAAATCCAACATGCCTTTATGATCAAAATGCTACAAAAAATGGGAATAGATGTAAAATTCCACAAGATAATGGAGTCCATATATAGAAAGCCTAAAGCCAGCATCATGCTCAATGGTGAAAAACTGGAAGCATTTCTCCTCAGACAGAGCTGCCCCCTATCACCATTACTATTCCATAGTGTTGGAAATTCTTGTCATAGCAATCAGGCAGAAGCAATGAATTAAAGAAATACAGATTGGAAAACAAGAAGTCAAACTCTCCATATTTGCAGAAGGTATGATAGTATACATAGAAAAACCTAAAGAATCCACCAGGAAGCTTTTGGAAATTATAAGGCAACATAGTAAGGTGTCAGGCTCCAATTTTTTTTTTAAGAAAGGAGACATTAACAAAACCATAGGATAGGAGGGGTACAACTCCACACAATTCCCACCACCTGGTCTCCATATCCCATCCCCTCCCCGATAGCTTTCCCATTCTCTATCCCTCTGGGAATATGGACCCAGGGTCGTTGTGGGTTACAGAAGGTGGAATTTACATACAAAAGTCCGTGGCATTCCTCTATGCAATCACTAACTTGGAAGAATAAGAAAATCAGAAATCAATTCTTTCTACTATAGTAACAAAAACAATAAAATATTTATGAATAAACCTAACCAAGGAAGTGAAAAACTTGTAAACTGAAAATTATGAGTCATTACTCAAGGAAATTGAAAAAGACACAAAGAAGTGGAAAGATATTCCGTTTTCATGGGTTGGAAGAATTAACATCATTAAAATAAATATAATACCCTGAGCCATGTACAAATTTAATGCAATCCACATCAAGATCCCAACAACATTTTTAGGAGAATAGAACAAATGCTACAAATGTTTATCTGGAATCAGAAATGACCTAGAATTGCCAAAACAATCTTGAGAAGAAAGAACAGAACTGGAGGCATCCCACTTCCAGATCTCATATTGTACTATAGGGCCACTGTCATCAAAACTGCTTGGTACTGGAACATGAATAGACATGGACACACTGAACAGTGGAATAGAATTGAGGGCCTGGAAGTAATCCCCCATACCTATGGACATCTAATCTTTGACAAAGGTGCCCAGACTATTAAATGAGGAAAGCAGAGTCTCTTCAACAAATGGTGCTGGAAAAGTTGCTTTGAAATATGTAGAAGAATGAAACGGAACCACTATATTTAACCAAACACAAAAGTAAATTCCAAGTGGATCAAGGACTTGGATGTTAGACTAGAAACTACCAGATAGTTAGAGGAGAATATTGACAAAACTCTTTTCTGTCTAAATTTTAAAGACATCTTCAGTGAAATGAATCAAATTACAAAGGAGACTAAGGCAAGAATAAACCAATGGGGCTACATCAAATTAAAAGCTCCTGCACAGCAAAATAAACCACCACTCAAACCAAGAGACCCTTCACAGAATGGAAGAAGATCTTTACATGCCATACATTAGATAAGAGACTAATGACCAAAATATATCAAGAGCTCACCAAACCCAACAAACAAGAAAACAAATGACCCCATTCAAAAATTGGGAAAGGGCACGTGTTGGCATGCTTCTAGTTCTGCTGCTGGGATCCCTTCTGTTACATTGCTTGACGTTGTGGTCTATTTACATGGTCATTCTGTTACACTGGTTTGGTCTCACTCCCCCTGCCTCTGGGAGATTGTGGTTTAGTCTTTGCCTTTTCAGGCTTCTCCCTTCTCCCCGCCCCCTAGCCTACGTACTTCCTGGATTCCTGATGCTGCCGCAGGAGGAGAAGGATGTAAGACAGATTTGGGTTCTGATTAGTTTTTTGAACCGTTGGCTAGTGAATAAAAAAATACTGCTTCTCTGCTCAGCTGTGTGTCCCTGGTCTGTCTCCCACCCGCGAAGCTAGCCCAGCATACTGGCGCCCCGAACTATGACGACAGGCATGTACAGAATATTCACCACAGATGAGATCTGAAAGCCCAACAAACATATAAAAAAAGTTCCAGTTCATTGATAGAGAAATGCAAATAAAGACAACCATGAGATACCACTTCATTCCTGTGAGAATGTAATACATCAGAAATGATAGCATAAACAAATTCTGGATGCACAAATCCTTAAAAAGATGAGCAAACTGAATTCAGTGGCATATTCAAAGCAGTCTGCCCCATAATCAAGTAGGTTTGATTCTAGGAATTGAACAGGTAGGTGAAATGGTAGTGAAGAATCAGCCAACTTAATACACAATAGGATAGAATGAAGGGGAAATCACCAATCATCTCAATTTACATAAAAACATTCCACAACATCCAACATTATTTGTGATAAAAGCATCTGACAAGCTAAAAACATAGAAAGAGAGGAAAGAAAGAAAGAAAGAAAGAAAGAAAGAAAGAAAGAAAGAAGAAAGAAAGAAGAAAAGAAAGAAAGAAAGAAAGAAAGAAAGAAAGAGGCGCAAAGCACAAGGGCCGGCTTAAGGATCCCAGTTAGAGCCCCCGGCTCCCCACCTGCAGGGGGGGTTGCTTCACAGGCGGTGAAGCAGGTCTGCAGGTGTCTGTCTTTCTCTCCCCCTCTCTGTCTTCCCCTCCTCTCTCCATTTCTCTCTGTCCTATCCAACAAGATGGCAACAATAATAACTACAACAATAAAAACAAAGGCAACAAAAGGCAATAGATAAATATTTTAAAAGAAAGAAAGGGAGAAAGAAAGAAAGAAGGAAAGAAAGAAAGAAAGAAAGAAAGAAAGAAAGAAAGAAAGAAAGAAAGAAAAACTCTTTGGGGCCAGGCAGTAGTACACCTAATAAAGCACATTACAATGTGCAAAGACCCAGGTTCAAGCACCTGATCTCCACCTGCAGGGGGAAAGCTTCATGAATGGTCAAGTAGGGCTGCAAGTGTCTCTCTCACTCTCCCTGCCCTTTTCCTCCTTCCCTCTCAGTTTATCTGTTTCTATACTACATAAACAAATTTTTAAAAAGACCCTCTTCAACAAGAAAGAAAACTAATGAAAACCCCACAGTTAGCACCATGTTGAATAGTAAAGAAGTGAGAAGGTTCCTCCTAAGATGACAAGGATAATGAATTTTGTCGTTTTATTTATTTATTTATTTATTTAGATTGGATAGAGCAGTTGGAAATTGAAAAGAAGTCAGTCACCCAAACTTATAGGTAATTTGAGGCAGCTGGTGGCGATGAAACACCAAACTGCTAAATCACAGTTTGTCCTGCTTATATGAACACAGCTAAAGGCCAGCAGCAAACCCCTGAGGCATGATTATAATCAAAATCATACAGAGTAATTATATAAACACAAGAAGATTCATAAAACAGCCTAAGCCCATCCCTTAGCCCCCTACAGAGCTCAACATATACATAGGCTAGAAATCACAACAATAGCACCATCTGCTGGCCAGCAATAACCAGCACAATAAATGCATAAGGAGAGAAATAGGAACAAACAACAAAGCATGCCATATCAGTTAGATAGATAAGAAACAGAGGAACTCCAAGAAATTATAGATATAGAAAGACTGCCAGAAACAGACTACAGAAAGCTCATTATGAGAACTCTCCAAGAATCTAAGTATAGTATGCAGAAACATACTCAACAGTTGAAAGAACATTTCACTATGGAATTAAAAAACACAAAAGAGGAGCTCAGAATAGAGTCCTCTAAAAGAACTACAAATTTTGCAAGAAGAACTTCAATCAGAATTCACTAAGCAGTTAGGAAGCATAAAAGAAAAAGCTCCAAACAGAACTGCAGAGAGTAAAAGACACTCTGAGTGCAGTTCGAGCTTAGGTAGAAGGCTTAGGAAGTAGACTCACACATGCAGAAGAAAGAATTTCCAATCTAAAAGATAACTCTTCCAATTTAAAGATGGGGTAGAGGAAAGGTTTAAAAAGAATGAAGCAACTCTCTGTGAAATTGCAGACTCCATCAAAAGGTCGAATGTAGGAGTGCTAAGAATTCCTGAGGAAGAAGACAGGGTCAAAGGACAAGATACCATTGTTCAGAGAAATTTTAGCTGAAGATTTCCCTCACTTCAACAATCCTCAGAACATATTCAAAACACAGACTGCAACCCTGGTTCATAAATACAAAATTACCAATGCCAAGGCATATTATTGTAAAACTATCAAAACTCAATGACTGTTGGGTAGTTGCCACCTCCCCCTGGCTTCTTCTTATCCATATGCCTATATAGGGATTTACTGATCCAAAGGTTTGGTCTATTTACATAAATCACTTTTACATAAAGCACTCCAGGGCATTGGTGGTTCAGTTATAGGATTCTCGCCTGTTCCGCCCCCTCCTTGTCACACTCTGATTTTCACCAGTCACTTTTCTCTCCACCCTCTCTATATCACATCCTGTTTCCACCCTACTTGGAGAGTATAAAAACAGCTGCTCTTCTGATTAAAGACACTTGGAAATTGCTTTCCGGCTCTGAGAGTTCCAGAGTGTATCTCCTGCGGAAGTTGGTGCAGCACGAGTTCCTGATCCCTCTCCCACACAGCAGCCTAGATCAGCTCCAGTTGAGTTCTCTCCAACCCAGAGAGCACTAGCTCGGGAAGAAGTACCCTCAGGCTATCCCGGCATATGGCGCCTGAACAGGGACTGAAATAAGCCCTGAAACATGGACCGGCATCAACGTGGGACCCTACCCACCCATCGTCCAGATAAGTAAACTTGGCTACCCATCCACCATGAGTTGTCTTTCTACTTATGAAGAGGTTTGCCAAAGCCTCTATTGTTTCATCATGAGACAGTTAGTCTGTCTCTGGAACATTTTACTCTGGGCCACATTTCGGTTCCCTGACCGGGAACTTTGGTTTCTTATGACTGGGATCATAGAGCTTGGGAGATGCACGGAGATTTCTCCTTGGACTTTCTGGATTCCCTCTCTCATGTTTCCCGAGGAAAAGGACTACATTTCGCTCCAGGCCATAATTTCGTTCTTTATGACCGTGATCGTAGACCTTGGGATATGCATGGGGATTTCCCCTGGGACTTTCTGGACTTCTTCTCGAATGTTTCCCGTGGAGAAGGACTACTCTAGTTTGAGGAGCATTCTCGAGTACCCTGGCAGTTCCCAAGTATGGAGACACGTGGTTAGTTCTACTCTCCTGATTGGATTCTTTCTTCGATGGGAAGACGCTTTTAAAAATGGGTGCCTGAAGCAATCCAGCAGGAACAGTCAGAAACACCCTAAATGGAATTTCGAGGACCTTTTTGGACTAGGTCGCCCTCCGGGGATTCTTAATCCTACATGGTGAGATCTTGATAATCTGGTTCAAGTTGCGTTTCATAAGAGAATGATTTGAATGACTGAATTTTTGTTTGACATTGACTTAAAAAAAAATGCTGGACGCAGCCATGATTTCTAGAGACATCCAGAAACAATCCAAAAAATTGTTTTTTCCTCCTTTGATTTCTCTTTTACGTCTTGACATGAATCTGAAACGTTTAATCCTGAAAACCATATGAGTTATGGGTGGGGCAGATAGTGCAATGATTATGTTAATTATTCTCATGCCTGAGGCTTTTAACCGTGGTTCTTCTGTTTACCTTTCCACATTTTATTGAGTTTAAACTGTTTAAACAACCTTAAAATCATACTAGAAAGGACTTCCAATTTTAATGGAGTTATCAATTATAGTAAACTTCTAATCTGCTACAAGTTTTGTTTGACAAGTAAGTGAATTTCAGCTGTCAAGTCTTCACATGAAAAAGCATCTACTCAAATAGAATTTCTGGAAATCCATTTGGACCCTGTTCTCTGACATCGCCCCCGGAAACCAATGATGTGACCTGGCACGACCTGAAGAAACAGATTCACAGACTCCAAAGATCACTCTCTACAGAAAAGCAGAATTCTGGTGGCCGACATTCCCCATTGAGTCAGACGTGCAGCGTTTCATCCTCCGGCATTTTCTTCTGTGGTCAGCTACTTTGGACTGACACCTCCATCGAACTTACTGGTACACGCTGCTGTGTTTCTCAAAGACTAACTTCAGCCAGTTGCCTTGAGACTTTATAGACCATGTCCCCTCGCCTGCAGGCTCTGTCCCAGAGGCAGAAAACTCCCCCTCCTTATTAGGTTATACCCACAGAGGCATGAAGCGCCCCAAGAGGCAAGAGATGCCCACAGAGGCAGGAAACGCCCTTTGAGGCAAGAGATGCCCCCAGAGGCATGAAGCGTTCCCAGAGGCAAGAAATGCCCTTTCGCCTGCTAGGCCTTGCCCTTTGAGGCAAGAAACGTTCCCCTTGGCATCACACTGGTTATTGCTGCTCACCTATTTTGTTTTCCATGTCTTATGCCAGTTCTTTTGAAAACGCCTGTACGATATAGGTTTCTGTTCACCCCACAATGGCCATTAGTTAAAAAGAAAGGGGGAATTGTTGGTATGCATGAGACCCCTTCTGTTTCATTTGGTTTAAATCCCCCCTGCTTAACACTATTCTATTTACATAACCACTTCATTCTATTTATATAACCGCTGTTAACAAGCACCTCCCTCCAGGGCATTGGTTCAATCCCCACTGTTTCATGATATGTTTTTGCTCCACCCCCCCTCCTTGTCACACCCTGATCCTCTCCTTGTCACACTCTGATTTTCACCAGTCACTTTTCTCTCCACCCTCTCTATGTCACACCCTGTTTCCACCCTACTTTGCAAGTATATATAAAGACAGCATTGTGAGTTTTAGAGTACTGTACCTTGAGTTTAGCTTAGCTCGTCTTAGATTGTGCTGGGTCCTGCATGAATAAAGAGATACTGCGTACAGCTCAACTATGAGTCCCTGGTCGTCTGTTACCTGCCCGTGAAGCCAGCCCGGCGAAAACAACATAACCTGTCGAAAACAACCTAACCCGTCAAAAACGACAAATGACAAGGGGGGGAAATGCAGGCTACTAAGGAAAGGAAAGAAGTACATACAATAGTAGAGTTACCAGGTGGTGGCACACTAGGTTGAGTACACATAGTAAGAAGCATAAAGACCCTCATAAGGATCCCAGTTTGAGCCCCTGTCTCCACACGTGTGTTTGTTTGTGTGTGTGTGTGTGGGGGGGTGTTGCTTCACAAGTAGTGAATCAGGTCTGTGGATATCTATCTTTCCCTCTCTCTCTCTTTATCTTCCCCTCCCCTCTCAATTTCTTTCTTTGTTAACCAGAAAATCAAAAAAATTGGCCACAGGGCAGTGGATTTGTAGTGCAGGCACCAATCCCCAGCAATAACCATGGAGGCAAAAATAAATAAATAAATAAATAAATAAATAAATAAATAAAGTTATCAGACTTTTAGCAGTTTTCTCTTCACAAACCCTACAGCAAAGAGAGAGTGAAATGACATATTCAAAGTACTAAAAGAGAGGGGATTCCAGCAACGAACTTTGTATCCTGAAAAATTATCCTTCAGATATGCAGGAGAACTAAAGGCTTTTTTTCTAATATCCAAAAGCTAAAGGAATTTGCCATAGTCAACCTCCCCTTACAAGAATTACTGAACAGAACCCCACAAGAAAGGATGAAGCAAAGGAATACATGCTCTAAGCAAGGTGAACAGCAGTAGACTAGAACCAAGAACACAATAAATAATTGGAAATAACAGTAAAGAAGAAAAGGAGAGGGAATTAAAAGAAAAAGCAGTTCTATCAAATGTTAATCAAGATCAACTTAAAGAAAGACTTTTTTAGATATACAATGCTAGTTAGTAAACTTGCAGTAACCACAATACAAAACAAAGAATAGAGATTTACAGAAAGTACAAGAAAAACCAGTGAGGAAATAATCCCAGAAACTCATCCACACAAAGGACTGATAGAAACAAATGGGCAAAGAATCAACAATCAATTTAAAGCAAACTCAGAACAAAAATCAGAATGGAGGTAAGTAAAGTACATTTATAAATAATCACCCTAAATGTGAATGGCCTAAATTCACCTGTCAAAAGACTAAGAGTAACTAAATGGATTAAAGAACAAGATCCATTCATTGTATGTCTTCAGGAGAAAGACATTCCAAGCCAATGACTCACACAAAATGGGCAAGTACAGCTATTCTGTTCTCTAACAAAATAGACTTTCAGGTAAAGAAAGCAACTAGAGACAGAAAGGGTCACTATATTATGGTCAAGGGATTAATCCAACAAAAATATAATCATCATAAATATATATGCCCCAAACTCAGGTGCACCCAAGTATATAAAACAAATACTTAATGAATTTAAGGGAGACATTGACAGCAACACAATAATAGTAGGGGATTTTAACATGCCACTCACAACAAGAAACTAGAACATTGGGTAAAAAAAAAAATAGGGAAATAGTCATCTTAAATGAAACCATAGATGAAATGGATCTAATAGATATATACAGAACTTTCCACCCCCAAAGAAATGAACACATTCTTCTCAAGTACACGTGGAACATTCACAGGGATTAATCATATGGTGGGCCACAAAGACAGCCTAAATGAATATGTAAATGTTAAAATTATAAAATGTGTCTTCTCAGACCATGAAGCCATGAAACTAGAAATCAATCAAAAAAGGAAAAGAAATTGCCCCAAAGTCTGAATACTAAACAACATACTTCTGAATAGCTCATAGGTCACTGAAGAGATCAAAAAAGAGATTAAGAATTATCTCAAGACCAATGAAAATGAAGAAGCCAGCTATCAGTCCCTATGGGAAAAGAAGTCCTGAGAGGCAAGTTCATAGCAATACATGCCCACATTAATAAACAGGAGAAATCACTAGTAAACCATCTAATAAGCCAACTGAACTAACTAGAAATGGAGCAACAAAGAGACTCAACAGTTATCAGGAGATAGGAAATAGTTAAAATCAGAGCAGAAATCAATGAAACAGAAAGTAAAAAGACCATTAGGAAGACTGATGAACAAAGCAAGACCTGGTTCTTTGAAAGGCTGAATAAAATAAGGAAAACATTCATCAAGAGAAAAAGATAGAATGCTATGGTAAAATCACTCAGAAATGAGAGAGACAATATTACAACCAATGAGGTAGAGATTCAAAGGATTATGCAAGACTGTTATGGGCATCTGTATGGAACTAAAGTTGACAACTTGGAAGAAATGGACACATTCTTAGTGTCATACCAAATGACAACCTTGCCAAAGAGAAAGTAAAATAAAGAAATTGAAACAGTAATCAAAAGCCTCCCCAAGAACAAAATCCTGGATCCAGATGGATATACTAATGAATTTTATCAAATATTCAAATAAGAACTAACACACATCCTCCTCAAACTCTTTCAGAAAATAGAAGGAACACTCTCAAACATATTCTATGAGGCTAACATCACCCTGATCCCCAAAGCAGGGAAGGACTCCACCAAAAAATAAAATTATAGACCAATATAAATTATAAATATAAATAAATTATAATTATAAATTATAGACAATGATGAACATTGATGCAAAGATCCTCAACAAAATCTTGGTAAAGGCAACAAAACTAAAGGAAGCAATCCCATTTACAACTGAATCTAAAAAGATAAAATACCAAGGAATAAAACTAAAAAAAGATGTAAAGGACATTTTTAAGGAAAACTATAAGACATTGTTAAAATAAATAGAGGATGATACAAAGAAATAGAACATCCCCTGTTCATGGATTGGAAGAATATTTATTAAAATGGCAATTCTGCCAAAAGTAGTCTATAAATTCAATGCAATCCCTATTAAAATCCCAATGACGTATTTCAAGGAAATTGAACAGCTTATTCAAAAATTTGTGTGGGACTTTAAAAAATCATGAATAGCAAAAGCACGCCTGAGGAAAAAGAGAAAAATGGGGGCCTCACAATACTAGATTATAGGTTATACTACAAAGCAGTAGTAGTTAAAACAGTGTGGTATTGGAACAAAAATGGACATATGGACCAATGGAAAAGATAGAGTTCATAATATAACCTTCACATATACAGGCACCTCATAAATGACAAAGGGGCCAAATCTGCCCGATGGGCAAAAGGGTGTCTCTTTAACAAGTGGTGTTGGCCAAACTGGACAGCCACATGTAGAAAAATGAAACTAGACGACCAATTGACACCATACACCAAAATTAGCTTAAAATGGATCAGAGATCTATAGATATTAGACCTGAAAGTATAAAATACATAGAAGCATATATTGGTAAAAAACTCATGACATTAACACTCAAGACATATTTGGAGACGTCACCCCATGGGCATGGAAACAAAAACAAGATTGAACTAATAGGACTATATCAAATTAAAAAGCTTTTATACACCAAAAGAAAACTTCATAAAGATAAATAGGAAACCTAGTAACTGGAAGAACATATTTACACACCATATTTCAGACAAGCAGTTGATATCAAACATCTATAAAAAAAACTCATCAACAAGGGCAAAGGGGGAAAAATGGCCTCCAGGAGCAGTGGACTCATGGTGCAGGCACTGAGGCCAGCAATAACCCTGGACACACACACACACACACAAAAAAAACCTCATAGGGGAGTCGGGTGGTAGCGCAGCGGGTTAAGCACACATGGCGCAAAGCACAAGGACTGGCGGAAGGATCCCGGTTAGAGCCCCTTGCTCCCCACCTGCAGGAGGGTCGCTTCATGGGCTGTGAAGCAGGTCTGCAGGTGTCTATCTTTCTCTCCCCCCTCTCTGTCTCCTCTCCTGTCTCGATTTCTCTCTGTCCTATCCAACAATAACAGCAATAATAACAATAATGATGACAACAAGGACAACAAAGCAGGGAAAAATGGCCTCCAGGAGCAGTGGATTCATAGTGCAGGCACCGAGCCCCAGCAATAACCCTAGAGGCAAAAAAAAAAAAAAAAACTTATAGAGCTCAACAAAATGAAAAAAAAAAAAAACCAATTAAAAGGTGGGCAGGAGAGAAGAATAGACAGTTCTCTAAAGAAGAGACACACTTGGCCCACAGATACATGTGGTCATGCTCCAATTCACTCAGCATTACAGAAATGCAAATTTAAATCACATTGAGATACCGCCTCTCCCCTGTTAGAATGGTCTTCATCAACAAAACAGGAGAGGTTACGTGGTGGAAAGGATGTGGAGAGAATGGAACTCTGTTACATTGCTGGTGGGGATGCAAAGTGGTACAACTACTATGGAGAACAGTATGGAGAATCCTTAAACAAATACAAATGGAAATAATGTACGATCAAACAATTACACTCCTAGGCAATTATCCAAAAGAGGTAATAACACAAATTTGAAGTGATATATGTACTCCCACGTTCATAGCTGCATTATTCACAATAGCCAATGTTGTGAGAGGGTACGGATTTGGAAATGTAATTAGCATACAGCTGACATCAGGCTGATGGACTGGACTTAAGCAAGAGCCTGCTGGAAGCCGGGTTCTCTTTTCCTGCACCTTTGATTCCTGCCTCTCTCTCCCTGCATGGGCTGGGTGCCTGCCCCGCTCCACAGGACCCACCATGCTGCCTCCTCATGACGTGAACCCTGGCAACTAATTTATGGGCTCATGGGCCCGGCCTATTCTTATGTATGCCACTTTGTCTATCTTGCTGTACCTAAATAATACAGTTCTGTACCACAATGTAATAAACCTCCCAACTGTTTAAACCCACACCAAGCTGTGTCCCCCACTCCATTTTGGAATTACTATAGCCAAAATGTGGAAGCAACCAAAATGCCCTTCAACAGATGACTGGATAAAAAAAAATATGGGACATATACTCAGTGGAGTACTACTCAGCAATAAAAAGATGACTTTATATCCTTTGGGATAAAATGGATGTAACTCAAGATTATGCTTAGTGAAATAAGCAAGGAGGTAAAGGACAAAATACAGAATGGTTTCACTCATGTGTGAAATTTAGAGAACTAAACATAAGAACTTGAAACAAACAAACAAAAAGTCAACCAATATTTAGATTTTGGAAAACCATAGTGGTTATCTTGGGGGGTAGGGGTAGTCACAGATCTTCAGTGGTGGAAAATTTGGGAAATTATAATCCCACTAATTTATAATCTCATGAATCATATTAATGTAATATGTCAGGGGAAAATAGATTTAATACTACAAGTTCTCTAACAGCCAAGACCATAGCTCTAAGTATAAATATTTTCTTTTTTCATTTTTATATTACAGAATTACGTATTAATAGGGGTGTGAATCCACACCATTCCCACCACCAGAGTTCTGAATCTCCACTCTCCCCACTGCAGTCCACCACAGTTCTCCTAAGGTTGTAGACATGGGCCAACCATCTTCTCTACCACTATCTGTCCACATTTATACACAGTTGCCCCTTCTTGTTCTGATTCAATCCTCTCTTCCCCTCTAAGCCACTCATAACATCAGAGCTACCTCCATATGTCCCTCTCCATTCCTTCTCTCTCTCTGGGTGCTGATGGAGCTGGAGAGCAGAGTCCTCTTATCTTCATCCTATCACTTCTCCCCCACTGGGAGTACGGGTCAAGGTTGTTTATGGGGAGCAGAAGGTAGGAGTTCTGGCTTCTGGAGCTGTTTCTCTGCTGAGCACAGGCGTTGACAGGTCAATCCATATCCCC
This sequence comes from Erinaceus europaeus, assembly GCF_950295315.1. Lineage (NCBI taxonomy): Eukaryota > Metazoa > Chordata > Mammalia > Eulipotyphla > Erinaceidae > Erinaceus > Erinaceus europaeus. The sequence continues at coordinate 3,017,906 of NC_080185.1, read as the reverse complement.
AGACTGCATAAATATTTTCTTTAGCATAAGTATTTAATGTTTCATTTTTTTAAAATATTTATTTATTCCCTTTTGTTGCCCTTGTTTTATTGTTGTGGTTATTATTGTTGTTGTTGTCATTGTTGGATAGGACAGAGAGAATTGGAGAAAGGAGGGGAAGACAGAGAGGGGGAGAGAAAGATAGACACCTGCAGACCTGCTTCACCGCCTGTGAAACGACTCCCCTTGCAGGTGGGGAGCCAGGGCTCAAACCGGGATCCTTACTCCAGTCCTTGCGCTTTACACCACCTGTGCTTAACCACTGCGCTACAGCCTGACTCCCTAATGTTTCATTTTTTAAGATGACCAAACTCTGACACTGAGCTCAAATCATTCAAGGAGTTCTAAAAACATATCTGTATATATAGATTTTAAACAGCTAAGTCAACTACAACTGTAGGCAAGACAGATAAAAACCATTTGGCTCTGTCAGTATCTAAAATATGGAGATTTCTCAGATACCACTAAAGGGCACAAAGCACAGTGAGGTCAAGTATATTACTGTAGATGCTAACCGTTGGATTTTCATAGAAAACAACCCCCCAACTAACCTGGTTATTATAAATAACCTATTAACCTATTACTATAACCTGGTTATAATAATAATTATTTCTATTTTAAACTCTTTCTAAAACTACAAGAAACCCTTTGCACTGTCTTTAAGATCGTCATTTCTCCTAGTCCTGGAACTTCTAGGACTATCCCCATACTTCTTGATATTTCTTCTCTCTGATTCCTTACCATCATACTAACTCTGATGACCTCAACGAAATTGCTACTAGTGCTTTCACCCCACGTTATGCTCCTACAGAATTCTTACTGTGGACTGAAGCCTGTGGTGTCAACCTTGCAACTCCTCAAACCTGGGGAGTCTTTTCTAACACATGGCACTACCTAGGACCATGTTAGATGGCGCATCATCTAACAAAGTTACAGATACTGGTTACAGGCTAGGGTTTGGGGTACAGGGTACTGGGTACAGGTGCACATGTATCCATAAGCAAGGGGCAATTATATAACTCAAAGTAAAAGTGCTCAGTAGTCCTTGGTAATTAGACTTACACTTAATAAACCTGGAATCCTAGTTGAAGTGCCTAAAGAAGGCATCATAAATTCTTTTTTTTAAACAATATTTATTTATTTATTTTCCTTTTTGTTGCCCTTGTTTTATTGTGGTAGGTATTATTGTTGTTGTTGTTGATTTCTTTGTTATTGGATCGGACAGAGAGAAATGGAAAGAGAAGGTGAAGACAGAGAGGGGGAGAGAAAGATAGACACCTGCAGACCTGCTTCACCACCTGTGAAGTGACTCCCCTGCAGGTGGGGAGCCAGGGACTCAAACCAGGATCCTTATACCAGTCCTGGTGCTTTGCACCACATGTGCTTAACCCACTGCATTATCGCCCAACTCCCTGCATCATAAATTCTATAATCAATTAGACTTAGACCAAATTAGCTGGGCAGCCTAGCAGAAAGGCCCGAAGAAGACAGATCCCAAAAACCTTATTCTGGTTGAGTTCAACAATGCTTAAAAAACTGGGAGAAACTCTGTAAGGTCATCAGATAATGAGAGGCCTACAAGTTTTGGATAAGGGCAAGAGATTGGCTCACTTCGTAATGGCCTTTTTGGTCAATATCACACCACCTCATCATCTGGGGCCCTCGCCAGGGAATCCTTGGATTCCCACACAAATGTGATGGGACTATGTTGTGATGCAGTATACTGGCGACCATAGGAAGTTCAGCACAGCCCCCAGCTGATGTCAGCCTTGACGACAGAGCATACAGTGATCTGCACAAACGCACAATGGACTGTGAGTGGATCTGGTCTGTGCAAATGTACAAAGCATTGTGAGTGGACTGAATAGACTCAAAAGCACAGCCGGACAGAAGTCCGCTCTCTTTGGCTGTTGCTGCTTCTCCTGGTGAGACACATCGTGGCTGAGGCTGTTCAAGGTGCCTGACATTGCTGCTTCTCCTGGGAAATGAACACGGGTAACTCATTTAGCCAATAAACTCTAAGACTCCTTATGCCATGAGCAACCTATACCTTGGCTAATAATTGTTTATCTCATGGAACTGAACTTTTGATAACTAACTCATGGACTTTATGGACATAGTGTATTCTTAACCCCTGCTGATAATTGCTTATTTTGCAGTACCTAGATATTTGCTCTTTACCCCTGTACCAAACACCCTAATAAAACCTTGATTTGTTTAAATCTGTTCCCAGCACCCCTCAGTCAGTTTCTTATACTCCCTTCCTAGCTTCCTTCCACCATAAAATCCCTAATCTTATCTGCTCTGTTCCGACTTTTTGTTTCTTTTTAAAATTTTTTTTCTCCTTTTATATTTATTTATTTATTTTCCCTTTTGTTGCCCTTGTTGTTTAGCATTGTTGTGGTTATTGATGTCCTCGTTGTTGGAGAGGAGAGAGAGAAATGGAGAGAGGAGGGGAAGACAGAGAGAAGGAGAGAAAGACAGACACCTGCAGACCAGCTTCACTGCCTGTGAAGCAACTCCCCTTGCAGGTGGGGAGCCAGGGGCTCAAACCTGGATCCTTAAGCCGGTCCAACCCGCTGCGCCACCGCCTGACTCCCTCATTAACCATTTTGTCCCACTTTGTACCTTGCTGCCTTTCGGCCACCAACATGCAAATGCTACCATGATTCCACCCTGACTTCTCCTCACCAATGTGTCCTGGAACCTCACCTACCCAGAGCTCTACCACACTAGGGAAAGATAGAAACAAGCTGGGGGTATGGATTGACCTGACAATGCCCCTGTCCACAGAAGAAGCCATTACAGAAGCCAGAATTCCTACCTTCTGCACCCCCAAACCAATTTTGATCCATATTCCCAGTGGGAGAGAAGTGATAGGAGGAAGAGGATAAGAGGGCTACAAACTTCCACTCCATCAGGACCTGGAGATAGAAAAAGGAAAAAAGAAAGACTGGACCTTAAAAAAAGGGCAATATGTAAAAATATAGCCAGATAACCGTAGAAGTATTAGTTAACCCACATCAGCAACCTTAGAAAAACTGCTGTAGTTTCCAATAAAGGGACTGGGGATTCAGAACTCTGGGGGTGGGAACAGTGTGGAATTATACCCCTGTTGATATGTAGTTTTATAAATCAATATTAAATCACAAATAAAGTGTTTTAAAAAAGGGAAAAAAAGGCATCCAAATAGGAAAGGAATAGAAGAATTATCTCTATTCATAGATGGTATAGACCTAAGTAAAAGAAATCCCAGTGGATTCCCCCAAATATTAGAGTTGGCAAATTGAATACAGAAAATTCTTAGGATAGGAAATCAATACATGTAAGTGAGGGGATTGGTTCAGGGTGCAGAGTATAGTCCTTAGAGGCACTGGGTTTGATCCCTGTATTTCACACGACCATGTGATGCTCATTTATTTCTGTCTGTCTCTCTTAGAGACAAGGATAAAATAAACGCATATTTTAAATAAAAAATCAGGGGGCATTTACTCAATTTGAATTTTATGCAGTGGTGAAGCAGGGTCACTACCCAAGTAAAAAGGGGGGGCGGTGGAGCACCTGGTTAAGTGCACATATTATAATGTGTAAGGATTGGGGTTCAAGCCCCTGGTCTCCACCTGCAGGGGGAAAGCTTCACAAGTGGTGAAGCAGGCTACAGGTGTGTCTCTCTTTCCCTCACTTCTCAATTTCTCTCTGTCTCTATCTAATTAGTTAATTAGTTAAAATTTTAAAATAAATGAAAGAGAGCCTTCTTTCTCCATTTAATACTTTGGGCCCCCTTGTCAAATATTAGATGTCCATAGGTATGGGAATTTAGTTCTGGGCTTTCAATTCTAACAATGGAGAGAGGGATTTATTCGAGGTCTAGGCCCATCATGTCTGTTTGGGAATCTCAGGATTTCCCGACTAGGGCCCCAGCTGATGGAGTGGCCTGATAGTGACTAAAGAGTCATCGTTAAAATATGCCAGTCTCTTACCCTTATCAAAGTAAGGACTACAAAAGCTGAATAAGGGCAGCTGATCTGGGTCTCAGATCATATCATATTGATGGGGTTTACAGTCAACAATATTTATACACTTTTTTTCCATATTTGGAAGCTACTCTCTTCCCTGATCCAGCTTTCTGGTCCTTTTTCCAGCCATGACAGCATCTCCCTAGACAGTAACTTGGGCCCACCTGCATATCAGATGTCAGGATCAGAAAAAAATATCCAACGACGACATCAACAACAATAACTACAACAATAAAACAACATGGGCAACAAAAAGGAATAAATAAATAAATACTAAAAAAAGAAAAAACACAAATATAGTCATGGGCCCTTTGGAATATAATTAAAGTAGGCCTACTAACTATCTACAAAATGGAGACCCCCAAATCTTCCTCTGCACTATTCCAACCTTTAGCCTCATGATTAGTCAACAATTTGTTTGGCTTTATATGTTAACTCTTCTTTCAGCCACCAGGTTCCAGATGCTACCATGATGCCAACCTGACTTCCCTGGACAGACAGCCCCACCAATGTGTCCTGGAGCCCTGCTCCCCCAGAGCCCTGCCCAACTAGAGAAAGAGAGAGACAGGCTGAGAGTATGGATCGACCTGCCAACTCCCACATTCACTGGGGAAGCAATTACAAAAGCCAGACCTTCCACCTTCTGCACCCCATAATGACCCTGGGTCCATACTCCCAGAGGAATAAAGAACAGGGAAGCTATCAGGGGAGGGGAGGGGATACGGAGTTCTAGTGGTGAGAATTGTGTGGAGTTGTACCCCTCTTATCCTATGGCTTCTGTCAGTGTTTCCTTTTTATAAGTAATTAAAAAAAATGAAAGATCACCATGGACAAGCCAATTGTATTTTTTTCTATTGCAATGGAACGAACTGAAAGGAAATGAAGCTAGCAGGTGCTGTGCCTAGGGAGGGAATTAACTAGGGAGAGTGTATGCCTTACATATCTGACACCCCACATTCAATCTGTGTGTCTGCATATGGTCAGAGTACTCCATGATTCCCCCCACCATCTTTAAGCCAGTAAATAGAACTTTGAAAAATAAAACAGCCCTATTTACAATATTATAAATAGTCATTAAATCTAGAAGACTAAAGCATAGTGGGGAATTCTTGTACAAGTGAAACTGCAAAACACTGTTCAAAGAATTTAAGGAATATCTGGATTAACGGAAAGCTGTGTTAACATTCCATGACTGACAGCCTTAACACTATTGGGATGGAAATACCACTCAGAATGATTCAAAGCAATCTTTACACAATCCTTATCAAAATCCTGACTTTTTTTTTCAGTAATGGAAAAGCTAATCCTGAAATCTGTGTGGGACTACAGGAAAACCCAAATAACAAAAACAATACTGAAAAAGTAGGAGGACTCCCCCCTTCTGGTTTCAAAGATGAAATCCAAATGATCCAAAGAGCAAAATTTTCTTAAAGAAAGTTTGGGGACAAAACACAACTTTGAACCTGGAAATTGTTTTCCAAAGATGATACAAAAATATCAAGCAACAAAAGGAAAAATGTAAAAATATGCAAAAGACTTAAGGGAATTTTACAAATGGCTAAAAGCCCATGGAAAATCTCATTAGGGAAATATAAACAAAAAGCGCAATGAAAAGCTCTCATCCATTCAGCTGGCCATCTGTAATATTTTTTTAATTTGATAGAACAGAGATAAATTGAAAATAAAAGAGGAAATAGGGAGAGGGAAAGAAAAACAGACACCTGCAGACCTGCTTCACCGCCTGAGAAGAGACGCCCCTGCAGGTGGGGCGGCAGGACTCGAACCGGGATCTTTCCCCCGGTCCTTGTGCTTTGCGCGACGTGTGCTTAACCCGCTGAGCTACCACCCGACTCCCAGGAGTACTTTTTATTTTCCCTACGGTTCATACCAGAGTCTGAAGCAACAGGTCTGTGGGCTCAGGCTATCTATGTCTCTGCCTCGGGGCCGTAGCGTTCAGGATTCGTAGCGCAAGTGGATTGGACACAAGGAAAGCGGCTGGAAGTTGAAACTTTGGCGGGAGCAGCGAAGGGCATTGGGGCATGGGAAACGGAAAGCAGAAGCGCCACAACCCCGAAAGCCCGGCCCAAACTGGGCGGTTCTGGCGGTTCCCTCTCAGCCTATAGGGATTCGGGAATGGAGACCGCCACACACCACAGCTGTTCCCCCTCCTCCTTTCATTCCCCTCTGCTGGTTTTCCCATCTCAGTCATTTGAAATTCCAGGTTAGTGCTGAAGAAACAGCATAATGGTTCTGCACAAGACTCTCGTACTTAAGGTCTGAGGTCCCAGGTTCAATTCCCAGAACCACCATAAGCCAGAGCTGAGCAGTACTCTGGTGGTTTTCTATCTATCTCTTTCATTAATAATGATAATAATTTTAAAAAAGAAGAAACCCCAGGATAAGCCTGTATGGGCCGCCTGCCTAGAGTCCCACTAGGAGTGGGGGAGGGGAGGGTTGGGTGCTGTCAGGATTGCTTCCTAGGCTCCCAGCTTCTGCTTTCCTGGAAATCCAGGTGCCTGAACAAACGTGAGAGTCACCCTTGAGTTTACCACTCAGTCAAGTCAAGGGATTAGGTGACAGACATGTCAGCCCAGCATGCAGATAAGCAGTCTGAGGGGTGAGTGTCTGCACATCTCACAAGTCTTCGACAGCCCTCCCCCCCCCCCCAACAAAAAAAGGGCCTTAAGCTAGTCAGACTCAGAAGCTAAGAAATGAATCAAAGCAGTTTAAGCAAGCTTTCTCCAGGGGCTGGCCTCACTGACAGGGCTGGGGGTTGGGGGTTGGGGAGACAACAAGGTTTCTGCCAGTGTCTGATGCTGGCAGCCCCAGTGGAGGCAGGGGGTGGTTGTGCAGGGGGCCCCGTGGCCCGTGGCCCATTTCCCATGACCCGTGGCAGGGTCATCTTTACAATTAGATTCCACCTTGTTAATCAGCACCTAGAGTCACTTCTGTAATTCAGGCTTGTGGAATGGCAGGTGTTTAAGTGACTTTCAGCATAGCCCACAGGATTGCTGATTGGGCTCATTTGTCTGTTTGTTCCACAGGCTAGGCATTCAGGGGCAAAACCACAGTGGACAAAAAGATTTATTTATTTTTTTTTTTTACTCCAGAGTTATCGCTGGGGCTCAGTGCAGGCACTACAAATCCACTGCTCCTGACAACCAATTTTTGCATTGCACTGGCTAGGACAGAGAGAAATCGAGAAACTAGAGGGACATAGATGGAGAGAAAGAGACCTGTATATCTGCTCTGCCACTTGTGAAGCATTCCTCATCTACAGGTGAGGAGCTGGGGGTTTGAACCTGGATCCTTTTGCGGGTCCTTGTGCTTCACACTATGTATGCTACCAGGCATGCGATCCCTGAACTTTGCTTTTGTGTCTGTGTGTGTGTGTGTGTGTGTGTGTGTGTGTGTGTGTTTAATGAAAGAAGATGTAGAGAAAATGCAGCTAATGATAGTGGAAGGAAGCTTGCAGACTTTCCTGGGAGCTAAGGCCAGTGCTCTCTGAGCAAAGGTGGCACATAACCACCACCAGTGGACTTTTTTGTGTGTTTCCTGTCACCGTGTTTCCGTGCTCCACAAAGTGCCCACACCACAGAGGCCCTCAGTAAGCAGCTGGCGAATGAATAAATGGCGTTAGGCAGGAGAGAGAAGAAAAGGCATCTGAGGGGCTGGGCGGTAGCGCAGCGGGTTAAACACACATGGCACAAAGCGCAAGGACCGGCATAAGGATCCTGGTTCGGGCCCCCGGTTCTCCACCTGCAGGAGAGTCGCTTCACAAGTGGTGAAGCAGGTCTGCAGGTGTCTATCTTTCTCTCCCCCTCTCTGTCTTCTCCTCCTCTCTCCATTTCTCTCTGTCCTATCCAACAACAACAACAAACACAACAACAATAATCAACAAGGTCAACAAAAGGGAAAAAATGGCCTCCAGAAGCAGTGGATTCGTACGTAGGGCAGGTACAGAGCCCCAGCAGTAACCTTGAAGGCGCAAGAAAACAAAAAAAGGCATCTGATTCTGAGGTAACCACTGACTCTCATTTCAAACATTGAGAATGCTGGAAAAGGAAGACTAGAATGTTCTTGGAATATCTGGGGTTTGAGCTACTAATGAAACTTAGAGAATTGTTCATGGATCTTTAATAACATCGGTAGAAGTAACAAAGTATTAGGAAGGGTGCAGGAAGGAGTTCATTCAGCTAAACAGGTGTCTGTCGAAAGGAGGGAAAAATATCAGAACAAGGAAGATAGCATAATAATTTGCAAAAGACTTTCCTGTTTAAGGCTCTAAGGTCCCAGGTTCAGTCCCCAGTACCACCATCAGCCAGACTGCAGCAGTGCTCAGGACTCTGCCTTGAGTGTGTATGTGTGTGTGTGTGTGTGTGTGTGTGTGTGTCTATCTCTCATTAAAAATAAACTGATTGTTCGAAAAGACCCTTGGCTCTGTTCCATCTGAGGAAGCAGGAACTGCCTTCCCCCTGCCCTGGGCAGCACAGTCGGGTCACATGCTGGCTTCCTAACAGTTCTGCCTGGGAGTGATGGGGCCCCTTCTGTTCACTCTTCATTGTCTAGCAGGCTTCACTGTCTGAGAGCCCAATTAGCCAGGGGGTGGAGGGAGTGGGGGCGGGAAGGCAGCATCTGGGTGTGCAGGGAGGAAAGGGCTGCTTTGAAAAGTCTGAGGAGATGCATGGCTGTAGACAGGAGTTGCTAGCAGATGAATTCCATGGTTAGGAAGCAGTGCTGTCACCACGAATGCAGACTACTCTGAGGTCTGATCAGTGCTGGAGGGCTGGCAGCTCAAGTGGAAGGAGGAATAGTGAGGAGAACTAGGACAGGGCCACAGGCAGACAGTGAGGAGGAGGTAGGGGTGGGGTGGCAGTGGTGGCATTTTTCTGGCTTTTTTCTTTTTACTGGCTAGTTCAAATCCTTTGAAACCCAGGAGGGTTCTGGAGGGACATGAGAAAGAAGCCCCCTTTCACCAGGGACCACTCATCAGACATATAGGCTGTATCGCACTCTGTTCTGGGAACTAGCCAGTCCCCATATCCACAGGCATCCTGCTTTGCACACCTTGAGGACAGAAGCAGGGGCATCGCAGGTCAGCTATCAGTCGCTGTGCCAAGATGCAGAGTAGCTGGTGGCAGCTAGGACCACAGCACAGAAGTGCAATCCATCCATTTGCGTCCTGAACCCTCCTTCCCCAGGGATGATCTCTGCTCCCTGTGCTCAGCCCCCTCTTTTTCAGTGAGCTTCTGAAGAAGGTGCTTTTCGTTAAATGTCAGCCTGACTTGCGTGGATTCAAAGAGAGCGAGCAGAAAAACAAAGTCATTCCACAGTTAGATCAAGAGAGCTGAGGACCCCTGGTGACGAGACGTGATAATGACAGATGCATTTTCCTATGGGGAACTTCAGAACTGGATGGGAGTTGGGAAAGCTGGTGAAATCCTAGAGCTAGGAGGTCAGTCCAGCAAAGAGGTTGCCTCTGAACCCCGTCTGGATTTGTCCATTAATAAGGAGGCATGGAGTTGGGGCGATGTCTCAGTGGCAGAGCATATAACTCGCATGTGACATGTCTCAGGTTTGAGCCCTGGTACCACATACATCAGAGCTGAGCAGTGTTCTTCTCTCTCTCCCTCTCTCTCTCTCTCCCTATTTCAATAAATAAACATTTAAAAGAAAAGGAAGTTAGCACCTCTTGCTTTATAAAAGTGTTTGCAACAGAACAAGGAGGCATCACCTTCATTCCATATTTCAGAAGAAGTATCTGGGGTGCAGACACATGAAGAGCTGGTGGAGCTCCAGTCCAGACCTTCAGACTTGTGCTCAAATGCTCTTTTAGACACTCAGATATGATCCTTCCTGTTCAAAAACTCCCTATCTATTTATCCATCTACCTACCTACCTGTCTACAATATATTTAACAAATATATATGTTAAGGGGCATGTTTCTGCAGACATACAGGGACATCTGTGACCTACCGAGTTGTAAATGCCCAGGGAAAGTGAAGAGACACTAGCAAACTCAAAAGGAAAACGTGAATGAATGAAGGTGGTTTTTTGCCTTACTGTTGGCAAGCTTTCTGAAAGGCTTGGGGTCACACAAAAGAGAAAGCTTCCCTACCATCCCACCACTTCCTCTTGGAGAAGCAGTTTTCCAGTGAAGGAGGGATCCATAGCATATAGAATAATATTTGTCCCTGAAATACAAGAAATGCATAAAAGGGTTTGAGCAAAATGTTATTTTGCCCTTGAAGTGTGGGGTAATAAGACCCCTACAAAATTCAGTAGTTGTGACCTGTCTTCCAATTCAGTGATTTTCTCTTCAGTTATGTTTTTCCATCTGTTAAACACAGCCATCCACTAAATTCTCAATTTTTCTTATATTTTATGCTTTCAGTTCTAGAAGTTCCATTTGATTTTTTTTTCAAACTGATATCTCACAGTTTATGCTATTTGTTCCCTGGAGGTATTTTCAAGCTTATATGTAATGTTTCAAATACCACTCTAAAATGCTATGTTTCGATGATAAGGATGGTATATCACCGTTACTATCTTCTCTTTATTCTGACAACAGAAATCTTCAGACTTTGTTTTTGTTGCTTGTTCTTCTGATGGTTGTAACCCATGATGCATTTTCCTCTGTTTGTCACTTCAAGTCAAGTACAATGTTTCAGGCCCCTTAGATGACCACCTGATACACTGGAGGTTGCTTCTGGTGAGCCTGAAGGAGGGAGGTCTCACTGCTCACTTCAGACACAACAGATGCCGTCAAGGCAAGGTGACTTCAACACTGGGCTTACCTCCCTGTTCTTGCTTCCTTCAGGGTTACTGCCTCCTCCCTCCTTGTGTTCAGCTACTGAAATATTTACATGTAACGTGACATGGCGGTTTGATACAAGCACACATTGTCAAAGATGGCTTCAGGAAGGCTAGTTACCATCTCCAATCCCTCAAAGATTGTAATTACTTTTCCTTTGTGTGTGGTGGTAACTTTTAGATCTTGTCTCTTTACTCCGTGTACAACACATTCTTGTTAATTAGTCCCGACTCTGAATGTCAAGTCCCCAGGACTGAGCCATCTCAGCGCTGGAGGTTTGTACCCAGTGACCAGCATCTCCCCAGGATTGCCCCCCCTCCAGTCTCTGGCAATCGATGTTCTAATCTCTGGCTTTGAGTTCAGTGTATGTAGGTTTCCCACATAACTAAAATCATATGGAATCTGGCTTTCATGTTTTAAAGATCCTACTTATTGTTTTCTAGAATTAGTGCAATAACTTACCTTTTCTCTGCACCCTCACCAACAGTCTTAGCTCTCATCTTGCTGAGAACAGCCATTTCAGCAGGAGTGAGATGCTATGTGACACAGGTTTTGATCTGCATTTCTGTGAGGCTCTCCTGGAGCACCTCTCCTTGCACCTTGTGGCTATTCATGTGTCCTCTCTTGGGAAAAGATAAAAACTCTTCAGTCCCTTTGCCCACATTTCTGGTCTGCTTTTTCTGCTATAGATTTGTTTGAATTCTCTCTCTATTTTGCATATTAACCCATTATCAAATTTGTAGTTTGCAAGTGATTCTTCTTCCCATCATGCAGGTTATTTATTTGTTATTATTATTTGAAATATTTTATGTGTAGAAGCTCTTTTCATTTGATGTGGCTCCACCTGCTGCTTTTTGCTTCTTATAGTCGTTAGACTTCTTGTGTTACTGAAGTTCAGGGTTTGAAGTCTCTGGGAACCACCAGGTGATTGGAGGCTGTGGTTCAGACCTGAGTGTATGACTCTTCTGAAATTGGAGATGATGATCAGGTTTTCTGGCTTTGATTTAGACACCCATATGAAGGAAGAAATTATAGCTTCCCTTTTACACCCCCCAAAAAAATCAGTAACAAGAAGTTTTTTCCTCTGTTTTCTTGTAGTAGTTTCACAGCTTTTAGTTTTACATGTGTCTGAGCAATGTCAAGTTAATTGTTTGAGTGGTATGAGGTGGGGTTTAATTTTGCTTTATCTTTTGCATGTGGCTACTCAGTTTTCCCAATTACATTTGATGAAGACATTATCCTGTCTCCACTGAACACTCTTGATCTTTGCATGAAAGTTTGACTGGCTGTCTATGTGTGAGATTTTTTTTCCTGGATTCTCAATTCTGTTTCATTAGTCTGTATGTCTACCTCAATGCTAGTACCATTGTATTTTAATTACTGTAGTCTCACAATATAGTTTGACATCAGCAATTGTGATACCTCCATCTTTATATTCTTCTTTCTCAGTACTGTTTTTCTATTTGGAATTTGTTGTGGTTCCATACAGATTCTAGGAATATTTTCTGTGAAAACTATCTTCTGAATTTTGTTAGTGTTTATATCACTTTATAAAATATATCTCATCCAGTTTGATTGGTTGCCCTCATTGGCACAGTTAATCCCAGCTACCTAATTGTTATTACCAGAAACAGAGGGGCATGATTAATACCCTAAAATCTGTCCCCATTTGCCTAGCAGGAATCTTTAAGGTACCAATAAGTTAGTTATTATCCCATTTAAACCTTTTTAATGCTTACAGTTGACTTTAAAACCAGAATCAAATCTCTTAATTTGGACAACAAGGTCCCTAGCATTCCTCAGCCTCTTTTATCTGCATGAGAAATGCTTTGGGGTCAGGCTCCAACAGCTGTCTGGCCTCTTCCTTCTCTACCTCCTGTGTCATGGCTAATCTCCCCTCCACTCTAGCCACCTGGAGCACTTACTGTCATGTATCCACACAAAAGACCCAGAAACACCGAAGAGCCACATACCCCATCATTAACAGACATGCTAATAAATGTACAAGACAAAAGTCCAATAAGTACACATCAGAATGGCTCCCCCCCCCCCCGTTGCTTCTGGAGCTATTGTGTTGTGATCTACACATTTCAACCAGACCTTTCCCCTGGGGAGAATGGTAGTTGGGGAGGATCTTCTGGATTGAAAGGTCCCGATGTGAATTCAGCCTCATCTTCATCACCTTTTTGGTGATCTTAACCATTTCCAGAGTCTGAAGAAAAAAAGCTCTGAGCAACAGGGCTGGTTTTCTCCAACACAGGACGGATGGGCAGATTGCCTGTGGAATTTCACTCCACGTTGTTTACAATACCCCACAACTACATCAATCTACTACCACCTGCTGGCGGTTGCCAGAATCTTCAGTCAAATTGGAATTAGACTGGAAAAAAAAAAAGATCATTCTAGAAGATGACGGATCTGGAGAAGATTTTCCTTTGAGTCTCCAGTGCTATGTGACTGTGAACCAACCCCTTTTCCATCTCTCTCTCCTTATTACAATCCTGGCGCTTGGGAAATGACCTGGGAACAGCCTTGGGGGATTATTAAGTGAGAACTGTCTCTGTGAGAATGAGTGGGTGGACAGGGACAGTGGGGCAGAAGTAGGAGCAGCAGGGCAGGCTGGCTGACCCGCTGAGTATAGCATGATCACTGACCAAGGGACCTGACAGCCCTCTGTATTTCAGTGCTCACTTGGGAAGGGGGGCTTTGTCAGTGGCAGGTGTGTGTGTGTGTGTGTGTGTGTGTGTGTGTGCTGTGCTCACTGAAGACAGTGGACTATGAGACACGTTTCTAAAAGTTTGATTCAAAAACAGTTTAGAAAGCAAGAATCAAGGGTGAAACCCACAGCTGTGGGAATTTTTATAGGGAAGCTTTGCTGCACTTGTGTGAAATAGTTGTGTTATAGTCAGCCAGGAGTGAACCTGAAACGCACTGTCATGTTCCCCATTTCCCAACAGCGGTTGGGGGGGGGCGTATACGCTGGGTTTCTGGTCGTTCCTCTGGCCCTCGGGTTCTGAGACACCTCTTTCTGCACTTGTTTGGTCATGGATGTGATCCCAGTGGGATGGGGCATTGGGTAGGGGAACTTCCTTAAGCTCTCAGGTCTTTCTGTTCCACGGGATGCTGTTGGGGTCATGGAAAGAACGAGGACCTTCTCGCCAGAATGGCAGTTTCCCCTGGGAGAGGGGACGAAGCAGAACAGGGGAGTGGACCCTCGTCTTCTTTTCCCTTCACTGCAACTCGACCAGCACGGTGCCCTTGAGCTTTATATCTGGCTCCCCGACCTGGGGGGATGAAACTCCAGAAAGCTCCAGTACTGCGCGGCCCTACTTCCCAGGTGATGGATAGTCGCCCCTAGAATGGCCAGAGCTGTGTCACCCACCCACTGCCGACCCCCTCCCCAGCGCGCTGCAGCCACTGGGGCCAAAGGGTACCGGGTGGGAGACAGAGGCAGTAGGACACCCCCCGCCCCACAGGTGCCCGGCCGGCCTATCAGAAGACCTGGGTCGCCACCCCGCCGCGGTGCCCGCAGGAAGGGCCGAGTGCGGGCCCGCGGCGCGTCCGAGCAGCGCGCGTGGCCGCAGGCGCAGGAAGAGGCGGCGGACCCCGCGCCCCGCCCGCTCGCCCCCGCGCCGGCCCCGCCCCTGTCTGCGCGCGGGCCGGGAGGGGGCCGGGGGCGCGCGGCCGCGGGCGGGGCCGGAGCGCGCGCCTTTTTGTGCGGCCCCTGGCACCCGCGCGATTGGCTGGGCGGGCGCTGCCGTCGGAGTGGGCGGAGCCGGCCGCGCGCCGCTGGTGCCCAGTCGCAGCCAGGAGCGGCAGCAGACGGAGCGCACCTCGCGGCGGCGAGTGCTAGGCAGCTCCGGAGCCTCGCCTCGCGCTCTGCTCTCCCCGCCTCGCGGCGCCGCTCGCCCCGAACGCAGCCCCGGCCGGGTCAGGCGCGCCGCGGCCATGAGCATCCGAGGGATGCTGCGGGCCGCCGTGTTCCTGCTGCTCATCCGCACCTGGCTGGCGGAGGGCGATGACCCTTCAGTGCCCCCCACGGTGGCCCCCACGGTGCCCCCCACGCTGAACCTCGACCTGGTGTCCTCCGTGCCCAAGCTCGTCCTCAACCTCTTCGACTGGTAAGCGGGAGCCACCGGGCAGGGCACGGGCGCCCGGGCCGCTAGGACCCTTGGACGGAGCGGGCTCGCCAGTTCTGGCACAGGGGTTCGGGGTGGAGGTAGGGAGATGGGGGAGGCCGCTGGAGACAGAAAGCCCACAGACCCTGCGCTCCAGTCCACCTGTTACCGTGGCGCCGAGAGCCCCGTAGAACGCCCCTAGGCGCCCCTCTGCCCAGACAGTCCTGGGGAACGAGCCCCCGCCAGGGCTTTCCCCCAGCCCTGGAAGGTCAGGGGTGGGGGCCAAGGGGCGGTGGGTAATTCGCAAAACAAGCTAGAGACACCTGTTAGAGTGCGGATTCTAGCGGTTCCCGGAGGCGCCCGCGCATATGTTGGTGTGTGTGTGTGTGTGTGTGTGTGTGTTTGTGTGTGTTTGTGTG
Source organism: Erinaceus europaeus (assembly GCF_950295315.1). Classification (NCBI taxonomy): domain Eukaryota; kingdom Metazoa; phylum Chordata; class Mammalia; order Eulipotyphla; family Erinaceidae; genus Erinaceus; species Erinaceus europaeus. Next base: position 3,002,500 of record NC_080185.1, on the reverse strand, counting down.
TGTGTGTGTGTGTGTGTGTGTGTGTGTGTGTGCGCGCGTGTGCGCGCACTGTGAGGTGAGGGACCTGCTCAGCTTCGCAGATAAAATAAGCGACACTGGCTACCGGGTGCCCAGCCAGGGCGAGGGGTGGCCAAACAGCCCTCTCCAGCCCTCTGGACCCCGATGGATTTCAAGTTTGTTCGGGTCTGCAAAAATCCGAAGACACGGTGAACAGTAAAGCTTTCCATGTAGATCACCCAGAAATGTATGCATGGTGGCCACGGACTCGGGGCCCTGACATGTGTGCACCCCCTTAAACAGGCGGGAAGGCTGAGTTTTAATTCAGAAATAATTCACCAGCACAGCCTGGAATGATGTACAATGAAATTTTGTTATTAAAGATGATTGGGAATAATTTTTTTTAATGGCAAACCAGAAAAGAACATGCTTTCAAGAAAAAAAACAGTGGGGGGTGGACTTGGCAAGGCTCCAGCAGACAGCCCCGCAGTGGCCTCACCTAGCATGCCACACTGCACCAGCACACGCACACACTCAAACACACGCACATATATTTGCAGGGGTGACATTTCTTGATCAAAGAAAAAGTGAGTGCATCAAAGATCCTAAGAGGAACAGTGAAGCCCAAGGCATATTTGCTGACAAAAGCCCCACTGGGGGGCTGCTAACCTGGCTGGAAGGTCTGGGAGAAGTTGGCTAGCACATGAGATTTCTAGAAAGGCCAGTTCACCCAAGACACCTCTAGGATGGAAGTACGTGTTTAGCCAGACCCAGGAATTCATATCTTTAGGGAGACAGTCTTGAGCCCCCCAAATCAGGGACAATTTGCTTGGGAAAAGGTCCTGAATTTGTGCTGCGTGATCAAGTCCCCCAGCCCCCACCTCTCTCTGCGTCACATGTCATGGCAGCCATGAAAACAGGTTCACATAGACGTGACGATAGAAGGGCCAGCCCTGGCCCAGGGAGGGGGTGGGAGATACCTGCACAAAGGGGGGCTTGGTTGACTCAGTCCAGGGGGGCTACCAAGGGTGGGAGGTGACCTTTCCTGGCACTTTAAATATCTCTGGAAGCCCTCCACCAACCTGGAAAGCCGCACCCAGGCCAGTGGCTCTGCTACTCTGCTAGGCCCTTTCTGGGCTTGGAGTCACGCATCTCTGTGGGGACTCCAAGCTGCCCGCTCCCTCTCCCTTCTGCGCTCCCCCAGAGCGGCGCCCCCCCCCCCCCCCCCCCCCCCCCCCGCTTTCCCCCAAGCCTGCCTGGTAACAGGGAGCCAGTCTCTGCGCCCAACCCCCACCCTCACCCCTGGAGGAGAGCAGGGGAGGGGGAGAGGATCTGCGTCACTGCTGGCTGACTCACTGTAGGAAGGGAGGGAGGGAGGCTAGGGAGGGGGAGCAGCACACGTATGGCTGTGCATGTCTGCCTGTGCGCAGGCCCTAGTGAGTCGACGCCTGCCATGTTATTTGTTGCTTCCACTCTGGGAAGCGATGTAGCAGCTACCGAGGGCCACTACTGACTGAGAACATCTCTTTCAGCAAAAACTGTGCCAACGAGACAGTGGTCCACAACATTTTGGAGAGGGTGCTGTCGAACTATGACGACCGTCTCAGACCAAATTTTGGAGGTAAGACACATGCAGACATAAGAAGCCCAGTCCCAACACACCACCCCATCCAGTAAGTGGAAGTCCTCCATATTCAAGGCATCTGCCTCACCAGAGCCCCTTCTGAGCTCAGCAGAGACCTGCGGGGTTGGGGGGAGAGCACCATGGCCCCCTCTCAAAAGCCCGGGCCCTTTCTCTGCTGCTGTTTTTCTTCTGTCCAGTCCTCTCAGTACTCTCCACGCACCTCTACAGTGGTACCCAGCTCTATGTGTCCCTCCCCCCCAAAATGGGAGTGCAGGAGCAAGCATAGATGCTTCCCAGGCTCAAGTGTCCTGCTCCTTAGGGAGGAGGAAGCAAGGGCCCTCACCCCGTCACCCAATTCACAACAAGGGGCCTGGCCGTCTCTGTGCCTAGCACCTCATCTCTGCCCCCCTCCTCAAGCCCTCAGCTCCTGCCAGCAGATCACTCCCCCCTCCCTCACTCAGCTCAGTCTTTGTCAAAGCAGCCAGCCTTTGATGGCTTCATTCACCGCGCAGAGACAAGCCTTGCCCCTTGGCCTCACACTCAGACCTCCAGTGAGTGAGTGAGCGAGCAAGCCAGAGAATGAGTGAGCACACAGTTGAGAAAAGGCAGGGAGAGCCAGGGAAGGCCAGGCCTTTGGGACTGCTCTCTGTTGCTTGGTCAGTGTGACTCGCCCCTAGGCAAGATATGAAGGGCCTGGAGACTTCCCAGAGGGCTCAAAACAAGAAGGAGCCTTCTTTGGCCCACGGGGCATCCAGGAAACCCAGAGCAAGTGTAGACAAAAGGAAGGGTGCTCTAAAAGAAACCAGCCTGACGCATTTTCCTGGTGGGGAGGGGGTGAGCTAAAGAGTTCAGAGCTGTGTTTCCGCAGGTGGTAGCTGCAACCACTTGAAAGGGATGATTATGCTAATGCCCATACGAGTGCATATGAATGGAGGTCTGCAGAACACAATAAGCCCCACCCCAAGCACCTGCCCTGGGCATGGGGGTTGGGGGGGGTCTGGGCAGGGTAGCCATCCTTTGAACCCTCATCAGCCCCTCATTCTTGTCTCATGCACTGCAAGATTGGATCAAAGGTAAGTGTGCCCCTGGGCTCTGCAAGCTTGAGCGGAGGAGGGGGCTTCCTGTGACGGGCAGAGCCTGGCCCCCACTGCCAGGCAGTTCCTCCTTTCTCCCTTGAGTTTGTGGACACAGACTACCCAAACCACACACAGCGACCCCCAGACCTGGGGAGGGGGGAGCATCGGCACTGGATAAATTCAGAAAAGGTCTCAGGCCCCTTTCCCCTGGGCCACATCAAACCATAGCTTGGTGAGTAGGCACCCTTTGGCCAGCCTAGGACCTGAAACCTTAGGGGTCGGGGGCCCAGGAGTCCCTTGGAAGGCGCATCCTCCTGCCAGCCTGGAAGGAAGCTAGAATAAAGAACACTGTTCTCAGAAGCCCTGTTACTACAGGCTCGGTTGCTATAGCCCGGAATGCTAGTATCCAGGTTGCCCCTCATAGAGGCCCACTGCCCTCTCGGCTGCCGCTCGTCTGCTCACTCCCACAGGCACTTTGCCCCCTGAGCAGGTGGAGCCACACAGTGGCCTCCAGGCCACACAGCTTCTGGGCAGACAGCCTGCAGCCAGGCCAGCAGGAGAAATGCCAGCTTTATGCACTTCTTTGTAACAGCAGTGCGACATATCGTAATGCCCGGGAACAGTGGCCCAGACTGGCCAGGGAGGAAGCAACAAAATGCTTTGGTCCATAAAAGGGAACTGCACCATTCCGGGGTTTGCTTTCTGCCCTTGTGAGCACTGTGACCTGAAAAAAAGACAGGAGACACATTCCAGCACCTCACACAGTCTCCCAACGACACATTTGTGCATGCCCTCACATTCACATACTCACAGATTTACTCACATGGAGACAACCCAGGCACCCTCACATGGACATGCTCGCATCCACTCACACATGCATGCTCCATTCATACAGATGCATCGGTGCTCACACGTGCTTGCGTGTTCACATGAACATCTACATGCATCCACACACACAGCTATGTGTGCTTCAATATTAAGGATACACACATGAACATGTTTACACATCACTCCTGTGAACGTAGATACTAGCATGCACAGGCTCACCTGTGAACATGCACGCATGAAAGACTGACGTAAACTTAGATAACTGCACATTTATTCACATACATTTCATAATACACTCAGATGCCCAGAGTAACATGGGCACACATACATGTGCAAGGTTATACATCCTTTCACACATAAACACATTCACTCTAAGCAAGAGTGCTCAAATCTACAATCACACAGTGGCAGGGGACTGATAGAGTAGTAAAGTGCAGAATTTTCATGTATAAAGTCCCAGGTTTTATCCTCAGTTCTGAGCACCACATATGCTGGGGTGATGCTGTGCTTCTTTCTCACTCTTATTAACAAATGATGAAAATTTCAATTAAAAAATGCAGATGGAAAGATGAATTCACATACAGACACACTCAATTCATTCTCATGCGGTACATTCGCATGAAATGTTCACAGTCCATTCACAAACATACTCATGATTCATACACAGAAGGGGCACTTATACTCAAATCAATGCAGACTTCACACACACACACACACACACACACACACACACATGAACACGCTCACGTACCAGTACTCTTATATGCAGAAATGCACTCAAATTCATTTACATGCAGGCAAACGGAAATATTCCCATTCAGTGCACTCTCACGTGTACATTCTCATATATTTACAAACACAAAAATATTCTCTGATGTCAAGTCATGCCCAAACATGCTGACATATTCAGATACACCCACAGTGCTACTCACACAAGATAAAGCACACACACTCACATATTCCCTATAACACATAAATATGCTCATTGATTCACAAGGACATGAACATGTTTATATATACACTCATTATTCCACATGTAAATACACATACATTATATCAATATGAACATACTCACACATACACTTGTGCAAAAATATGTTCACACACACAAAAGTTGACAAATTCATTATCACACAGAAACATATTTTCAGAGGTTCACTTACTTACATCAACACATTAGTATGTTCACATATATATACTTACCCACACAGTAATCACATACACACAATCACACATTCATCCATACTGAAACTCTCATATGTGTAGATTCACTCAAAGATCTGTTCTTATTACACACCTACAAATTTGTAAGCTCACGTATTCACACCCACCCTTCAACATGATATTTTTACATATGCACACATATCCACACATCAGCAGGTTCACACACATAAACATGTTTACCTACACACATATCCACATGTCCTCACACTCACATGCACAAAGTCACATTCATCCACACGCAATACACTCACCCTACACATTTACATGTACACACGGATATGCACACTCATCTCATAAAAAGAACTCTTCACAAATCCACTCGCACATAGTCACAAGAACATACATTTACATGCACATGCTCACACAGACACACATAGTAGAGGGGTTCACTGCTTCCACAGACAAGTGCACTTAGTGGGGCTGTGAGGTGGAGATTCACTGGTGAAGTGCAGTATTTGCATTGTAATGTCCTGAGTTTGAAGTCAGCAGTGAATGTACTAGATTTGATGCTGTGGTTCTCACTATGTTTCTTTAATAATCAAATAAATAAATAAGTACATAAAATTTTAGAAACCTCAAAAGTTCGTTCAAAGCCAGGAGATGGCTTGCCTAGTAATGCATGTACCTTATTGTGTGTGAGGTCCTGGGTTCAAAGCCCAGTGCCTCACAATGGATGGAACCAAGGTAAGTGATAACTATCTTCTTTTTCTCTTATTTCTCTCTCTCTCTCTGTCTCCTCATAAATAAAGGAAGAAAGATTTAGCTCGATAAGGTCAATAAAGAGTATAGCACTTGCATGAGAGCCTAGGTTCATTCCTCAGTGCTGCATGGAAGAAACTCATTCGCAGAGAAGTAAACACGTGTACACACATGCAGATAGTCATATGAGCATATACGAACACACTAAGGCATGTACTAATGCACAGAGGTCCTCAAATACACACCAAATTCATTTCAGATATCATATGTTCATGTGTTGGCAAGCATGAATTTGCTCATATATCTACCCACATACAATATGCTCACACAGAAACATTCAAAAAATCTGCATGCATGCAGATATCACATGCTCACAAAGTCACATAAACACATGATCAAACTCACAAGCATGCTCACATTCACAAATATGTGGATAAAAATATTTACACAAGACATATATATGTCCACATCTACCTAACATGCAAGCTTATAAGGAAAAACTCTTAAGAATTCATTCACTCAGAAAACCACAAGCATGCAAAATGGACATTCTCACATATTCATGTATTATACATATATGTGATGGAACATCTACTAAACAAAATCACACATAGAAAAACATTCAAACTTGTTATGTCTGTGTTCACACATTCATATACATGTTTATCATGTACATATCGCATGAGAATAGTTATACACCGCACATACACATGCACACAGACACATTAAAATACAGTCACATACACAGAGACAAACATGTGCACATGGCTACAAATTAACATGAACTCATGACCATACTTATATATCTGTTCACACACAAACATGCTGGCATATACAAGAACACTTATGAAAGGATTTATCTGAAACACATACACACATACATATGCTCACATATCCCTCACACAAAGCAGCCAGCATAGAGATGCACACTCAAAAGTTCACTCACACAGAGACATTTACATATACTAAATCCACATGCTGAAACATACAAACACAAATATGCTTACATATGCAAACATATCCTTAACTTTATTCACACATAGAAACACATTCAGTGGATAAATGAACACACATGCATGAACATACATCACTCACATTAAACCATGTTTGAACTGCATGAACAGACATGGAGATTCACCTACACAGGCTCCTGTGTATATACACACGAACATGCTCACACATCCATCATCACAAAACTGTCCACATGCACAGGTATGTGCTGTGTTTAATCATCACACTGGACACCCAGTATCAAATTTATTCATATACAGATATCTCTGATGCAACACATGCACATGTTCAAGCAGTCATGTAGGCTGATGAACATGCTCACAATTCACCAAATCCAACATCCTCACATAGACACACTCACTTAGATGCATATACTTACATAATAACGCTCACATGTTCACATGTATGTATGAACATGCTATAAACAAAAATCAGCTTCACAAATTCATGCACATGTACCTACATGTACACGTGTACCTACATACAGTCAAGTAAATATATGCACATGTACATTCTCACACATGCACCCATGAACATGATATCACAAATCCTTTCACACATGGACACAATAGACTTACCTACCAGTGCTCGCATGTTCACATACACATGGCAATTCTGACACAGCCACTCACACAGGATCATGCGAATGGAGAAAACTCCACTCAGAAATCCATTTGCACGAAAACGAGATAAATGCATACACATTGCTGTATATGAATGAATATGCTCATGCATTCAGTTTCATCACACGTATCCAGGAATCTTTTAGCACAGCCACAAAACCTGTTGAAAATTACAGACACATTAAATCTCATGCACGTTCTCATAAATCTAATCCAATACACAATTGTATTTGCACACAAACATAAATGTTTATATATGTAAAAGAAGCCTAAACATGCTCACAGTCTACTTACACATTTATTCATGGACACTCAAAATAATACACAGGGCACATACAAATATTCACATCCTCACATGCTCACAGGCACATGAATATGCTATATGGTCACATGGCATTAGCACACTGGACTCACATGCACAGGATCCATATTTAAATACTCAAATGTGTATGTCACACACACACACACCATACAAACCATCTTCAAAAACACATAGGTTCACTAACACAAATACACACATGTATACACATGCTCATATGTGAGTGCACACACAGAATCATGATTGTACATCCACTAGCATGGAAACATGTTTACACAGACTAATAAACACATGGTTTCATTCTCACACCAGCACACATACACTCAACATGCAAATGTTCCCATACTTAATACAAACATGCTTATAATCCACTTACAACATATGAAAACACATACTTAACAAATAAAACTCATGTAAGTCCCATGTATAAACTTACTTGTAGATTTATACACCACATATGCTCACACTTCTACTCAGTGACTAAGATGCTCACACATACACACAGAATCAAAGCTCACTCACACTCACATGCTCATATTTTCCTTTGCAGACTCATTCACAGTAAGACACAAAAGCCTGTGTTATAGCTGCCTTCCATCACACACACACACACACACACACACACACACACACACACACACACACACACACACACACACACGTGACTAGTATAGTGGTTACCTATGAATTGAGGTAATTGCAGTGAAAATCCCAAGTTTGATTGCAACTATGCATATTCTGGAATGATGTTATGGCTGGCTCTCTCTCTCTCTCTCTCTCTCTCTTTTCAAATGCTCTCATTAATCAATAATAAAGCAGATAAATAAAACTCAGAGATACACTCACATAATCACTCTCACAAAGATCCCCAGAACACATGCTCACACATTCACAATCAGGAATGTGCTCATATGTCCACTCACAAAAGACCATGCTCACAGAGAGGCATATAAGTTACATGGACATGATGATATTATCATACACACATGAGCTGATGTAACACATTCATTCTCAGTCATATTTGTGAATATGGAAATGCACATGCTTAGAAATTCACATAACAGAAATTCTTTCAGAGACATTTGTATATAGCATTACATATAGTCACATGAAAACATTAGCATGTCCATAGTAAATGTGCATGCAAACAAGATGTTCAGAAACAAATTTTTCACTCACGCAAGTATGATCATATATCCACATGCATGTGTGACTCCTCACACAACTGCTAACATACATACATACACAAATACTCTGACATATCTGTTCACGTAAGATATGACTGTACACACAGTAACATGTGCATATGACTGTATATGTAAGTGAATGTAAAGTTGCTCCCACTAACTCAGCCATGTACACACAGAGATAGTTAAATACATGGCAGCATAATCTTACCTGTTCACACACACACATATGCATAACAAAACTCCATTTACACAAAACATACATAGGCAAACAGCCACAAATTCATTCACACACAGGGCATAACACAAACAGGCCTGCATATTCACACACATGAGCACATGGTCATGGTCACATACATTCCGCATGAGCATGTTCACACACCCACTCATACACAAATACGCTCACATTCACCAACACGCCAACAAATACACTACACACTTACATAGACTCACGTGCGCAGGAATCCACATGCAAACATGAGCATGCTCCCACACACAGGAACATGCTCTCACATGAACTTATACACAAACATACTCTCACACACTCATGATGCACTCACACAGACTAACACTCCATCATTCACAAATACACAGGCATGCTTATATATAGTCCACACATACATGAAGAAAACTCAAAAGCAAACACACATTCATTCACATACATACACTCACCTGTGAAGGCTAGTGTATTGAAATGCACCCAGGAACACCCTCACTCATTCAGTACAGATGTGCTCTAGCATGCAAACACGCTCACAGATCAGTGTACCCACATACACACTCCCATGCCCAGACTCACCTTCACATCCACACACGAGCATGCTGAGATGAATAGACGAAACCACATAGCACTCACATAGGCACATATACACTCATATGCAAAGGCTGACATATTTGTGTACACATATGCATGTTATCATGCATCCACTCACACAAACATAATCGCATTTGCAAGTATACATTTTTCACATAGACACACACATGCAAATAGCTGCCGTATGTTTATATACACACAGGACTGTATTAACACATGAACTTTCATGATCATACTCACAGACACAAGCACCACTACCATTTCACTCACAGTCACTTTGAAATGTCCACTGAGCACATATTCCCATATGCAAATAGCATGCTCACATATAAATACTCAGTCACACACAAAAAATTCACAGACATACTGATAAACACGGGCTCACATACAATATAAACATTCTAACAGTTCACTCCCACACAAACATGTACACACAAGAACATAATAAAGCATCTACTGAGACACAAAGGCAAATTCATACACATACAGAATAACTCACTTATAGAATGTACATGCATCCTCACTGACATACACATGAACACAATCACAGACAAGTTTCCATAGTGTAGTGGTTATAACGTTCACCTCACATATGAACACAATCACGTAAAGGCCTCAGCTTAACACAGATATGTGTGAGAACATTCATAAGCCCACATTCACATGAAATGCACTCATACACAGTCATACACTGTCCAAAGAGCCATGCACATGGTCCCATGGTGACCTACACGCGTTCTCACGTTCACATGTCTGTAAACATATTTGAAGTGCAACAGTCACAGATTTATTCACACACAGCAAAGACACTGAACAAATGTCTTCACATATCCTCATACACAAACACCCACTCACATGCAGACATGCTAACAAGGAAATACAGTACACCACGACAGTGGACATCTGATGTATACCCATGCACACACAATTTCACATATCCACACAAACACAAAGATACACACACACACACACACACACACACACACAGTATACAGGACCTCAGTCAGAGGTGCTGTCTTATGCTGTGTTCAGATATACAAACACGAAGTCAAATTCAAACACACAGAGACCTAAATAGACTCCGCTACACAGGCTCCGATTGGGTGATATGCACATTAAACTTCCACATACCAAGCCACAGTGTCAGTAACACAGACACATGTGCTTATCATGTATATGTATGCATGAACGTACTCACACATTAACATGGTCACATAAACTAATACACAAAACTTTGTGTATAGAAACACAGTCCCATGAGCGGATTCACATACTTACATACATGATGCTCACACACCCATTACAAACTTATTCATATGCACAGATGTATTCTGTACCCACTCACACAGCCACAAGTGCATGTATTCACCTGTCCATGTCCACACATTCACATAACTGGACACAGTTACATATCATCACATAGACATATTTATATACTGCTCATTTTTGCACAAACACATATAAACAGACACGCTCAAATACATACAGGCAAGCATGTACACATCTTACAAAATAACATGAGCATGGGGTCATACTTACACATCAGACACAGTCACACTGGAAAAGCATTTACACAAGACACACACACATGAATATGCTTGTTTATCCCTCACATTCAAACCTGCCAGCACAGAAAATACAATGGAAGTTCATTCATTCAAGACACACACACACACACACACACACACACACACACACACAACACACACACTATACATGCTGAAACATCCAGTCACAAAAATACACACAGTTATGTCATCATACCCATAACTTCATTCAAACGTAGAAACATATTCACTGGACAGCCACACATACATACGTGAACATACTCACAAACCACTCACATGAAGCCATGGAAGCAATCTCACAAATCAGTTAGCATAAACACTCACACAGGTACCTTTGTACACATACTCATGAACATGCTTTTCTCTATTAATACAAAACCATACTCACATGCACAGGTGTGTGCTGTGTTCAGTCATACACAGTCATCACACTGAACACTCACTATCACGTTCATTCACATACAGACATCTCTGCTACAACACACACTCATACTTCAACACTCATTTAGACACATGGACATGCTCACAATCCTTCAAATCCAACATTCTCACATTGATACACTCACAAATTCATTCACACTCAGACACACATGCTCACTCACATGCTCTGAACAGGTATGGATATGCACACACCAAAACCAACTTCAGAAAATTCACCCACATACATGCAGCTACACATATTCAAAGAAATACATACACATATTCTCACACATTAACATGATAAATACACAAACACAAGTCCATCCCCACATTCAAATGCATATGTTGACATACTCACAAGCACATGTGAATACGTGAACATGCTGACACAAAACACCGTCAAAAATGCTTTAACACATGGGCACACAATAGACTTACCTGCCAGTGCTTGTATGTTCGCATACACATGGTAATTCTGACACAGCCACTCACACAGAAACATGCTTACAGAGAAAAATTCACTCAGAAACCCACTTTCACAGAGACATGAGATATAATATACATACATGCCTACAATTCCCATATATAAATGAATATGCTTGCATAGTCACACACACATACATTCACCACACACATGAATGCTTTGGCACAACCATTAAACTTATTCAAAACCACAGACACGTTATATTTCATACACACACTCACAAATCCACTCAATCCACACATTCACAATTTCATTTGTGCACAGATACACAAATGCTCATATATTTAGAACAAAGTTGAGTGTGCTCACAATCTACACACACACATGCACAAACACTCAAATAATCCACACAGCATATGCCAGTATTCACATCCCCAAATGCTCACATGCACATGGATATTCTGGTATCATCAGACACTCACAAAGGCACTGGCACTATACACACTGGACTCACACGCACAAGGTCCCTTATTCACATGCACACATGTGTAAATAAAGTGCCCACCAAACAAAAACATCTTCAAAAGCACACTGAAATTTCATTTACACATACTAGCAAGCACCTGATTTCATTCTCACACCAGCACACAGCGAATATACTCACAGCGAATGTTCACATAGTTAACACAAACAGGGTTACACATCCATTCACGAAATATTAAGGTACTCACACACAACTCATGTGCACCGTCATGCAGAACCTTATTTTCTCTCATATACAGTGAGGATGCTTGCATTTCCACCCACAGAGATATGCACATATGGAAAGATTCAAAGTTCACTCACACTTAGAGGCACACACACTCACACTCATGCTCACATTTTCCTTTGCAGATTCATTCACACTCTGACACAAAGGCACGTATCACAGATACACAACTTTGCCCATCACCATCTTGTGACGACCATACCTCACTCACACACACACACACACACACACACACACACACACACACACACACACACACACACACACACGATCAGTGAGGTGGTTCCCTGTGATGTGTGTTACTTGCAATGAAGGTCCCAAATTTGATCCCAACAAGGCATATTCTGGAGTGATGCTACGGTTGGTGACTGGTGCCTCTCTGTCTTTCTGTGTTAACACATTCACAAACAGAAATGTGCTCATATGTCCAGGCACACAAAATTGTGCTCACATACATTCTCATTCACACAGAGTGACACACAAGTCACATGAATATGATCACAGATCCATATACACACGTGAATATATACATCTCTTCTCACACACATGAACTGATATAACACATTCATTCACAGTTACATTTGTGACTACAGAAATGCACATGCTTACAAATTCACATACAAGTTTAGCATGCTTACTGGACTATTCACACACAAAATATGCTCGAACAACACTCACAAGTTCTTTCAGAAAAACATTTGTATATATACAAATGACACACAAGTCACATGCAAGCAGTAATATGCTCACAGTCCATTTGCATGCACACACGATTATATGCAGAAACATGATTTTCATACACATGAGCATACACATATGACTGCTTCACACACATAGCTACACACATACACAGATTTACCCACAAAGCAGAATGGCTTTGAAAGATGTGGCTTGGGGGTGGTAATGGTGAGAGTACAGGTCCTGGAAAAGGATGACAGAGGACCTAGTAGGGGTTGTATTGTTATGTGGAAAACTGAGAAATGTTATGCATGTACAAACTAGTGTATTTACTGTCAAATGTAAAACATTAGTCCCCCAATACAGAAATAAAAAAAAAAACGATGTGACTGCACAGATACAGACATCGACTTTCAGACATGTAATGTGCATGCAAATTTTCCCACATGCTAAGTCACACACATGTACACAGAAATAGTCACATATACTGCAGCACATTCTCCCCTATTTGGATACGTATACGTGCATGCCAAACCTCCATTCACATGAAACACACACAGGCAAACACATCCACAAATTTATTCACATGTTATGGAAGACATGACACATAAACAGGTCCGTGTACTCATACACATACATGATCTTACTGTCAAGCTTATTCATACACAGACACATGCAACATACTCCTCTGTACAGACTCACATATTCCCATGAATATTCATACCTAAACAAAACACATCCACAGCTCTCACCACTCCCTCACATACTCACATACACAGGCTCCCATCTTCACAGGCATAAGAGCATGCTCACACAACCACTCTACACACGTATGCTCACATGCACCAGCACACCCTGATGTACCACACACTTACATTGATTCACATACACAAGACACATGAATCTCGTAGACACACCTACAAAGCCATGCATTTTTGACACATGCTGCTCACATGCACAGGAGCCTATATTCACCTATGCACATGAATGTGTAATGCTTTCACCTATACAAAAACATGTTCAAAAATACATTCAGAGATTCACCCCCACACAGACATGGTCGTATATACTCACACATATTCACATATTAGCACACACATGACAACAGGTTCACAATCCACTCACCTGGAAACATTTCCACATACTGACAGACAGCCAATTTCATTGTCACACCAACACACACACACACACATACATACAAGTGTTCACATAGTCATTAGCATGAGCACTCTGACACATCAACTCACATAGAAAATATTCAGATTTACATGCACACAAATCCATTCACTTACATAACTCATTAAGGCCCAGACATAATCTCATGTTCATACATACCATGAATTTACTCACAAATATGTTCATACATATTTGTACGACTCAGAATTCACACTCAGATGCACATATCATATATACAAAAACTCAGATTCTTACACATACATGCACACTCATATATAAACATAAATTGATCATATATCTACTGGTGTGAACATGCTCACATGTAAAGACAGTCTCACAAATCATTAACATTTAGATACATATACTCACATAGCAGGCTCACATACTTCAATACATAAAAAATTATGATCACATATCCCTTAGCATTCAAACTCCTACATTCACAGAAAACTCACAAGTTCATTCACAACAGATATAGTAATAGACAAAGGATAGATAACTTAGTACAGATATGAATATGCTCACATATTCCCTCACACACAAATACATTCACAGACACCTTCAGATTCATTCACCTAGAAATATATCATGTAAATCACATGCATATACTTGCATTAACAAAAAGCTCTACAAATTCATTCACCCAGTCACATTGAAATGCATATACTCACATACATGCACACATGACATAGTATATATGAACAAGTTAACAAGTAGTGATACCTGCACCTGCTCTCATATTTGCACACACACGAATATGCTTACATACCCGCTACACATGTTCACACATTTGTGAAAGTTGCACAGACATACACACATCGTATATCCACAACTGGTACACACTTGAGCATGCACAAGTAGCCATTCATGCAAACTTTATCACACAGAGAAACAAATTTAATTCTTTACCAATGAGACATAGTCAGATATACTCACATGAACATCCTCACAGTACAATCACATGCAAATATCATCACAGATACAAAGAACTCCAAAAGCCTTTCAGTGCACAGAATACTCGTGTATATGGTCACATATTCTCATGCACACATGAAAATATTCAGCTTTCACTCATACACATGCTCACATACACAAATAAGCTTACACATGTAAAGAGAGACATAGTGTCACATGTTCCTGCTCACATATGCACATGAAAAATCTCATACTTACATTCTTATTCTCAGATATTAACATACATGCAACTATATGCTCACATACACAAAGATTGAATCACACAGACACATGTACATTTGCATATATTACAGATATAAATTAGCATGTTTCTATTCATACAGACATTTTCAGATATGCAAACATGTTCACCTTCACACACATTTTACGTTTCCAAACTCATATCTGCATACGCATGAACTTGTATTCAAATCCACTCACAATCAAACATGCTCATATAAAAAATACACACAAATTCTTTCTTGTGGAGATAAAAATTCATTCACATGCTTGCATATTTGCATACCACAAGAGCATGATCACACATCCATTAACACAAAAACATGCTCACATACAGAAACGCAAAAGCATTCACACTCACATGAACAGACACAGTGGGATACATCTGCTTACACACACAGACATGCTCGCTCAATTTCAAATTAATTTCCACAAATTTACATAAGCACCTGAATATGCTCACACACATTCACAAAGACCTGCAGGTGCTCACATGCTTACACATATAAAAGCATGTTCAAATGTGCATATACATACATGAACATGCTCTCACACCTATACGTACTCAGATGCACAAATCCACTCATACACAAATGCATGTGCTACACTCACAAGCACTGGCTCATGTATTTGGCTACAGAAACATATTCAACATGTTGGCAACTACACATTAACTCACACATCTACATGGACATACTCATGCAGACATGTTCATATAGGCATGCTCAATTACTCTCATGAAAATACCCGAATAGTAAATATTAAAATATTCATACACAGAGAGATGCTCATACCAATTCATATGGACTTGCTGACACATTCACTCATATACACAATACGTTCACATACATGAAAACACAGTCACCTGCAAATTCACATATCCCTTTCCGCACACTAACATGTCTAACTGCATGTGCTTGCACAATTACTGACACAAA
This sequence comes from Erinaceus europaeus, assembly GCF_950295315.1. Classification (NCBI taxonomy): domain Eukaryota; kingdom Metazoa; phylum Chordata; class Mammalia; order Eulipotyphla; family Erinaceidae; genus Erinaceus; species Erinaceus europaeus. The sequence goes on along the minus strand of NC_080185.1, from coordinate 2,985,931 downwards.
ACATGGATGCACACAAGTGTGCTTGCGTGTTGTTACTTGTGCTTACACCTTCACACACAAATATACCCATGCTTAAACTTCAATTGCACATTACTGAGTCACACACTCACACTTCATTCCCGTACACGTGAACACATCCACTGGCATATTCCATACAACATCTCTACCTACACACATGCTTGGATACTCCCACACAACACAGTGAATCACACCAGCATGGCTCACTCATTTTCTCACAGAGAAACTCACACATACATGCACACACTGGCATTCATTTACATGTGAGCACAGATCTACTCGCACGTAGGAATAAACTCACATCCGTTAATGCACATAGTTCACACACTCTTACAAAGGCACTCATTCACTCACGTGTGGACACACCCATGTGCTCTTACCGAAACATTCTCATTCACACCGCAGGCCTTTTTAGCTTTTGCTTTTGGACTCTGAGCTTTTGAGTTCTTAACAGGAAGGGATTTGTGGAAAGAATATGTGCTTTATGTTCTGTTTCTTTTGCTCTGATCCCTCCCACTCAGTGCCTCACAGACCAGGTTCTGCTGTGAGTGCTTGGCTTGTATTAACCATGAGATCAGAGCTATAACTCCCATTTTACCCAGGAGGGATATCGCCCTCAGAGAGCATACATTAACACGTTCAAAATTGGCAAATGTCAAAATGGGATTGGAACCCTGACAACTGACTCCTCCTGACTCTGTACTAGCAATCTTCTACACTGCATGTCAAAGTGTCTTTCTGTGTTCTAGGTGGCCCCGTGCCTGTAGGAATATCTATGTATGTCTCCAGAATTGAAAAGGTCTCAGAAAAAAATATGGTAAGTGGTTCAACTCCAGCCATGGGGTGGGAGAAGGGAAAAGGAGGAAGGGGATAGATGTTCAGACATGCAACAGAGCCCACTTGGGGGAGTACAATAGGTTTGGAAACTACAGTCCACTGAAAGAAAAGAAATCCAGATAGGTGGTAGACGGTGAAAGGCTTATGAAATTTTCCAAAGGTGATCTTTAAAAAGACATAGAGGGGCCCGTGTGGTGCACTGGGTTAAGCTCACATAGTACAAAGTGCAAGGACCTTGCGCAAGGATCTGGGTTCAAGCCCCTGCTCCCCACCTGGAGGGGGTCTGCTTCACGAGTGCATATCTGCAGGTGTCTAACTTCCCCCACCCCCTCTATCTCCCTCACCTTTCTCAACTTCTCTCCTATCCAATAAAATAGAAAAAAAATGGCCACCAGGAGCAGAGAATTCATAGTGTAGGCACCAAGCCCCAGTGATAATCCTGGAGGCGCATAATAATTATGATAATAACAACAACTCTGGAGGCAAAGAATAATAACAACAACAACACAGAAAACACAAACTATGAAAACAAATAAGGGCAATTTCAACTATTTAAAAATTCTGTCTATCCAGATTTTCTAGAACTCCTGTATTTCAAGATTAAACAAACCAGTGTAACTAGTGCGAAATAACCAGAGTGGTTTAAAATATCTGCAGCACATGGACCAACCCAGAAAATATGGACAGTTTCTCTGAATGTAAATGGACGGTCTGTAAATGATAGAACAATGATTAGAAACCTCAGTTTTGCAGGTTCAATCTGCAACACCACCATAAGTCAGAGCTGAGCAGTGCTCTGGTTAAACAAAAAAAGAAAAAAGAAAAGAAACCTCAGTTGTGTAAAGAAAAGCAACTAGCAGATAACGAAGCCAAGAAACCCTACTGGCTGTTGATGATCAGTGCAATGCACAGCACGAGCACAGTGTGGACCCACCACATACACACTACACTGGCAGAACTCTGAAGCCAGACAATGCCGGCTTTGCCAGGGCAGGAATCGTGGGACAGGCCTCCCACTTGCTCTGGGCAGGGTAGACACTGGGGCTCACCTTCCACACTGGGTGTGCTGTGTATTTGCTGTGTGGGATGGTTCACACAACAAGTGGAGTCGAATTCCAGGAAGGAGCAGCAAACAAGTCAGTTACATGCATTGCTCCGGGAGACTCTCACAAACTGAATGCTCAACCTATGATCGCATCTGGGGGAAAGACTCAAAATAAACACAACAGAGAAATGCATTTCAAAAATCTATGTGTTTTCTGGTGGGTAGAGAGAGCATTGGGGGGAAAGGGGGTTCCCAGGGCCTAAGCTGGGGGTGAGAGTGTTTTGCAGACACCTATCTTGGTAAAATGAGAGATTGTGCCCAAGTGCCAACAACTGTACTGTAAACCATTATCCTCCCTCCCAGAAAAGAAAAAAAACCTTTGGTAGAAGGTCATGATTTCCATATTGCTATTATCTGTAGCCTAAATTTGACTCACCTATGAAAAAAAAAATCACCTTGTATAAAATGTGTCTTTGAATTTGTTTCTATTATAGAAGCTATTAAATAAAATATGACCCACAATCTTTAAAAAAAAAACCCTAAAACAAATATGTGTTTTCTGACCACAAAAAAAAAAAAAAAGACAACAAAAAAGGGAGTCTGTGAATCCGGCATAGGATGCTGGCTACCCCTGTCAGATGCGGAGCCTGTCCTGGTTCTTAACCAAGCTTTTTATAACTCAAGGCCCATTTCATTTTCAGTTTTGAGCATCCTCACATGCTGCAGCTGTGTTTATAGTGAGCTCTGCACACCTGCTTGTGCGCGTGCGCGCGCGCGCGCGCACACACACACACACACACACACACACACACACACACACTCTGAGCTGGACCGCCTTCCAACTGAAATCCACCTTCTTTCTCCCCAGGACTACACCATCTCGATGTTTTTCCATCAGACCTGGAAAGACCCGCGTTTAGCATACCATGAGACCAACCAGAACCTGACCCTGGACTATCGCCTCCTGGAGAAGCTGTGGGTCCCTGACTGCTATTTTCTAAATAGCAAGGAGGCCTTTGTGCATGACATGACCGTGCAGAACCGCGTGTTCCAGTTGCACCCCGACGGGACGGTGCACTATGGCATCCGGTGAGTGTTCTCAGAGCCTGGGGGCTGTTCCAGCATGTCCTTTCTCCCCCCTGAGAATGCCAGCTCCTCCAAGAGTCCTCCTCAGATCTCTGTCTTGACCCTCATGTGGTGACTTAGAACCCCTCCATGACCCACTTCACAGCTGTGGATTCCCCCATCCATGGTCACCTGCACCCCACATCTGGAGAGCTGCAGCCACAGCACAGGGAGTGTGGGGAAGTGCTAGCTGGGCGGCCTTTGGGGCACCAGTCTCTTGTCTGGATTTGACGCGCTCTCCCCTCCTCTTCTCTTCCTATGCAGACTCACCACCACAGCGGCCTGTGTCATGAATTTGGAGAAGTTCCCTCTGGACAAGCAGACCTGCAACTTGGAGGTGGAGAGCTGTACGTATGAGCCCCTCCCTTAACTGCCCTCCACACAGCCAGCCTGCTGAGGTTACACGCACATGTCATGGTGTCTGGGAGAGGTTGGCCTGTAGGGTAGAGACAGGCCCGGGGGATGGTGCCCCTTGCTGTGGTGAGACTGCTGGAGCTGGTGGGGATATCTTTGCTGTGTTCCTCTTTTGGTTGAGGGGCTCGGGTTCCCATAGCCGACTCTGCTCTGCTGCTCTGCCTGCTGAGACCGTGTTGTGTGTCGCCCTTCCAGATGGCTACACAGTGGATGACATCGAATTGTACTGGGAGGGCAATGAGAATGCTGTCCAGGGCACCGAGAAGCTGGATATCCCTCAATTCAGCTTCCTGGGCAAGAATGTGCTGAGCAAGGAGGTGTTTCTCTACACAGGTGGGTCTCCTCACCTCTGCAGGCCTCTGCTCTTGAGCTCCCCATTCTCTGCCTCCATCTGGCCTTTATCTTCCTGGTTCTGACCCCTCCCTATAAAGTCAAGTCCTCATGGCACGTCCTTTTCAGAGGGGGACATCGAAGTAGCAGCATGGCCATATGTCACCTTCTAGAGGTGCAAAGAGTCACACTCTGGCTGGCACAGACCTCCTGGCAGGGTCAGCTGTTCCCCCAGCCTTTTTTTTTCTTGTTTCTTTTTAGCTTTGTCCTGTCTTGTGTCTTGTCCATTGCAAGGCTTCAGCCGTAAATGACACATGCTGCTGTGACTAGTACTTAGGCAGCAAGTGCTCTCAGTTGTGCGAGCACCCAGGCTGAAGGGCATGGCTGTTCCTCCCACCACCACCCCTGCCCCCCACTGAGTTCTGTGCTCCTACACACCTCCCTGAGAGGCCCCGGTCCACTTCCCTGCCACAGTCTCCCCCTCTCTATCTCTCTAGGTTCCTATGTGCGGCTGATCGTGCGCTTCCTGATCCAGAGAGAGGTCACCAGCTACCTGTTCCAGATCTACTGGCCCATGATCCTTGTCACCATTGCCTCTTGGATATCGTTCTGGATGAACTATGAGTCCTCCGCAGCCAGGGTGACAGTCGGTAGGTCTTGTTCCTGTTCCAAGTCAGGGTCGGGGTCCTTGCCAGCAGAGTAGGTGGCTGTACAGGAAGGAGACAGAACTTGGGCCCAGGCTGTGTGCACAGCACTGGCACCAGCATTGAGACCAGCCAAGAAGAGAGGTATGAGCCAGACCTCCTGAAGTCACGGGATGGCAGGCCCGAGGGGCTGAATTTGTTCTTGGCTAGATGAATCAGTGAATGAGCAAGTCCTGAGCTCCCCTAGGAAGTGCAGTTGAGCAAACACTGCTTTAGCAGCACACAGAACTTCCATGACGTGGTCCCTGAGAGAGGCTAGTGGAGCCCTGAGGGGGCCTTGCTGCTGAAGTACCTAAAAAGTATTGCAGGGCGCAGACCTAAAATCTAGCAGGAGGTAGAATCATGGCCTGGCGTTCCCTGGAAGCACAGGCAGTTTGAGTCAAGGTACGAGATTCCTAAAGGAGACAGGAATTGCAGGGGTGGGGTTGCTGGAGGCCAGAGCTAGGGCATTGGGAAGGCATTCTGGGCCATTTTGGTGAGACGTAGACATTCGGGTTGAGCTGTCGGGGTGCTGTGTTCACAGCACAGGGATTATTAGAGGTTGTGGGCCAGAGGCTTCAGAACTCAGCTCCCAAGTATACTCCATGCCATCCCCTGCAGAATGCCCACATCTAGATCCTCCGTCTTGGGGGCAGACTGCTCTGCTACCTCCTTTAACTATAGCACATGATGGACTCAGCCTTGACAGAAGGCTTCAGAGAGAGTTGTGGTCTCAGTACTGAGGGACTGTAGGGATGCATGAACGAGCAAACAAAGGGCAATGAAATAGACTGGAGACTGGACTTGCTCTTGGGAGCAGTAGGAAGTGACAAAGGCTACAGAATGGGGGAGGAGGGACTCTGACTGGGGGCTGCCCACGTCTCTGGGATGGCCTTGGCACCCTGGCTGGGGATGCCGAGGCTCATGGTACCATCTTGTTTGCAGGTCTGAGCTCCATGCTGGTCCTGAATACCATAAACTCTCATCTGAGGGAGAAACTCCCCAATGTTTCCTGTGTCAAGGCCATTGACGTCTACATGATGGTCTGCTTCCTCTTCATCTTCCTGTCCCTGGTAGAATATGTCTACATCAACTTCTTTTTCTATGCCCGGAGAGGCAGGCGCCTTGGCCGTCATGCCAGGCGCCGCCAACGCCTCATGCGCCTGCGCCAGCGCCTCCGCAGGCAGGCCCAGCGCCTCATGGCCGGCTACCAGTATGAGGAAGTGCTGATGCAGGTGAGACTTTCTGAGTGACAGCTGGCTTTCCCCGAGCACCTCTTAGGCCTGGGCTTTGCACTTGGTCTTGTGTTTCTTAATTGCTCTCTCTCTCTCTCTCTCTCTCTCTCTCTCTCTCTCTCTCTCACACACACACACAAATACACTGAGGTTACAAAAGAAGTCAGGTGACTCACCATCGCTCCCTCCAAGGCTAGTAAGGAAGAGCTAGGGGCTCCCAAGCCTTTGCCTTTGGACTTGGTGCCAGGGAATCCTGGAGACAGAGGGCAGAGGAACACAGGAAGCGAGACACCAGGGAGGCCAGCCCCCCCACCTTTGCTCCCCTGACTCCATGCCCAGTCCTGCCCAGCATCCCCTGCACCCACCAGGCCGACCTCCACACGCATGCGCCGTGCATGTTAACTGCCTCCTGCTCCTGTCCCTCAGCTCCTTGCTCGCTGGTGGCACCGGGAAGCGATGACAGAGGAAGAGGCCTATGATGGTCAGCCGCCCATTGAGCAGGAGGAGGAACGCCCCTGCCCTCCGCCCTCCCCGGCTGTGCTTGTCCATGCAAGACCCGACTCTGGCGGCTTCCTGCCTCTGCCGGATGTCTGCTCAGTGGGGGACCACATCCACTTCGAGGATGAAGTCACCCCGGCGCCCCCTGAGCCTGTGCAGGCCAGCCTGGCCAGCCCGGAGCACTGCAGCTCGCTGTCCTCCTTCAGCCTGCGGGCCCCGCTGGCCCAGGCCGAGAGCTTCAGCTCGCTGTCCTCTCTGTCCAGTGATGAAACCCTGAGTGACCTGCCCTGTACCTCTGAGCAGGACCTGCAGGACTCAGGCTCCAGTGGGGAGGGCTCTGATGGGGAGGGTTCCTATGGGGAAAGCTCTGAGGGGGAGGGCTCCTATGGGGAAGGCTCTGAGGACAGGGAGGGCTCCGATGAAGGGGAGGGCTCCGATGATGGGGAGGGCTCTGAGGACAGGGAGGGCTCCGATGAAGGGGAGGGTTCCGACGACAGGGAGGGCTCTGAAGAGGATGCTCTAGAGGTGGAAGATGAGATCGCTCCCATTGATAGCTGTGACAGTAGCGACTATGAAGACTTCGAGTGCTTTGAAGGCCATGAAGACCGAGAAGACAACGAAGGCCTCGAAGGTCCCAGCTACCCTGATGCCAACTCCACTTCCGATGAGTCTGAGGGCTCCGACGTGCGAATGGTTCTCCTCAGCCGCAGGCGAGTGCGGGGTGGCAACACCACCAACGAGGAAGTGTTTGAGCTGTGTGAGAGCCTGGAGCGAATCCACAGGCTGCCCGAGGATGTCCGCATGGAGAGCGGCTACCTTGGCCTGCGAGAGGAGTGCCGCCGGGCTGTGGCAGCGGCTGCCCATCGCAACGAGGATATTGACGGTGCTGATGCTGATGATGAGGATGAAGACGACGAAGATGATGGCCAGGATGAGCAGGAGTCCGCGGACAGCGAGCATTGTGACCACGACAGCTCTTCCGATTCCGAAGATAGCAGCCCCCCCAGCCCCAAGTGCTCCTTTAAGGAAGGCTTCTCCTCCAAGCTCTTCCGCCCCGTCTACATCCCCTTGCTCGACAGGTGCTCCCGGGTCCTCTTCCCGCTGGCCTTCCTGGTGTTCAACATCATCTACTGGGTGTACCATGTCTACTAGTCCCACAGCGTCTCCCCTTGGGGCTCTGCTTCCCATTTAGCTTTCTTGAACTCTGCTGGTCTGGGCAGTCCAGTGAGTCCTGTGAGAGACCTGTCCCCCTGGAGTGCTGAGCAGGCTCGGAGGAGCGAGGCTGGAGGGCTGAGGACCCAAGTTCTGTGCCCTAACTTTTCGTGGAGGGGGCTCCTTTTTTAACAGAATTCTCTCTCTATCTCTCTCCGTCTCTCTCTCCTCCTTTTCCCTCCCAGGGACTCTGCTTCGTGCCCACCCCCACCTAGGCACCTGTGAGTTGAGCGAGGTGCCACAGGGAAGAGCTGGCCATGCTTGCAGATGCAGGCCACTGGCTCTCCAGAGCTTGGAGAACTTTGATAGTGCCTTTCTGCCAGCACTCTGTTGGGCTCTGTGTGCAGTGTTTCAGGACATGGGTGGCTGGTAGGGGTCTAGAGTGAGACGTTAGGAGAGGCAAGGGAGCACTTTTCCAAGGAGTCTACGGGGAGGGTGACAGACATCACAGCGAAAACTACCCAGATAGAGTTGCCATCCTTGAAAGGATTCCATCTTCTCTTGTCTTCACATTTCTGCTTCTGAATTCTAACCACGGGGACTCAGTGTGTCTTCTAGCTCTGGCGCTGGGTTGGTTGCTAGATGCAGAGCACTTTCTTCTTCTCTTCAGATCTTACGGACGTGCTGACGTACTATTTCCCCTCCAATCTAGAATGGCCGGTGAACAGCTGTCGCAAGTCTCTCTATGATCCTTTCTGTTTGTCTACCGCATACTTCAAGTTGACGAGCTCACTGACCCATCACCACACCAAGCCCTGGGCACCAGGGAGGCAGAGCACATTGGACCCCTGTGGCCGAGGGAAGAAAGATGGAGCTTGTGCTTGGGGACACATGGCCAGTGAGTGGTGGCACCACCCCACCTGTTGTTCCTTCTTGTCCTCTCCAACCCCCCCCCCAGAAGGCCCCTCTTCCCTTCCTGCCCCTCATCAGTGGGAGTGCTCCTTCAGGTTCTTCTTATCTTCCAGGCACTGAGCATGTGCCCCTATGAGACCCCCCAAGGAAGTAGGAAGAAGCCTGGGCACCATCTTGCCATGGTAACAAAGGCTGTGGGGAAGCAGACTTGCCAGGTGTTCAGCCCATGTCCCTCTCTTCTCCCGAGGCAGCCTCCTGCTCTCCAGATGCTTCCCCCTGCACTGTGTCCTGCTGTGTGTCTGTGGGCAGTCGTGTGTGTGTGTGTGTGTGTGTGTGTGTGTGTGCGCGCGCACGCGTGCGCACATGCAAACGTGCAAAGTTTTATGTACCTAGGATTGCCCAAGGAGCTGCAGAGCCCTGTATATATTGGTGGAAATCTCTACCCATGTGTTAAAGTGTATACATATTCTGGCGTGTGAGTGCATGTCAGTTAGTGGTGCCCCTGTGGAAGCGTGCCTGAATCTGACCTGTGTGCATGGGTGCGTGTGTTCCAGTGCATGTGTACATAGCCATGCTCCTTCGTCTGATTCCATGAGAGTGAAAGGAAATAGGCCTCAACGCATGAACATCCCAGTTGGTGGCCCTTCTTAGCCACCAGCAGGCCCTTGGCCTGTTCTCACAGATTCGGCCAGGCTGGTTAGCCAACTGCTTCTTTCCGATTCCCTGTTCCAAGGAGCAGTGCCTCCCACATCTGTGTGTCATCTTCATCCCCCGCCCCCACCCCTGCTGTCCCAGAACAGAAGATGCAGAAGTGAATGTAACCCTAGGAAGTGAGGAGCTAGTGCCTTGAGGTAGGAAGTCTCCCATGTCCCAAAGGGAGACGTGGGGGTGGGGTGGGGTGGGGAGTGAAGCCAGCGGCAAGGGGTTGGGACCCCAGCCTGGAAGACTAGAAACACGAGGGTGGAGTGCAGAGGCGAGCTGTAAATACCTCTGTAGATATAATATTCTTCTCTGAAAAGAGTCTCTTGCCCTGAAGTGCTGCAACGAGAGCAGTTGATGCGACTGCATCTCTCACACTGTGTTAGGTTTAGAGGCAGGGCGAGGTGGCTTTGGCAATGACACTGCTGGAGGGACCTGAGCCTTGTGACTCAGCTGAGGACTGGGACGGTTAAGCCTGAAAATTGCCAGGCGCCCCCTCGTTTTGTCCTGTGTGATCTGTCCTCTGTGTCCCTCCCGCAGCTTCCCCCAGTCGTGCAGGTGCCCCTTCTCCAGCTGGCTGCCAACTTCCCCTCCCACCCCTCATCTGGTTCCCAGAAACCCTGGAAGTACAGAGCATGTGGTGGGGGCCCGGTAAGGCAAGTGTGGTACTGGACAGCCTGGAGCCTGAGCAGAGGCGGGAGGGGGCCTGACAGTCTAAGATGGAGCACTCCCACTTTTTCTCCTGTTTCACCTTCCCTTGGCCCCTCCCTCGTCTTCCCCCTGGAGTCCCTTCTCTACTATTGCCACCACTACCGAAAGGGTACGTTTCGTCTGTCTCATTTTGCTGTGTGACATGTTTCCCGCCAAGTTCTAGCCTATTCCACCGGCCACCGTGGGGTCCCTTTGCAGAGATAGGGGCAGCTTGCCAGCTCCCACTGGAGCCCTTTGGATGTATTCCCATGACCCGTATCACCTTGGGCATCGCAAGGCTGCACAGAGACCACAGCCATCATAGCAAGGAGGAGTCCTTTTCTGTACATACAAGAGCTGACCTTCGAGCTCTGCTGACAGTGCTCACTCCCTTCTCCACCTGCATGGCTCCCCACTGTGACCAGCAGCGCTGGAAATTTGTGACTTGTCCTACAAGTGACAGTGCGGTGTGTCGTGTTTGTTGTGAGTGTCCCGTGTTCCACATGAAACCTCTCTTGTCTGTGCTGGGTTTTCAGGGGGGAGGGGGGTGTGACCATGTCTCCCCAGTACATTCCCATGATGAACCTACCCCACTGGGTCAGGGCTGCCTCTGTTGGCTCATCTCGTCAGCTGCACCCGTAGTGCTTAGAGTCACCAGTGCAAACAAGGGCTCCCGTCAGGCCATGCCAGGGACATGTTCAGAGAGAGAAGGCTATAGACCAGTAGTACACAGTGATAAAAACCAAGACAGGCACCGGTGACCTGACCCACAGAAAGACACAGCGGCAGAGGACCCTCAAGATGACCCAGCACCCTCTTCTTCCCACTCTAACTTCCACTTCCAACGTGTGTGGTGACAATGTCTATTGGCCTATATGGACTAAAAACTATCAAGGATAAGATGGAGAGACAACATGTTTCTAAAAAGTGTGGTCAAGTGAAGGTGTGTAAATAGTTAAAATACAAATAAAGCTATATATGGCAAATTCACCAGAGGTCTGTCTGCTCTGTTAGGTTGCGGGGGGTGGGGATACTGGGTCTGAATCCCAAGCCCTCCTCATCTGCCGGTCCAGCCACCAGCCTCCACGGACACCTGGATCCATGGTACTGTCCAAGCAGAGAGAAAGGGGTCCCATCCCAGTGGAAAGTCCTTTTCACTCATCTGAAGCCAGACTTTGCAAGCGGTGGCAAGGCATGGAGCCCAGAATGTCAAGCAGACACCTGTGCCCTGAGGTGGGAGCCGGCCCCTCTGAAAATGTGTTTCATCTCCCAGGTCTGAGCAGACTAGAGTGAGAGAGCCCTGGGGTTGGGCTGTGTGGGGCACAGTTCACGGAGTTCCACTAAAACCTGCAAGGGGGGTTGCTTCACAGGCAGTGAAGCAGGTCTGCAGGTGTCTTATCTTTCTCTCCTCCTTTCTGTCTTCCCCTCCTCTCTCCATTTCTCTCTGTCCTATCTAATACCAACGGCATCAATAACAAAAAATAACCACAACAATAAAACAAGGGCAATAAATAACAAGGGAATAAATAAATAAATATTTTAAAAAATTAAAACCTCCTCCAGGTAGATGGCACACAGAGGCCTTGTTGGAGCCCCAGCACAAGAACACCCTCCTCTAAGCACCGCTTAGTGAAACATACTGGGTTGTTAGGGGCTAGGAGATATCTCAACCAGCACAGGGAATCTTATGACATGGGAAACCCCAGGTTTGAGTCCAGGCTACATGGGTGCCACATGATGGCACTGGGGGAGCTCCGTGGGTGTTGGAATAGTGCTGTGGTTTCTCTCAAAGACTTCTTTCCCATTATTGTTATAATAAAAAGTTATCCTGGGAAAGCCACTGAGCATTGATAATCACACACAAGTCCCAGCTCCATATTAACAAAGGGAAAGGCTATCACTTTCTAAGAGACAGGGAACTTTGTGCCCCCTTTTGTCAAGTCTTTGATTTATTTTTTGGGCAAAGACAGAGAGAAATTGATAGAGGAGGAGAGATGGAGAGACAGAGGAACACCTGCAGTCATCCTTTACCACTTGTGAAACTTCCCCCCTGCAGGTGGGGACCAGGGACTTGAACCAGCGTCCTTACACTCTATAACGTGCTTTCAACTAGGCGCACCACCACTCAGCCAATCTTTCCAATGAACTCACTCTATCTCTCAAAAAGGAAAATAAGAAAACCTTGCATTGCAACAGGAGCCCTCACGGAGCAGCCCCTCCTCTGTGGTCCCTCCTGTGCCATGAGGGAGGAGCGGAGACTGTCTTCACAGACACATGTGAAGGACAAAAGCACTTGAGGGGAGGGAGTTTTTCCTGGAACCTACCACTTTTACCTGCTCCCTGCTATGACCCTACCACCTAAGGGTCAGGAGTCAGTGGGTGTGGCTTCCAGCAGAGCCCTGCCCAGCCACCCATGACCCCATCTTCACTGTGGGCTTTCCCAGGGGCCTCTGGGTGCTGCCATGGTAGAGCTTAGCGGGCCCTGCCCTCTGCAAGCACTCCTCCTGATAAGATGGTTCTAAAGATCGAGTGGCTTTGAGCCATGGCACCACATGGGAGCACTACGGGCAGCATGAGGGGAGCTCCATGGATGACACATCCAGGCTATGGGGTCTCTCCCTCTCTCTGATCCCCCTAAGTATAGAGAATGCCAAGGCAGCTGCTCCCACACATATGCAAGGTATCTGGCTCAGGTCCAGCTGTTTCCTAAGATAAAGCCAGTGAGGGAGGAGAGTCTCCTTGACCTGTTTTGCATGGCTCAGCATCCCAGGCCTTTCCTCTCTGGAAGGCCACATGGATGCATCTTCCTGTCCAATGAGCAAGAAAGACTCCTGTCCACAGGGAGAGCATGGCCCCCAGGATGCTAGGAATGGCCGCCAACTTGCTGCCCAATAAGCGGTGGGACTCCTTCCCATGGGAAGGACATGGCCCCCAAGAGGCTAAGAATGCCACCCCCCATCTTCCTGCCCAATGAGCAGGAATGACTCCTCCCCGTGAGGTGTGGTGGTCAGTGGTCCAGGTTTATGGGCTCAGGAGGAGATTGAGGATCTGTCAGGAGGCTAAGGTGTTGCTGTGAGGAGGATCCTCAGGGCTGACTTGGCCTGGAAGTCTCTATTCATTAACAGCTTAGCCACTCAGGGACAAGCTAGCGGCACTGTCACTTTCCTGTCCTGGCAGGACGAATGGGACCAGGGTTAACCACTGCAAGGGGTACACATACAATTCTCCCCCTGGAACTCAGTGTCTGAGCCAGCTGTCATGGCCCCCAAGGGAATGTGGGGCACAGAGCCCTGGGGGGCACAGCGACAGCCAGCAGGATCTCCCCTGGTCTGTTCTGGGATGTTGCTGTCAGGGTGGACTTCATTCCAGCAGTCTCCCTCAAGTCACTTCCCCCTAAAAGGCACAGAGAAGTCAGCATTCACTGAGCCCTGTGTCCAGGAAAAAGTTAAGGAGCCCAGGTGCCACAGGTGGGAGGATGTGGTCATCCTCCCCTCCCCGACTGTTCCCAAGCCCAGCACTACCCCAGTTCCACTTGCCTAAAAGCAGCACGGATGCTCCAGGGAGGAATGAGGGCTGTGCTTATAGACTCTGCTCACGGGTTCCAATAGCAATACAACCAGTTTCCTCCATGGAGAAACTGGGGTGGCAGAGCCGGGCTGCCTGGGACCTCGGGCTGCCCCCTCTGCTTCCTGACCACCCCCACTCAGAGCCATTCACACCCTCCTCTTCCAGCAGTTGACCGTTTTTTACCTTGACCCACTGGTGCTGCCACCTCCAGCCAGGGTACCCTCTCTTCCTGAAAGGGGGGCTTCTGGATTCTGGAAGGAGTTTCAGTGGACAGGCCCAGGTTGGGTTGCCAGCTATCTCCACACCCAAGAGCAAGTCTTTACTCTCTGAGCTCTCCACCTTCCTAGTTGAGGGCAGATATCCAATTCTGGCACAAAGAATAATCAGAAATGGAAATAAGCAACAGCACAGTTTAGAATTGCCTTTGTAAATAAACAGGAGGAAATCTGACAAAAGGTATAGAAGATACACATACTGAAAACTACAAATCGAGATGAATAAATGAGATTTGATATCAGTGGCAATCTATGCCTTGACTGTGACTTTGAAGGAAGTCTGGGGAGATCATGGATTTTTTTTTTCCCTCCTCCAGGGTTATTGCTGGGCTCGGTGCCTGCACCATGAATCCACTGCTCCTGGAGGCCATTTTTTCCCTTTTGTTGCCCTTGTTGTAGCTTCGTTGTGGCTATTATTGCCCTTGTTGACGCAATTTGTTGTTGGATAGGACAGAGAGAAATGGAGAGAGGAGGGGAAGACAGAGAAGGGGAGAGAAAGATAGACACCTGCAGACCTGCTTCACCGCCTGTGAAGCGACTCCCCTCCAGGTGGGGGGCCGGGGGCTCGAACCGGGATCCTTACGCCGGTCCCTGCGTTTTGCGCCACATGCGCTTAACCCACTGCGCTACCGCCCGACCCCCGGATTTTTTTTTTTAAGCTATAACTGTTGGGACGGGAGGGGTGAGCAGTAGCATAGCAGGTTAAGCGCACATGTCACAAAGTGCAAGGGCGTAAGGATCCCCGTTTGAGTCCCCCGGCTCCCTACCTACAGGGGGGGTTGCTTCACAAGTGGTGAAGTAGGTTTGCAGGTGACTTTCTCTCCCCCTCTCTGTCTTCCCCTCCTCTCTCCATTTCTCTCTGTCCTATCCAACAACAACAACAGCAATAACAACAATGACAATGATAGCAATAATAACAACAAAAAGGGCAACAAAATAGGGGGAAATGGCCTCCAGGAGCAGTGGGTTTGTATATATAACTGTTGGAGGCCAGGAAATGGCACACCTGGTTGAATGGACACGCTACAATGCACAGGGACCCAGAAGCTTCCAGAGCAATGAAGCAGTGCTGCAGGTATCTCTCTCTCCTCCTCTCTATTTCCTCTTCCCTCTTGGTCTCTATATCTATTCAATAAATGACAAACAAAGTAAATTAGCACATGGCATCACTCAAATGTGGATAGGCAGTTTCAACTAAGGTAGGTGCGGAGGGGAGGGGAAGGTGGCTGGGAAGAATGAGTTGAAGGATCTGTAAAATTCAGTGATGGGTATGTGGTGTCCCCTAGAGCAGGGTGTAGCTAGGTCCCTGAAATGTCACAGCATTGTCAACCAATGTTAAATCAGCAAAAATGATTCTGAAAGTTGCTAAGGTGCCAATCCTTCACAAATTCAGAGTAGATTCAATGCAACCCCAATCAAAGCCTTAGAAGGGTCCTGTTCTAGAAATTTACAGGCTGATCCTCACATTCATATGACATAACCTAAATAGCTCTGAAAAAGAGATTTAAAGGGCTAACAAAACAGCTCACTTGTGAGTTAAGCCAGAAAGAGAAGCATGAATATGGGATTATCTCACTCATAGACAGAAGCGAGAAATAAGAACAGAACGAGAAACACAAAGTAGAACTTGGATCGAATTTGGTGCACAAAAGTAAAAGAACTCGGGAGCAGGGGCAAATATAGTATGGTATAGTATGGTAAATCCTAACCCTGGGGTTTTCAAAGAAAAACAAGCTCTCAACTAACTTGGTTATAATAATAATTATCTAGGGGAGCCAGGCAGTGGCACACCTGGTCAAGCACACACATTTCAGTGTGCAAGGACCCAAGTGCAAGGCCCTGATCCCCACCTGCAGGGCATAAGTTTCACAATTGGTGAAGCAGTGCTGCAGGTGTCTCTCTGTCTCTTTCCCTCGCTACCTCCCTCCCCCCTCTCAATTTCTCTCTGTCTATATCCAATAATAAACAAGCAAAATATTTTTAAATAATAATAATCTCTTGCTTATTTAAACTCTAAGACCATAAGGAACCTCCCCCGTTCTCTTTAAAACCCATATATCTCCCAGTCCCAGAACCTCTGGAACTTTGTATTTCTTGCTCTCCTCTTTGTATTTCTTTTTTTTTAATTTTTAAAAAGTTATTTTTTTATTTTCTCTTTTGTTGCCCTTGTTTAACATTGTTAGGGTTATTGATGTTGTCGTTGTTGGATAGGATAGAGAGAAATAGAGAGAGGAGGTGAAGACAGAGAGGGGGAGAGAAAGACAGACACCTGTAGACCTGCTTCACCGCTTGTGAAGCGACTCCCTTGCAGGTGGGGAGCTGGGGGCTGGAACCAGGATCCTTATGCCGGTCCTTGCGCTTTATGCCACGTGCACTTAACCCGCTGCTGAGCCACCGCCCGACTCCCCTCCCTGTATTTCTTGATCTCTTACCCTGTTATACTGCCCCTACTCAACTAAATCAATACAACCAGTGGCACCATGCCACTGCCTTTTGCTTCATATTGTATTCAGAGACACTAAGCTGGAGACATCAACCTTCCAACTCCAATAATCTGGAGACACCTTTCCTAACACATGAGGATACCCAGTTCCATTTCAGATGGCGCACTCTTCAGCAAAGTTACAGATCCAAAATATAGACTAGGGCCTAGGGGACTGGGTACATTTATACACATATCCATAAGTTAGGGCCAACCATATTCTTCAAAATAAAAGTCCTGTGTGATTAGACTTGAGCACAGTAAACTTGGAAATCAGGTAGAATGGCCTAAAGAGGACACATACATTTTCTAATCTAATATTTATTACCTAGAACTAGACACCCTCCTCTCCTACCCCCTACCTCACATCCCTCAATCACTCTATTTACTCAACTAACAACAAAAAAGAAAATGCGATAGACATCTGCAGACCTGGTGTCTATCTTTCTCTCTCCCTCTCTCTCTTCCCTCCCCTCTCAATTTCTCTCTCTCCTATCGAATAAATGGGGGGGAGGAAAAAATTAAAATGGCCTCCAGGTACAGTGGACTCCTAGCACAGGCACTGAACTCCAGCAATAACCCTAGAGGCAAAAAAAAAAAAAAAAGAAGATATATCCGCTAATCTCTTCTGACAGTATCAGTATTGTCACCTTTTTTTTTGCCTCCAGGGTTATTGTTGGGGTTCCGTGCTGACACTACTAATCCACTGGTCCTGGGTGCCATTTTACTGGATAAGACAGAGATAAATTGAGAGGGGCGGGGAGATAGAGAGGGAGAGAGAAAAAGAGACACCTGAAGACCTCCTCCACTGTTCATGAAGCATCTTCCCTGCAGGTGGTGGTGGGGGAAGGGCTCAAATCCAGATATTTGTGTGGGTCCTTGCACTTAGTACTATGTGTACTTAACCAGATGTGCCACCGCCCAGCTCCCCCTTGATAATCTTTAGAAGAAAAAGAGTATACAATTAGCAAGAGATACACTGACTATGTGTGTGTGTGTGTGTGTGTATATATATATATATATATATATATATATATATATATATATATATCAACTCAAGGACAATTATTGTTCCTATGACAACCTTTATTAGAATCATCAAACTAATAAATGCAGTAAAACTCAAGGTTAACTTAGACCACATTAAAAATTCTAGGTGTATTTCCTCCCCACTCCATCATCCAGGGAGCTCCTCTGTGCCACCCATGGTGCCCCTCCTTATGTACTTCTGGGGATGGAAGCTAGGTTCTCGCCCATGGTGAGCTGTGTGCTCTACCCACTGAGCCACATCCTGGGCCTGGTCAACTAAAGAGTTTGTTGCCTTCTTCACTTGTTTATCAGATACCTACCATATGGTACAGCCATCATACCCCTAGGTGTTTACATAAAACTTCAAAAATTATTGATCATGACAAATTCTGTTTGCTTGGGGAAGGAGGTATAGGGGGTAATGGGAGGGAAGAATTACAGAGAGCTGTGAGTGATCTTTAAAGGGTAATGGGAACATTCACTCTCTCTGACTGTGAAGATGGTTTTGCTGGTGCAGAGATGTGTAAAAACTTATTGAATCATACCTCTGGCAAGTTTATTGTGTGTCAACTGTCTTTCAATAAAAGTGTTTCTTAAAATTATTTTCTCCTCAGGAAAAAAAAAAAACAGAAACTCTTGAATAGAATAGAGAGATTTGAGCACAGAGTACTTTATCACTGCAGTGATATCGAAAAGCTGGAGTTTGGTGGTGATAAATATCAAGACTAAATATTATTCCGTTTTATTACTACTTAAAATTCTCAGTAGGGATTCAACTTCCACTTCTGGGAAGACAGAGTAAGTATGTTTTCCCCATTCCTCCTGCTAACACAGCTAAGCCCCCAGAAGAGTTTATACCAAACACAAGGTGCCTCTGAACAGAAGACAATATGCAGGCTGGGAAAGATGGGCCAGAAGAGCAATATGGTGCTGAGCTCCCCTCATAATGGAGCAAAGAATGGACACATGGGAGGGGGAAACATTCCCTGACAAGAGGCTGAAAGTTCACCCCGTACAGCACACACTGTACCATGGACAAGGGTCCAAGTTTAAGCCCCTAGCAGCCTGGAAACATGGTATATCATACAAGAGGAAGCTTCCTGACCAGTGGGGGTAGTGCTGTGGTCTCTCTTCCTCTCTGTCCTTCTCTACCAAAATTAAAAGGGAAAAATGCCCAAGGAGCAGTGGAATCACGTAGGTACAAAGCCCTAGCACCAAAAACCGAAAGGTAGCTCTCTCTAAGCAAAGAACCAGGGAAAGGGGAGCCTCATAGAACAGCGAACCTGTAGACAATAACTGCTCTGTCCCCATCAAATAACACACACACACACACACACACACACACACACACACACACACACACACACACACACACACACACACACACACGGCACATGCACAGACTGTGGCCCAACCCATGCTACACCAGTAAAGTGCAGTGGGGAAACCCTCAGCCAGCAGCTCCACCCCTAAGCCTCCTGAGCACACAGTGCCAGAAATGCTTACAGAGATGGCACCCTCCAAAGCAGAAGGTATTAAGTTTTCTGAGTTCTTTATGTATTTTGATTATTAGTCCTTTATCTGAAGTATGTTGTATCTTCTCCCATTCAGTAGGGTGTCTTTTTCTTTGGTTGATGGTTCTTTTTGTTGTGCAGATGTAGTCCCATTTGTTTATTTTTGTCATCTTTGCTGCTGGACTTGACTAGAACAGTATTATTTGAAAGTATACATGGGTCAACCTCAAAAGCATATAGCAAATTCAGCAGAAGAAAAATTGAAATGAAGGGAGGGGGTAAATAGCCTAATGATTATACAAATAGACTGTCATGCATGAGTTTCTAAGGTTCCCCTTCATCACCATAAGCCAGAGCTGAATAGTAGAAGAGAAGGGAGGGGTAGAGAGAAAGGGAAAGGGAGAGGGAGAGGGAGAGGGAGAGGGGGACGGAGAGGGAGAGGGAGAGGGAGAGGGAGAGGGAGAGGGAGAGGGAGAGGGAGAGGGAGAGAGAGAGAGAGAGAGAGAGAGAGAGAGAGAGAGAGAGAGAAATTTAAACAAATGGGGCTGGGTGGTGGTGCACCTGGTTGAGTGCACATGTTACAATCCACAAGGACCTTGGTTTGAGTCCCTGATTCCCACCTGTAGGGGGAAAGCTTCGCAAGTGGTGAAGCAGAGCTGTAGGTGTCTCTCCATCTCTCTCACTCTCTATCTCCCCCTTCTCAATTTCTGGCTATCTCTATCCAATAAATAAAGACAAAAAAAGAAATTTAAATGACTAGAGAAAACATACTCATGGGGTATGCTGAACTAAAATGTCAAAACACACTACCCATAAAGAAGAAAGAAAAAAGAAAGAGAAGAAAAAAGAATGGCAGTTTAAAAGAAAGCAGGAACAAATAACAAGGGTGACAAACAGAAAACGGTGACAAATATGGAAGGTATTAGCCAAACCTTACCAGTAGTCACTTTGAACATCAGTCATCTAAATGTGCCAATTAAAGACAGGTTGTCAGAGTGGGCCCCCCAAAAGCTAACTAAATATCGTCTTCAAGAACCTACCTTCATATAAAGAGTCCTGCAGATTGAAAGCAAGTGGACAGAGGAAAAACACACCATGCTGCTGGCCCTCACGAAGGAAAGCAGGGGTAGCTGTATCAGTCTTCAGCTGAGCATATTTCAAAACAAGGGAAATTATTTGGTGTAAAAAGAGAGCATCACAGAGGTAAAGGAGACACTGTTTCAGGAAGACTGTGTAATGACTGCACACCTAACAAGAGAGTGTTGAAGTACTTGGGGTGAAACCCAAGAGAACTGCATGAGTAAATGGATGAATCACTGTCATCGCTGGAGAATTTACCACCCCTCTATCAGAAATGAAGAGATCCAGTGGGCAGAAACTAAATAAAGACATTGCTGAATGCAAAGGCATCATCAGTCAGCAGGAGAGAATTGACATCTATAGACTGTATGCCCCGCCGGCAGAATGCAGAGCCTGGTCAAGCACAAAGCACACTCGTGGTGCTCACCAGGCTAGAAGACTACCACAACCAGAAAACACCCTTGAGCCAATTGGAAATATGTCTGTTGAATTAGGCAGGAAACCAATGACACAAAGATAGTTGGGGAGAAAATGCCCCGATACTAGGGGATCAAACTACACATGTCTAAATAGCACCTGAGTAAAATTTTCATTCCAGAGAATGAAAAATACCGGGTGTTCTGGGAGTGGCACAGTGAATAAAGCTGTGGACTCTTAAACATGAGGTCCCAAGTTCAATCCCCAGTAGCACATGTACCAGAGTGATATCTACTTACTTCCTTCTCTCTCTCTCTCTCTCCTCCTATCTTTCTCATCAATTAATAAAAATCTTTTAAGAAAGAAAAAGAAAAAGACCGGGAGTCTTATTGATTCCAGCCTTCTCATAAAAGGACTTGGTGGCAGAGCTTAGCACATTCTGATGGTCTGCTGTGCTGCTGTTCAGACCTCCGTGACTTTATTTCTGGGGCAGCATTAGAGTGAGTCCCAGGTTGGTTTCTCACATGGGTGGCTGAGGGCAAATGCTTGCTGGATTTTCTCTCCTGTCTGCTGGGCAGCTGTTTGGGCTCTTGCTAAGCCCTGAGCTTTTAGGAGTTGCTTTTGTCGTGAAGAAGTAGGAGAAAGGATTGATGCTGAGGTAATGTTCTCCAGGTTGGGAGTACAAAGGGATTCTGAGTTTTGGAATTTTGACAGCTGTTTACATAGCAGAACTTCCAAGCTACATTCCAGCTGTGAATAACGGTTTTGTAAGGGTGGGGCTACAGTAGAAAAAAATGAATTAATTTTATGGAAGTCTAAGTACACACACAGAGACATGCACACCTCCAAAATATTCTTAACACAATATGGAGAATGATTTAAATTTCTCAGCATACACACACACACACACACAAAGTCATTTTGCAATAATGTTATCTCTATCCAGTCAGATTTCTTCTTCTTATACTTCTTCCTCCTCTCCTCCTCTCTGCCATTTTTCCCCCCTACAAGACTGCTGTTCATCTCTGGTTTATGATGGTGTAGGGGGTTTAATCTGGAACTTGAACCTGGGAGTTCAGAGCCTCAGGCATGAGAGTCTATGAATAGCCATTTCTTTATGCTCCCCACGCACTCAAATTTCTTCTTGAACCAAGAATATTTGAGCAGCCAGGGAGGGGTCTGGGGTGCGGGTAGAAAGAGTAAAGCCCTCTGTTCAATCTCCAACTGCATTTTCCAGAGTGATCTGTGTGGACTCTCTCTTTTATATTTTATTTATTTATTGGATAGAGACAGACAACAACTGAGAGGGAAGGAGGAGATAGAGCAGGAAGAGAAAGTGAGACACCTTCAGCCATGCTTCACCACTCATGAAACTTTCCCCCTGCAGGTGGGGACTGGGGGCTTGAACCTGGGTCCTGGCACACTGTAACATGTGCACCCAACCAGGTCTCCTTTGTCTCTCTCTTTGATACAAGAACTAAATCTTTAAAAAAAAAAAAAAAACTTTGAGAGCCCTGAACACACACACGCATATGCAGCACATATGTGTGTACACATGCAACGCAGGTAGCCTGGTGTGTTCTTCTCTGTCACACCTCATGTAAGGTCTGCCCTCGGGTAATCCAGGTTGAAGGCACCCAGCAAGGGCATCGGCCTCACAGAGGATCTACCGAGATCTAGCCAGCTTGCTCACCACACTCCAATCCACATCCATCCAGACCTCACTCCCACAGAAGCTACCACAAGCCAGTGTCCCCAGGGTTGGTGAGGCATTCACACCCCCAGAATTAAGCTCCATGGTTTCCCACATGGGTGGCTGAGGGCAAATGCTTGCTGGATTTTCTCTCCTGTCTGTTGGGCAGCTGTTAGGGCTCTTGCTAAGCCCTGAGCTTCTAGGAGTTGGTTTTGTTGTGAAGAAGTAGGAGAAAGGATTGATGCTGAGGTAATGTTCTCAATGGAGTAGAGTGGAGTAGAGTGGATGGGCGGCCACCGCACAACCAGGTGCATTGTTGTTTCTCCTTAAGTAGCAGCCAGCAAAACACTCCACACTCTTCACCGAGGGATGATTATTGAGGACCTCTTCAGCAATACAGGCTTCATCTCAAACAGAAAAGGATAATTACTTCAGATGATAGCTGACAGAGACAGGAACAAAAGTACTTTCTGGGTTACTTGGGATGAATTCACTGTCTCCTAAACACAAAAGTTCTGGAAGAGAAAGACTGCTTGCCACAAAATAGCCAAACGCCTGAAATGCCAGGGAAACAAGCACGGAAGTCCACTTCCGTAAGTGTCCTATCAATCAAGGAGGCTGACAAAAACACCATGAGGGATAGCTCATCACGTGCCCTGCCACCTGCACAGTCCATCTTTGAGTCCTGGCACTACACAGAATTGTTATGGCCATGGTGGAGGCTCTGGTGTGGCAATATCTCCTCTCTGCTCTCTCCTCTCTCTGCTCTCTCCTCTCTCTCCTCTCCCCTCTCTCTCCTCTCTCCTCTTCCCTCTCTCTCCTCTTTCCTCTCTCTCCTCTCTCCTCTCCCCTCTCTCTCCTCTCTCCTCCCCTTCCCTCTCTCCTCTCCTCTCTTCTTCTCTCCTCTCCTCTTCTTCCCTCTCCTCTTCTCTTCTCTCTCTCTCTCTCTCTCTCTCTCTCTCTCTGCTTCTCTTTATTTGGAAAGCCAGCCAGGAGTACTGAAAATGCATGTGCATGAGATCCTGGTGACACCAAAGGGGAGGGCAAAGAACTCCCGTGCTGATATCTGTTCTGTGCACAGATACACTCCCAGAGTCCCACATACAGTACACATGACAAAAGGTGTACTGAATTAACTAAATATCTGTGGGCACAGGACAATCTCCAGAATCTGCCAGGGTCAGTCATAAGAGATAGTGTGGTGTGTCTGATTTCTAAAAAATAAAATGTATTAAAGATTATCTGGAACCAGAGAATACTTACATAGGATTGCCAAAGCAATCTTGAGAAAAAAGAACAAGATTGGAAGCACCACACTTCCTAGCTTCAAATTATTCTACAGGAAGTAGATCAGAAGCAACCAATAGCACAGCTATATACAAGATACTGGGTACTGTACAGCAAACCCTAACAAAAGGACTTTTCAAAGTTAACCCAATTACCAAATAATGTGATGATAACATTAACTATCGATTGTCTTTTTGAACCCTAAGACAGCAGGAACCTCACATCTCCACTATAGAGCCTCTACTTCCCCCAGTCCTGGAACCCTTGGATAGGGCCCACTTTCCCATATGCATCTCCCAATCCATATCAAATAATATTGCATCTGTCAATCACAACCTAACCAACGCAACGATTGCCACCTCAACATGCTTCACTTCAGACTGTGTCCAGAGGCTTCACGTGTGGAATAACAACCCTTCAACTTCATTACTCTGGTGAGACCTTTCCTTTCATTAGTATACTCTAATTCCATCTCAGGTGGTTCACTTCCTAACAAAGTCCCAAAACCTAGATATACACCAGTGTTCTGTGAGAGAGAACATATGTTCACACGTATCCGTAAACTACTACAAAATATATACCTGAAAGCAGAAGTGCACTAGAGTTTGCAGTGAGTACCCCCCTAACACTTCCTCTCCACTGTTCCAAGCTTTGGGTCCATGATTGCTCAACAATTTGTTTGGCTTCGTATGTTAACTCTCTTTTCAGTCACCAGGTTCCAGATGTCATCAGGATGCCGGCCAGGCTTCCCTGGACTGAAGACCCCACCAATGTGTCCTGGAGCTCCGCTTCCCCAGAGACCCACCCTACTAGGGAAAGAGAGAGGCAGACTGGGAGTATGGACCGACCAGTCAACGTCCATGTTCAGTGGGGAAGCAATTACAGAAGCCAGACCTTCTACCTTCTGCAACCCACAATGACCCTGGGTCCATGCTCCCAGAGGGATAGAGAATGGGGAAGCTATCAGGGGAGGGGGTGGGATATGGAGATTGGGTGGTGGGAATTGTGTGGAACTGTACCCCTCCTACTCTATGGTTTTGTTAATTAATCCTTTCTTAAATAAAAAAATATATATTCTACAGGGTGACTGTAATCAAAACTGCCTGGTACTGGGAAGCAGAACAGACATACAAACCAATGGAGAAGAGATGAGAGCCCAGAAATGAACCCCCACACCTAGGGACAATTAAGCTTTGACAAGGGAGCCCAAAATAATCTTCAACAAATGGTGTTGGGAAATCTTTTTTTCTTTTTTCTTTTTTCTTTTTTCTTTTTTTTCCCTCCAGGGTTATTGCTCGGCTCAGTGCCTGCACCGTGAATCCACCGCTCCTGGAGGCCATTCCCCCCCCCCCTTTGTTGCCCTTGTTGTTGTAGCCTGGATGTGGTTATTATTATTACCATTGTTGATGTTGTTCGTTGTTGGATAGGACAGAGATAAACGGAGAGAGGAGGGGAAGACAGAGAGGGGGAGAGAAAGACAGACACCTGCAGACCTGCTTCACTGCCAGTGAAGCGACTCTCCTGCAGGTGGGGAGCTAGAGGCTTGAACCAGGATTCTTATGCTGGTCCTTGCGCCTTGCGCCACGTACGCTTAACCCACTGTGCTACCGCCCGACCCCCGGGAAAATTTTGTTGAAAAGTGAGAATGACAAGAGAAAGGACCAGCATAAGGATCCCGGTTCAAGCCCCCAGCTCCCCACCTGCAGGGGAGTCACTTCACAAATGGTGAAGCAGGTCTGCAGGTGTCTATCTTTCTCTTCTCCTCTCTCCATTTCTCTGTGTCCTATCCAACAATGACGACATCAACAACAACGACAATAATAACAACAATAAAAAAAGAGGAAAAGAAAAAAAAAACAAACAAACAAAAAAGAAAAGTGAGAATGAATGAAACTGAACCACCGTATTTCACCACACACGAAAGCAAACTCTAAGTGGATCAAAGACACAGACATTAGACCAGGAACTATAAAATACATAGGAGAAAACATTGACAGAACACTTTGCAATCTATGCTTCATAGATTTTGTTTTCAGCACAAAAATAAATAAATAAATAAATAAATAAATACGATTATACCAAATGAAAAGCTGCCTGGCAAAAGACACCAACACCCAGACAGAAAGACACCCTACAGAATGAGAGATCTTTGTATGACATACATCAGAAAAAGGACTAATAACCAAAATACATAAAGAAGTCAGTAAACTTAACAACAGAAACTAATCAAGCACCCTAGTACATGGGGAGAGGACATGGACAGAACCTTCATTGAGGAAGAGGCGCAGAAAATGCTCAAAGACACAGATGATTGGAGAAATGCAAATAAAGACAATAAGATACTACTTGACACCTGTGGCTATGCCATTCATTACAAAGAACAGGAACAGACTATAGAAATGATCACTAAGAAATAAAATTAAAAAAAAAAATAATAATAATAAAGAAATGATCACTAAGGGGGGCAGGCAGTAGGGCAGTGGGTTAAGCGCACATGGCATAAAGCGCAAGGACCTGCGTAAGGATCTCGGTTGGAGCCCCCAGCTCCCCGCCTGCAGGGGGGTCGCTTCACAGGCGGTGAAGCAGGTCTGCAGGTGTCTATCTTACTCTCCCCCTCTCTGTCTTCCCTCTTCTCTCCATTTCTCTCTTTCCTATCCAACAACAACGACAGCAATAACAATAATGACAACAATGATAAACAACAAGGGCAATAAAAGGGAAAAAATGGCCTCCAGGAGCAGTGGATTCATAGTGCAGGCATTGAGCCCCAGCAATAACCCTGGAGGAAAATTAAAAAAAGAAAAAGAAGTGGTCCAGGAGGTGGCGTGGTGGATAAAACATCAGACTCTGAAGCATGAGGTCCTGAGTTCAATCCCTGGCAGCACATGTACCAGAGTAATGTCTGGTTCTTTCTCTCTCTCTCTCTCTCCTTCTCTCTTCATGAATAAATAAAATCAAAAAAAAAAAAAAAAAGAAAGAAATCTCTGAAAGTAGGGCACCAAAGTAAAAATGTCTGGGTGGAAGGTGAGGGTAGATGTTCAGCTTCACTGGGGGAAGGGTGGGGGCAGGGAATGGGACACAGACCTTTGGTGGTGGGAATGGTGTTAATATACATTCCTATTAATTTATAGTCTCCCAAATCACTTCAATTTATAGGAGAGGGGGAAAAATGGATCGAATGTTTCAAACTTTTTGATGCACAGACCATAGCTCTGAGTATATGTTCCTTCAGTCTAAGCACTTAAGACTTCAAATTAGCAATCAGATTGAATTTTAACAGTGGGCTCAAGTTGTTGATACATTTCTAATAATGACTTGTTCTGTGAAATATTAAGTCTCCTAAAAGCTTAGACCAGGGAGAACAGAAGCAACTGGTGATGTTCCTTTATAAGATACAACTTAAATTTATTATAAATATTATAAATTATGGTGAGGTCTTGTATGCTACAGAAAATCCTAACAAAGGGATTTTCAAAGTTAACCCAATTGCCAAATAATTTGGTTCTAGCTATAGCTATTGCTTTCTTAATCCCTAAAATAGCAGGAACCTTCCCCTTTCTCTATAAAGCCCATATTTCTCCCATTCCTGAAACCTCTAGGGTGGGGCTCACTTTCCTGTGTAATTCTCCCAATCCATACCAATTGATACTGCATCTGCTGATCCCAACCCAATCAATGCAACCAGTACCATCTCAGCATATTTCACTTCAGACTGCATCCAGAGATGTCAGGCGTGGAAGGTGAACCCACCAGCTTCATCACTCTGGTGAGACCTTTCCTAGCTCATAGGACTCCTTAAATTCATTTAGGGTGGTACACTTTTTTTTTCTTTTTTCCTTTATTGGGGAATTAATATTTTACAGTCAACAGTAAATACAATAGTTTGTACATGCATAGATAGCATTTGTCAGTTTTCCACATAACAATACAACCCCCACTAAGTCCTCTGCCATCCTCTTCCAGGACTTGAACTCTCCCCCCCAACTCCACCCCAGAGTCTTTTACTTTGGTGCAATACTCCAACTCTAGTCCAGGTTCTGCTTAGTGTTTTCTCTGCTGATCTTGTTTTTCAACTTGTGCCTGCGAGTGAGATCATCCCATAGTCATCCTTCTGTTTCTGACTTATTTCACTTAACATGATTTCTTCAAGCTCCTTCCAAGAGGGGCTGAAAACGGTGAAATCACCATTTTTAATAGCTGAGTAGCATTCCATTGCGTATATAGACCACAACTTGCTCAGCCACTCATCTGTTGTTGGACACCTGGGTTTTGCTTCCAGGTTTTGGCTATTACAAATTGTGCTGCTATGAACTAAGGTATACACAAGTCTTTTTGTATGGGTGTGTTGGGTTTCTTAGGATATATCACCAGGAGAGGAATTTCCCATGTTCAGCGGGAAAGCAATTACAGAAGCCAGACCTTCTACTTTCTGCACCCAATAATGACCCTGGGCCCATGCTCCCAGAGGGTTAAAAATAGGAAAGCTATCAGGTGAGAGAATGGGATACGGAGTTCTGGTGGGGGGAATTGTGTGGAATTGTACCCCTCTTATCCTATGGGCTTGTCAGTGTTTCCATTTTATAAAAAAAAAAATGTAAAAAAAACATAAAAAAGAACAGTAACGAAAATCGGATCACCTGAGAATGCAACAGGACAAGACTAGGATTACTTTGGGAACAAACCAAGTCATAGGTGAGTGCAAACACATGTGGCTCATAGACAGAGAGGGGCCTAAGGAGAGATTCCTGGGGTTAAAAGTCCTTACCTGGGAGTTGGGTGGTAGCGCAGCTGGTTAAGCACACATGGCACGAAGCGCGAGGACTGGCATAAGGATCCTGGTTCGAGCCCCCAGCTCCACACCTGCAGGGGGTTCACTTCCCAGGCGGTGAAGCAGGTCTACAGATGTCTGTCTTTCTCTCCCTCTCTTTGTCTTCCCTTCCTCTCTCCATTTCTCTCTGTTCTATCTAACAACGATAATATCAATAACAACAACAATAAGAACTACAACAACAATAAAGAACAAGGGCAGCAAAAGAGAAAAAAAAAAAAGCCCATACCTAGCTGGTAACAGTGCAGCAGTTTGCCAGTTGAGACACCATCTCCAGTCTGAGTTTTATCAACAAAAAGACTGCTGATGGGAGGAAAGGATGCCCCAAGGCGCACCAAATGCAGCTTTGAGTCTCCATAGCTATTGTCCGTTGGAGGCTGGAGCAGCAGCGGGGAGGCCCTGTGCTGACATGGGGGTGGTGGTGGGCATAGAACTGACTGGGCAACAAAAGAGAAGATACACACTTCCAGTGGTCTGGAGGTGGTTCTGCCTCAGAACCCACGGAGTACAAATAGAATTTGTTTAGAAACTCACAGGGCCAAGGAGTACTTCCCAGATCAACTGTGGCTGATGACAGAGGGGCTAAATTGGGCCCAGGGTTTTGGGCCCTTGGGGCATGGGAGTCTATAGAGAACCTGGAAGAGATGGATGTGTTCCTAGATACCTACAAACTTCCAAAATTAAACAAAGAGCAACTAGAATATATGAACAGGCAAATCACAGTCAAAGAAATTGAAACAGTTAACACCTTACCAAGAATAAAAGTCCTGGACCACAAGGGCTGGCAGAAGGATCCCGGTTCAAGCCCCTGGCTCCCCACCTGCAGGGAACTCACTTCCCAGGCGGTGAAGCAGGTGTGCAGGTGTCTATCTTTCTCTCCCCCTCTCTGTCTTCCCCTCCTCTCTCCATTTCTCTCTGTCCTAGCCAACAACGATGACATCAATAATAACTACAACAACAATAAAGAACAACAAGGGCAACAAAAGAGAAAATAAATAAATATTTAAAAAGTTTAAATAAAGTCCTGGACCAGAGGGTTTTACAAATGAATTCTACAAAACATTCAAGGAAGAGTTAATACCTCTACTTTAAAAAATTTTTATTTTATTTAGTTATTCCTTTTTATAACATTTTTTAAACATTTATACTGAAAACCCCAAGTGACCAAACCTGAACTAAGAGGCACAGAATGTGTCACTGCAGATCAACGGGAGAAAAAGAGCAAGTTCCACTGGCAAACTGGCCAGGAGGAGGAGGATGAAGCAGAGACCACAAGTCTGCAGCCCACTATGTTTCTCCACAACTCCCCTTTGCTGTGGCTCCATGCAAATGAGCAGCTCCATTGCATGGACTCATGAGATGGAGATCTCTGTGGTTCAGAGAAACACTGTTAGGAAAGAGAATTCTAGGGACTACATGTAAAGAAATAGAGTTTACGGACTAACAGGGCTGTAGCAGCATTATTGCTTGGTCAGCAGAACTGAATAAATGAGGTCTCCTCAGACTAAGAACCCAATCTGCATGGGTTTTTTTTTTCTTATTTTTGCCTCTAGGGTAATCACTCAGGGCCAGAACCACAAATTTACTGCTTCTGGTACCATTTTTTCCATTTTACTGGGTAGAGGGAAATTGAGAAAGGAAGGGGGAGAGAGAGAGAGAGAGAGAGAGAGAGAGAGAGAGGGAGAGAGAGATGCAGAGCTGCTTCATTGCTTGTGAAGCATCCCCCCTGCAGATGGGGAGTGACAGCTCAAACCCAGTTCCTTGCTAGGGTCCTTGCACTTGGTACTATGTGAACTTAACCAAGTATGCCACCGCTGCACCCCCCATATGCATTTTAAGGAATTATACTGAACTAAGGTGAACCACGCTTATGACAGAAAGGTAACTGACATGCTAGGTGGAACATACTCATTTTGAAATATCTAGACATTTTGCTCCCATAGAAAAAAAAACAGAAAAAAGGAACCCAAATCGATGGTTAAACACTGGGATCCGGAATGACTTAACTATTCTTGATCCTTCTTCTTCTTCTAGCGTTTGCCCTTCTTCCATAGCCAGTCAACAGGTCAGGTTGAAAGCTGTCAGGAGCTGCTCCTTGCTGGCTTTGAAAGTGACTGGGATCCATGTGGATTCAGTCGGCTAGGAAGGATCGTCAGTTTCCCCAATGAATGGGGACTCACGGGATGCACCACGAGAAGGTCGATCCAATGCATCCCATTCTTAATCCTAAAAAGTAGTTAAAAAAAAAAAGTAGTAGTAAGGATCCCGGTTCGAGCCCCCGGCTCCCCACCTGCAGGGGAGTCGCTTCACAGGCGGTGAAGCAGGTCTGCAGGTGTCTATCTTTCTCTCCCCTTCTCTGTCTTCCCCTCCTCTCTCCATTTCTCTCTGTCCTATCCAACAACGAATTGCGTCAACAAGGGCAATAATAATAACCACGGCGAAGCTACAACAAGGGCAACAAAAGGGGGGAAAAAATGGCCTCCAGGAGCGGTGGATTCATGGTGCAGGCACCGAGCCCAGCAATAACCCTGGAGGAGGAAAAAAAAAAAAGTAGTGGGAGTCGGTTGGTGGCGCAGTGGGTTAAGCGCACGTGGCGCAAAGCGCAGGGACCGGCGTAAGGATCCCGGTTCGAGCCCCCGGCTCCCCACCTGCAGTGGAGTCGCTTCACAGGTGGTGAAGCAGGTCTGCAGGTGTCTATCTTTCTCTCCCCTCTCTCTCTGTCTTCCCCTCCTCTCTCCATTTCTCTCTGTCCTATCCAACAACAAAGCAATGTCAACAACGGCAATAATAACCGCAACGAGGCTGCAACAACTAGGGCAACAGAAAGGGGGAAAAATGGCCTCCAGGAGCGGTGGATTCATGGTGCAGGCACCGAGCCCAGCAATAACCCTGGAGGAGGAAAAAAAAAAAAAAGTAGTTTCTGTGGGAGCCAAGCAGCTGTGTACTGGGTTGAGCACACACGTTACCAGGGTTTGAACTCACACTCCTCATCTTTTTTCGGGGCGGGGGGGGGCTCACAAGTGGAAGCAGGTCTGCAGGTGTCTATCTTTCTCTTTTAAATTTTTTCCCTGTTGTTGCCCTTGTTTTATTGTTGTAGTTATTATTGTTGTTGTTACTGGTGTCGTCGTTGTTGGCTAGGACAGAGAGAAATGGAGAGAGGAGGGGAAGACAGAGAGGGGGAGAGAAAGACAGACACCTGCAGACCTGCTTCACCGCCTGGGAAGCGACTCCCCTGCAGGTGGGGAGCCGGGGGCTCGAACCAGGATCCTCACGCCGGTTCTTGTGCTTTGCGCCACCTGCGCTTAACCCGCTGTGCCACCGCCCGACTCCCAGGTGTGTTTCTCTCTCCCTCTCTTTAAATTTCTCTCTGTCCTGTGAAATAACCTAGAAAGAGAGAGACAAAGAGAGAAATGGCCGCCGGAGCGGTGGATTCGTAGTGCCGGCACCCCAGTGGTGCCCCTGCAATACTGATCAATAAGGATCAGTCGATCAATATCAAAGCGTTGTGGGAGGACTGATGTGTAAATCGGTCGATACTGAAGAAACAGCCTCTGCCGGGACTTCGGAGCTGAGGCGCCACAGCAACAAGATGGCGCTGAGCCCGGGTGCGCGGCGTTCTGCCTGCTTTCCTCGCCCCCGCCCCCCGGAGCCCCTGTGTCGGCTGAGGGGCCTTGGAGTCCGTGGCCGCGGTCCGGCGGGACAGGCGAGGGGCAACTTGTACTGGGAGCTGGGGGAGAGGGCGACGACAGACGTCAGCCGGGCTGGGGCTCGCCCCGCCACAATTACACAGGACGAAAATAAAAAGCCAGTAATAAAATAAACAAGTGGCCTGAGGAAGGACAAGGGAGCCTGCAAGCCAGAATAGGGTCAGACCCGGGAGACACCCGGCGTGCCGGCCACGCAGCGCAGCGTTCCGACTTCCTCCTCTGGGTCCCGGAGAGGGGCTGGGGGACTTGGGACCCGGAACAGGACCTCCAGGCTGCAGAGGCGGAGGGGCGCCGGCTTTGGAGGGGTCATGCTGAGTTTTCTGGGAGGAGGCATGAAGGACCCCACACCCGGAACAGGGTCAGAGCAGGGAGACAGCCACGGAGGAGCGACTACTTGGCATCCAGACCTCCACATCTGGGCCAGAGATGGGAGACGAGGCCAGGAGCAGGGCCTCCCGGGCGGCAGGCCGGCCCCCTGATTGTAGGGCGGGCAATATGCGCACCCGGGTCGGACAGGACAGACCCTACACCTCCGAACAAACGGCCGGCCGCCACCACAACCCTGCCCCTGCAGTCAGTCTGGGAAACCCTGACACAGACGCCACGCCCAAAATGCCACGCCCAAAACGCCACATCCGGGTCCCGAGGCGGGTATGCTATATAAAGCCCTGCAGGCAGCGCACCTCTCAGTCACGCGGCGGCAGAGGAGGAACGCGGATCGGATCGGCCGGCGACGGTGAGCACCCCCCCATGGAAACGCCGGCCCTGGGGACCACCGCTAGAGCAGCCGGGGCACCCGCGCACCCCCCCCATGGAAACGCCGGCCCCGGGGACCACCGCTAGAGCAGCCGGGGAACCCGCAAAGCTCCCAGCAAGAATCTCTGAGGGGCCGCATGGGCTTTCGGGGAGCGCACGCTCCCCTCTCCCATGTCTCAGTTTGGGGGCCTGAGCCTAGCCCGCCGGGCGTGGCGACCCACCGACTGATAGCTACGGCCACAGCTTCCCGCAGTCGGGGAGCACTCAGGGACCCGGACCGCACGTAAGAGGGGCCCCTCCGAAGGCCTCAGGTCCGTAAAGGAGAGTTAGTCAGAAGGGAGTCACTTAGGACCCCAAGGGAGGATTAAGGGACCTGAATGCCCCCCCCAGGCCCGCTGCTGTTCTCAGAACTTTGGGGGGGGAGGGGAGCCACGGTGTCCCAACCTCTCACCCGGGGCTCAGAAAGGGGAGGAGGATTTGCTCCTGGTGTGGGGGGGGCGTCCCAGTGAGGACCCCAGGCCCCCAGAATTGGCGCCAGCCCCACCCTCAGATGCCGCTTGTGATCGCAGACCTGGAGGGGGCTCAGAGGGGGAGGGAGTCGACTGTACACCCGGGTCCCAGGGCAGGGCGGGAGCCAGGTGGGGGAGGGGTGCGCGTGGGGGGTGGGGAGTGGCGGCGGCGGCAGCTTGGTGTGAGGAGGCCGGAGGCTTGGTGTGAGAAGGCGGGAGGCTCGGTGTGAGGAGGCGGGAGGCTCGGTGTGAGGAGGCGGGAGGCTCGGTGTGAGGAGGCGGGAGGCTCGGTGTGAGGAGGCGGGAGGCTCGGTGTGAGGAGGCGGGAGGCTCGGTGTGAGGAGGCGGGAGGCTCGGTGTGAGGAGGCGGGAGGCTCGGTGTGAGGAGGCGGGAGGCTCGGTGTGAGGAGGCGGGAGGCTCGGTGTGAGGAGGCGGGAGGCTCGGTGTGAGGAGGCGGGAGGCTCGGTGTGAGGAGGCCGGAGGCTCGGTGTGAGGAGGCCGGAGGCTCGGTGTGAGGAGGCCGGAGGCTCGGTGTGAGGAGGCCGGAGGCTCGGTGTGAGGAGGCCGGAGGCTCGGTGTGAGGAGGCCGGAGGCTCGGTGTGAGGAGGCCGGAGGCTCGGTGTGAGGAGGCCGGAGGCTCGGTGTGAGGAGGCCGGAGGCTCGGTGTGAGGAGGCCGGAGGCTCGGTGTGAGGAGGCCGGAGGCTCGGTGTGAGGAGGCGGGAGGCTTGGTGTGAGGAGGCCGGAGGCTTGGTCTGAGAAACTAGGTGTGAGAAACTAGGCCTCAGGTCGGAGGTTGGCGGGAAGGCCTGTGAGGCGGGTCCCTTCCAGAAGGCGGGGCTAGTAAGCAGGAGCCATACCACTCATGGCCAGAGGGGGCGCAGTTCTGCCTGCAATCACCCCACGCTCCTAGGAGCAGAGAACCCGGATGTCCCCTTTCCGCTAAGGAAGGACCGGCCGCAGAGGCCTTGAGTGGCAGCTCACACCTCTCAGGGCAGGAAGGAGGGCTCCTGGGGTGCGAGCTGGCGGGTACAAGATGGAGCCCCCATGGGAGATGAGGGACCCTCCCCAACCTGCCTTCAGTCTCTCCTGATCACACCAGTCCAGGGCATACAGGGGCACGGAGGAGCCGCATTACCCCGGATCAGAGGGGACCCCCAGTGTCAGACTCCACCTGGGTGTCAGCCCCAAACCTAGGCCAGGTGGCTGCACTTTAAGAGCCATATCGTTTTTTTTTTTCTTTCAGGATCTGAGGGACGTCACCCAGAGGACACAGCCTGTGAGGCCCCACACACCCCGAAGAACAACAGGTGATTCATTTCCCTTGTAGCTTCCTGGAGTCCCGCTTTGAGGGGCACTCAAAACCCCTTTCTTGAGGTCGAACCAATGTTTACCTCCATTGATAATCCTGGAGGAAGAAAAAACAAAACAAACCCTCTCCCCCATGGTTCAGCCACCTGCATACTCCCCACTGCTGCATGCTGTGGCTTGGCAAGCTTGAGGATGACTATCAGGACTCCAGAGGTCTGAGGTCCAGGATGTAAAGGAGTGGCCATTGTCCTGGGCTGAGGAGCTGAAGTCTTCCTCCTCATCCTCCTCATTTTCTTTTTCTTCCTCTGTTCTGTTCCAGGACAACCTGACCACAACCATGGCAGAAGGTCCTTCCAGACACTTGGAGAATGAGAACATGGGCAACCAAGATGAGGGAGCCCAGGCCCCGTTCCAGGGATCCTTGCTTGGAAAGATGGCTGACCTGGTGGACTTCCTGCTCAGCAAATACCGCAGGAAGGAGACCTCCACCCAGGCTGAGATGCTGAGAGAGGTCTTCAACAACGAGCAGAATCACTTCCCTGAGATCTTCAGCCAGGCCCGCGAGTGCCTGCAGCTGGTGTTTGGCATTGAGATGCAAGAGAACTCCCAGGCCCACAACTATGTCCTGGCTCCCACCCTGGGCCTCACCTATGATGGGATGACAGAGGCTGAGGACAGCAAGCCTAAGACTGGCCTGCTGATCCTTGTCCTAGGTGTCATCCTCCGAGGAGGTGGCTATGCCTCCCAGGAAGCTGTCCGGGCGGTACTAGGTGTGATGGGGCTCTTTGACAGGAGGGGGTACTCCGTCTTTGGAGAGCCCTGGCAGCTCCTCACCAATGAGTGGGTGCGAGAGCAGTACCTGGTGTACCAGCAGGTGCCGGGCAGCCAGCCCCCCCGCTACGAGTTCCTGTGGGGCCCCCGCGCACATGCTGAGACCAGCAAGGTCAGAGTCAGGGAGCTTTGGCTCCGTGTCATTAACCGGTACCAGTATATCGGCCTGCCCCCTGCCCATAGAGATGGAAGTTGAATGTGCAGGCATCTGATCTGGGGACACAGAGCCCTCAGGAGTAAGAGCTGGAGGCCAGGCAAGCTGGGGGCAGAGCTGGGTTCCTGTTGCTAGAAATTGATGTTTGGTTCTTTCAGAAAGGTTTCAAATGTTCTTGTACTGATGGTTCATGAGTTTGTGGGTGACATTGTGTAAAAGTTTTTTGCTGTTTCATAAAAACCAATTGAGAAATCTGCCATCTTAACTTTGTGCTTAGAAGCTGTATTACCTGACAAGGAAATGGAATATCCTTGGAAATGTGCACTCACAAGGGCAAACAATGGAGTTGAGACAAATAAATACAAACAATGGTTAAATCTTGCTGCTTACTCCTCCTTGTGTCATTCTACAGGAGAGAGAATGAGAGCGAGCGCGTGAGTGTGTGTGTGTGCGTGCGCGCGTGTGTGCTCGCGTGCGCAACCCAGAACCAGCAAGGATTCTGGAGAAATAGAGAAGTGATGACTGAAAGTTGGGGGGGGGTCTAACTTTCCTCTGGCAAAGAAGAGTCAGACATTAAAATGATATTATGGGGGGCCTGGTGGTGGTGCACCTGGTTAAGCACGCATATTACCAAGTGCAAGGACCCAGGTTCAAGCCCCCACTCCCTGTCTGCAGGGGGGATGCTTCATGAGCAGTGAAGCAAGTCTGCAGTTGTCTGTATTTACCTTCCCTTCTCGATTTATCTGTCTTACTCAATTAAAAAATGGGGTGGTAGCGCAGTGGGTTAAGTACACGTGGCAAGAAGCACAAGGACCGGCATAAGGATCCCAGTTTGCGCCCCCAGCTCCCTACCTGAGTGGGATGAAGCAGGTCTGCGGGTGTCTCTCTTTCCCCCTCTCTGTCTTCCCCTCCTCTCTCCATTTCTTTCTGTCCTACCCAACAACAACAGCAATAACAATAATAAAGCAATAAAATGGAAAAAAGGTCTCTAGGAGCAGTGGATTTGTGGTGCAGGCACTGAGCCCCAGCAATAATCATGGAGGCAAAAAAAAAAAAAGCCTGGAGTGGTGGATCCCAAATACTGGAATGGATGATGGGGCCCCAGAAACAACCCTGGTGGTAGCAGTAAGACACAAAAATGACAAGATCTTGACAGTCACTTAGTCAACTTTCAGCTGATGGGGATGAAGTGCATGGAAGTGGTTTGGGTGGAGAAATAAGGGCAGAAGGAAAGGAGCTTCACAAACTTTCTAAAAGTTTCCAGTTGCATCCAGCTGGGGAGGACTCAGTCACCATTATTAAGACCTCCATGAAGTGAAGTGGATTCTTGGCAGGTGGAAAAAAGAATTCAGCCCACGGAGTTCTGGTGGTGGGAACTGTGGAACTGTAACCCTGTTATCCTATTGTCTTGTTGGTGTTTCCATTTTATTAATAAAAATTAATAAAATTCAATCCAAAAGAGTAAAAAGTTAGCCAGAGAAGCACTCATGTCCTGGGGAGAGAGTAACCCTCGGTCTGTATTGGGCACCCCCAACCTTCCTTTCAGTGAGGGAAGGTGCAGGCATGTTGTTCCAGAGGGGTGGGGTGAGGTTCCAGGAAGCCGAGGCTCCAGTGCCTTGACTGTGGGTAGATCCATAGTCGCCCCAATTCTTCTGGTGTCTCATAGTGTGACAGCAGAATTCCATAACTCCTTCCTGATCCTCACTCTCTACTCATGGCATAACTGCCCCAAACTTGCAGTTGTGAAATAATGTGACCACATTCAGCCCTTCCTGTTCCCCTCCCCAGCTCATCCTCTTCACCCAATTTAAGTAGAATTTCCTCTGGGAGCAAAATGCTGCTCTTCTGTACAAAGAAAAAAAAAGCCAGATAGATATTTTCATCTGTGATGTTGCACACTCTTTTGATTAGCTAGGTATGAAAATACACCCTCGCCCAAACACAGGTGGCAGGATCTGAGGGGCTAGTCCCAAAAGCTGCCACACTCATCATCACGCAGGGGAAAGAAATATGCTGGGTCCTGAACCCCCACACCCACACAGAGAAAGCTCGTCTTTCTTAGACTGAGAGAGACAAGATCAAGTCCACGCAGAACCATCACCATGCAGAAAAAACTTGCCTTGCTCCAGCCTGCATCAGACACACATACGAGAGACTTCCTCAAGATCACCAGTCTTCCCACATTGCCCAAAGGAGCCCTGAACTAAGACTCTATAAAAACTTTTCCATGGGGAGTTGGGCAGTAGCGTAGCAGGTTAAGCGCAGGTGGCACAAAGCATAAGGACTGGCTTAAGGATCCCGGTTTGAGCCCTCTGCTCCCCACCTTCGGGGGAGTCGCTTCACAAGCGATGAAGCAGATCTGCAGGTGTCTATCTTTATCGTCCCCTCTCTGTCTTCCCCTCCTCTCTCCATTTCTCTCTGTCCTATTCAACAATAATGACATCAATAACAACAACAACAATAACTACAACAGTACAACAACAAAGGCAACAAAAGGGAATAAAATATTTTTTTAATCTTAAAAAAAAAAAAAACCAAACTGTCTTACCACGAGGGGGGGCTCTCACACTTCCCCTGGCAGGTCTCACATTTCCCCAGCTACTATAGCCTGGAATAGTTGCCCTTCATAATCTGTCTGGTTGAAGCTTTCTGACTCACCTATATCTCATTTTGTTTCTCACATTTCTAACAGCAGGTGGTTCTTGGGGCGCTTCTCCTGTACCCCAGAGCCAGAGCTTCTCACCTGCTCACAGATAGAAACCTGAGGTCCCCTGGTCACCCCACTAGTTAGGGCTAGGGCGAGAGCAGACCCAGGGCCTGAATTCATGCAGACCCTGCTGCCCCCCCCCAAATGTCCCAGGTCTACCTTGTCCTTACCCTTCAGTTCTCATAGTGTCTTGGTAAAGAAAAAAAGAAAGGTGCAGCAGCCAAGGTACTAAAGAAAGGAGGTCTTAAGACAGATAATAGTATGAATGAAGCTGATTTATGTCCTGCTTGTGATTTTCTTCACCTGTGGTCAGTCCCCCTAGTGCATCCCAGGACCCTGGAGAGCTTATTCTGTTACCAAGAAGTCGGGTCCTTTGCTCATCACACTGAAAGCCACCACTGAAAGGGTATTTGCAGAGGAAAATGTCTTCATGGGAGGGGGGGCATCTGCTATGCCTTCTGAAGCTGTCATCTCACCAACTGGAAGGCAAGGAAGGTTGTTCAGGAGAAAGAGGGGGTGTGTATTCGTGAGTCCAGGTAGAGTCTGTGACTTCTATAGGCTGTCACTGTCGGTCTGCAAGGACAGGGTGCAAGCGCCAGAAAAGTGTCTCAACGGACAGCGACCTGTAGCGCTTAGTGAAGGCCTAGATTTGTTGATAGTGTTTGTGTGCTTGCATGATCACCAGAGCTTCACCACTTCATGTGGACTTTTTCCAGATACAGACAGAAGCAAAGAATGGGGGAGGGAGAGAAGAAGGGAGAGAGAAAGAGAGAGAGAGAGAGAGAGAGAGAGAAACACCAGACACAGACCATAGTGCTGAAGCTTCCTTCAGTGAGGTTGGAGCAAGGCTTGAACCTGGCCATACACATGACAAAAAGGTGCACTATCCAAGTGAGCTATTTTGCCAGCCTTCTTGATGCCATCTTCCATCATGTACTAGTTCAGGATGTCAAAGGAAACATCTGGTGTTGGCGTCCTGGGGGGACCCTCTCCAGCTCTCTGGACCTGTTGGAGTTGAGGACAGAGGAAGGGCTTGGAGAATGTCCTGAAGAAGCAGGGGTTGGGGAGTACCCACAAACCCTTGTTTTAGACAATGAGGGGTAGCCTTTGAGAAAAGGGAAAAGCTTC
Source organism: Erinaceus europaeus (assembly GCF_950295315.1). Classification (NCBI taxonomy): domain Eukaryota; kingdom Metazoa; phylum Chordata; class Mammalia; order Eulipotyphla; family Erinaceidae; genus Erinaceus; species Erinaceus europaeus. Next base: position 2,947,019 of record NC_080185.1, on the reverse strand, counting down.
TCATTCCCTGGGGGCAGGTGGGGGGGATAATTAGCATAACAAAAGGGCTGACTTTGGGAAATCAGCCCTGGAGAACCTTCCAGAAGTCTGTCTTACAGCCCTCTGTCTGAGGTGTTCTATGGCTTTGGAGGGGCTAGACGTTAGTGACTATGCTCCTTCGTGACTCAACATGAGGCCTGCATGGACATGGCCTGCCTAGCCTCCTTCTCTGTCACCAATTCTGCACATGTGCTTTCCTGTCCGCTCTCAGAAATCTTCCCCAGTTCTACTTAGTCTTCCTGCCTGTGACCTCCAGTTCAGCCGTGGAACCACACTTCTGAAACCCAGCAGCAGGTCACTACTGCCCCAACTGACACAGCCTCATCACCTGTGCACACCTGCTCTGGGGCCCCTCTGATGGCCACACCCCTGCCTCTCAATAGTGGCCTTGGGATATCTGGTCAATCTGCTGGAAGTCTGCAACACACCCTTGAAAAACCAATTTTGTTTTTACTAGTGATTTAATTGCAGTTTACAATATTGTAATATTGCAGGGGTATAGTTCCACATGGCACAGTTCCCACAAAGTCTTAAAAGACAGCTAGCTACTTCTTCCTTTGTTTTTCAGTCTACAAGACACTCTGGGACAGATTCTAAAGGAATTGCTTAGAAGATATGATCTAGGGAGTTAGACAGTACTGCAGCGGGTTAAGTGCAGGTGGCGCAAACACAAGGACCCGGCAGAAGGATCCCGGTTCGAGCCCCGGGCTCCCCACCTGCAGGGGAGTCACTTCACAAGCGGTGAAGCAGGTCTGCAGATGTTTATCTTTCTCTCCCCCTCTCTGTCTTCCCCTCCTCTCTCCATTTCTCTCTGTCCTATCCAACAACAACAACAGTAATAACTACAACAATTTAAAAAAAGAAGAAAAAGGTATGATCTAGGGGCTGAGTGGTGGCACACCTGGTTGAGTGCACATGTTACAATGCACAAGGACCTGGGTTTGAGCCATCAGTCACCATCTGCAGGGGGAAAGCTTCACAAGTGATGAAGGAGAGCTGTAGGTCTCTCTCTGATTCTCTCGCTCTCTCTCTCTCTCCCCCTTTTTCTCAGTTTCTGGCTATTTCTAGCAGATAAATAAAGATTATTTAAAAAAAATTAAAAGTCTATGACCTAGCCCATGAACTAGAACCCTGAAGTGAAAGAGTTTTGTAAAACTAGCCTGAGCTTGGCAGTGGCACTTCAGTGGGGAGTCTTATGAAAACTAGGCACTAACTGAGAAAGCTGTGGTCTATATACACAATGGAATACTACACAGCTATTAAGAACAATGAATCCACCTTCTCTGACCCATCTTGGATGGAGCTAGGAGGAATTAATGTTAAGTGAACTAAGTCAGAAAGATGAAGGCGAGTATGGAATGATCCCACTCATCAACAGAAGTTGAGAAAGAATAACAGAAAGGGAAACTCAAAGCAGGATCTGACTAAATTTGAAGTAGGGCACCAAAGTAAAAACCCTGGGTTGAGGGTGAGGGTGGATGTTCGGCTTCGGGGGGGGGGGGTTTGTGTGGATGGGATGGGACACAGTCTTTTGGTGGTGGGAATGGTATTTATGTACACTCCTATTAATTTGTAGTCATATAAATCACTGAGTAATATGGGAGGGGAAAAACTGATTGAATGTCTCAAACTTTTTAAAGCACAGACTGAGTCTTTTTAATACATAGGCTGAGTCTTTGATATATTGACTCTCCTAAAAGCTTAGTCCAGGGAGAAAAAAAGCAACTGGTGGCATAGCTATATGCAAATAATGTCAAAGGACATAAATTATGGTGATGGTATGTATGTTACAGCAAATCCTAACAAAGGGATTTTTCAAAGTTAACCCAATTGCCAAACAATGTGATTACTGAAATAACTATCTATTGTCTTCTTAATCCCTAAGACAACAGCAATCTCCTGCTTCCTCTATAGAGTCTATGTTTCTCCCAATCCTGGAACCTCTGGGGTGAGGCTCACTTCCCTACATGCTTCTCTCAAGTCATACGACATAATATTGCATCTGCCAATTCCAACCTAATCAATGCAACGAGTACCATCTCAACATGCTTCACCTCAGACTGTGTACAGAGACATCAGGCACGGTATGCCAACCCTTCACCCTAGTCACTCGGGTGAGACCTTTCCTTTTATGGTATTCTCTAATTCCATTCCAGGAGGTTCACTTCCTAACAAAGTCCCAAAACCTAGATATAGGCCAGGTCCCGTTAGATAGAGATGTTCACATGTATGCATACATTAGGGCAAAATATATACCTGAAAGCAAAAATACACAATAGTATGTAGTGAGATGTGGGACTATGTGAAAGCTTGGCAGAGATTAGGGGAACTCCCCCCATCCCTGGATGGGGGTCTGGAAAAGACACCCCCTTGTTAGCCTCTCTCACAGAGATGGCCAAAGGGAAAGAAAGTCTCCCAGACTCAGTTCCCCCTTATTAGACTCTCAAGCCCACAGAGATCTCACAGTTTTTCCCTGCTAGCAGCAGGCCACATGACTGTCTGCTTTAAGGTTCATTCAAAGTTCACAGTCACCCAGAGCTCACACATTCACCTCACTTTTGATCACAAAGGAGAACATACTCCATCAAACACCTCCTCGACACCAGACAGTAACTTCAAAATGTATTTCTTT